>NC_141913.1:22157500-22462500 GCF_057802395.1 Ceratotherium simum simum
CTAGAATTTAAATTAGGTACGCCTATGGATCCTTCATTAATTCCAACATCATGTGCTATATTGATAGAGGATGCATTAGAAAACTGCACTGAAGGTTTTTTTTTTTTTTGTGAGCAAGATCAGCCCTGAGCTAACATCCATGCTAATCCTCCTCTTTTTTTTTGCTGAGGAAGACCGGCTCTGAGCCAACATCCACTGCCAGTCCTCGTCCTTTTTTTTTTTTTGTCCCCCCCAAAGCCCCAGTAGATAGTTGTACGTCATAGTTGCACGTCCTTCTGGTTGCTGTATGTGGGACGCAGCCTCAACATGGCCAGAGAAGCGGTGCCTGGGTGCGCGCCCGGGATCCAAACCAGGCCGCCAGTAGCGGAGCCCGCGCACTTAACCACTAAGCCACGGGGCAGGCCCTGCACTGAAGTTTTTATGTCTACTAAAATTCCGAAACTATTGTGAAATATGTGCTTCATCTCATCGTTATCAAAATAAGAAAAATAAATAGTCTCTCCCTGAAAGAAGTTTGCTGACTTAATAGCTTGTTCTACCTCGAATGTTGACTGTTGTGCTTACAACATAGAATCTCATCACGATCATGTGTTTTTCAGTGTCTTTGAAGTCCACTATTCATTTGATTCTCAATATTTTTTTTATTATTTCAAATGGTCAGTCTTTCCCTTACTTCATATTACTTTATATCCTCACATCATTTTGTACTTACAACACCTCAACTATTTTTGGCAATAGAACTCCGAGGGAGGAGATTGATAAAGAGATGAAAATATGTAAATAATTTTTCTTTTTCTTCTATTTTGTCATTTATTTCAAAACACTGATATTTTTCTTTTATTAATCAAATCTACTTACTTCTATTTTCTTTATGTTTATTTTTTTCTAATACTTTGAGTTTGGTGCCTTTTATTCTCTTTGCTTTCTAATAATTTCACTTGTCTTTTTTCTTTTTTCTTTTTTTGTTTTTTTTTGGTGAGGAAGATTGTCCCTGAGCTAACATCTGTGCCAATCTTCCTCTATTTTTTGTATGTGGGTTTCCGCCATCACATGGCTTGATGAGTGGTGTGGGTCCACGCCCGGGATCTGAACCTGCAAATCCCTGGCCGCCAAAGCGGAGTGGGCAAACTTAACCACTACACCACCGGGGTGGCCCCATTAAGTCTATATATTTTTATTTTATTTTTTCCCAAAGTATATGATTGCATTTCATTACTAAATAGTTAGTAATTTCCATTTTGGCTTTCTTTTAACCATTTTTTTAACCCAATTATCATGAAGGCCCTGGAAAGAAGAAGTAAAATTCAATGGATTTTTATTTTTCTGGGTTTTTTTGGTCAATTTCTAATTTTACAAGATTTTTTTTTTCTGAGAAGAGTATTCAATGGCTAATGAATAATATAAATTACTTTGGCACCTAATATACCTTAGTTTGTGAGAAAAAATAGAAAGTGGTTATAGTAGATAACGGTATAACTGAGAAGTCATGTTATTTGTAATGATCATAAAATACCTGCAGTGGTAGTATTTTCAACAAAATACTCACCATGAGGATTATTCCTGGTATTCAGACACACATACACCATGCACCCATCCCCCTCACACACACACAGGCTCTACCCCTCTGCTCTGACCTCCATGTGTGCCCTTTTCCATTATTTCCCCGGTGTCTGATGAGACAATATATAATAATTTAATATTGGCATAAATTAGCTTTATTTAGGAAGTAAAATCTACCATAATATTGTGATCTAAGTGATCTAGTAAAGACTTTTGGATTTGCCATCTTCGTACCTACTTCCATTGGTGCAAATAGCCATGTGTTGCTGTTAATGGCAGAAAGATCATCATTGCCTGAATGTTTAAACAATGAAAGATGCATGAATAACATATATGACAATTAAAGAAAGACAACAAAAATAAATAAAACATTAAATTCCAAACTAGCAGCAACACTGAAACAACCTACTTGGCATCACACAACAAAATTATTCAATTAAAATACATTTGAATAGTTGGTTAAGACCTGTGAATACTGTGTTTAAATGGGATAGGCAGTGGAGCAACAGGCCCATTTAGGGTTTTCAAGGATTGTGAAGGACGCCTACAGATTTAACTAGAGATTATAAAATCTTTAGCTGAGCACAAGGATGTCCTCCTGGCTCCTCCCTTGGGAGGGTGGGATTTCTTCTCACACCAGGGGTGCATGTGCAGAGGCCTCCAGGCCAGAGAACTTTCTGGCATATTTTAGAAGAATAGTAAATATAAGAGGGAGATTTTTGTGTTTCCTGTGTATTCAAAAACTCATATATGTTTTATTAACAGGAGTCTATATTAAGGTCAACAGGAGTATCTCTGGGTACTAATTCTCTGGAGGATAATTTCCTCCCTTTAGTAGAATTTCCCAACCTTCAATCATCTGGGATGAAGTATATTTAAACATAAATCCATAGACAAAATTTGTCCTGCTCTCTCTCTGTGCCTGAAGATCCATAGAGCAGCAAGTGAATTTCCAAAAGCACATAAGGTTGGAAAGTGATTCCAATTTGGTCAACTTTTTATTTACTTCCAAACTTTACTTTTCAAGTTTTGCTGTCAAATTTGTCCTAGGAATATGTACAGGTTTCAGGTTAAACCCTGGCTTTTAGAAGAAGTAGAATACAGAAGGACTCTTACCAAGGAGAATTAACTAGAATGTGAACTGAAGATCAGTTGGAACACCAAAATCCATTTCTAAGGGGAAAAAGTTAATATTTACTGAGCGCTTGCTACATGCTAGGCACTACATCGGACACATTACACAGATCACCCTCTTTAATCTTCACGACAATCTCATGAGTTTGGTAAAATTATTACCCCACATTTCAGATGAGGTACTTGAGGTACTTGGATACATTGAGTAACTTGCTGGAAGTCATACAACCAGTAAGTGTAGAGCCTTATTTGAACCAGGCAGGCTTTTCTCCCAGAGTTCTTAACCATTGATGGGCTGCCTTCAAGTACCTCTATTCTCTGAGTACATTAACTTTGGAGTCTCTAACAAAAGACAGAGGCTAATAGTTGTAGGAAAAGAGTCTAATTTGTCAACATTTGGCATATATCTCTAGTTGTTGTTCATGCCCTTGAGTGGATTTCGACTGCTAGCGATTCCCGCATACAGCAGAGTGGAACCCTGCTCGGTCTTTTTGCGCCACTCTCTCACCTTCCTTCACTATATTAGACAGTGCTCCGCTGCTATTCATAGGGTTTTGGGAAGTGGGTGGCCAGGTCCTTCTTCCTAGTCTTAGTCTAGAAGCTCTGCTGAAACCTGTCCACCATGGGTGACCCTGCTGGTATTTGAAATACCAGTGGCATAGCTTTCAGCATCACAGCAACACGCAGACGCCACAGCATGACAACCGACAGATGGGTGGTGTGGTTCCCTGATCGGGAAACAGCCCTGGGCCATGGTGGTGAGAGCGCCAAATCTTAACCGCTAGACCAGAGTGGGAACCAGAGTGGGAATACAATGCAGTAAACCTTCTCTGAGGAAGGACATTTAAGTTTGTATCTTAGGATTTGTAGGTGGTATGGTTCCCTGGCTAGGAAACAAACCTGGGCCGCAGTGGTGAGAGTGCTGAATCTTAACCATTAGACCACCAGGGCTCTATATCTTTTGTTACTATATTATGATTTGTTCTGCAGAAATAGAACAGGACTTACTGAGTAATGAGAGACACTTTCAAATATTTCTTCATAAACAGGTGTGCACAAAAGAGATCAAGGCATTATATTATGCCCCGTCTGTCTACTGAATGAGTGGGTGAACCTGCCTGTCTCATTTCCAAAACCCAAGTTACTGGAGTTGAAGAGGCGGGGCTATATCTTGCCCTTGGCCCCAGGCAGAGAAAATTCCAGTCCTCTGCTCCAAACCTGACATTTTTTCCACTTATATTCTTCTTAATCCACATTTATTTCTTCAGGTAAGCCCTATCTTAAGAAAAGACAGACGAAATGAATTTTAAACGAGCAAAGATGTGTTTCTTCAAGCCAACCTAGGAAACTTAGAATTTCCCAAATAAGGATGCATTCAGCATCACTTCACTATTTAAAGATATGCTGCTCCATTTCCCTTTATTAAAACCAAATATGTCAAAATTCTAAGAGCACACCTTTACCATCCTTTCTTCCCCTCAGTGTTGCCTTTCTTTCCCATAAGACGCCCTCCTTAACCTCAGTAGAAGCACAGACACATCAAGCACCTTTAAACCTCATGCGCTGTTTACAAGGAATCACCAAAGTACCTCAGATTTCTACTTTCACCTCCTTCTTTAAAATTGTCCCCCCTTCTTCCTTTTTCTCAAACCTCCCCTTTCTCAGGGAGAATACTATGTGATATTCAGCAGGAAATAAATCAAAATAAAATAATTCATACTAAGACGTGCATAAAATAATTCACACTAAGTGTGACAAAAAATGCTAATAGGTATGAATAAAGAGCACTGTCTTTGGAGTCAGACAGATCTAAGCCTGAACCCTGTCTTTTCTCCCATTTACTAAGGAGCTTTTATGAACCTCAGTTTCCTCATCTCCATAAAATGGGTAGAATAATACCTCATAGGCTTATTGTGACAATTAAATGTGATAATATTTATGCAAAGTGTAGTGCCTGGAGTACTGGATTGCAAATAAATGTTATTTATCTTCCTACTTGAGTCTATGAGAATATTTAAGCATGTTAAATAAGAAATTTGTTTACACATTTGAATCTCAAATTGGCAGCATTTTAATGTGATGTGTTAAAGTCCTGATTAGATCATTCAAATCATTCTCCTTCTCACTCTACCATAGCTATGCTTTACAGCTATATTCAGTAGAATGGATATTCATAAAACACATAGTGTAAGCAGAAACACGGAGAGAAATTCATGCACTAAATTCAACTCAAGACCTGCTTCATTAAAACAGAAAATAGCTTTCGATGTAGCTAGCAATTCATTCAACCACCATTCGCCAGGCACTTCCTGGTTCAGGCACCATGCTAGGCTCTTGATACAGATAAAAAAGACAGCATGAGCTACGGACTCATAAACAGGGAGCATCCGATCCTGTTGGAGTGGGGCTAAGCCAAGAGTCTTTAAATCATGTAAAATTCTTAACTTTAGTTGTATTTTTTAAATTATATCTCTCCCTTTAAGATTTGGGGAAGAGGTACTCAGGGCACAGAATTTCTGCCAAATCAAAGTTCCCAGAAAACTATGTGAAAAGAGTGGTTGTAAGTGGATTAGTTTCTTAACTCTTTCACCTAAGGAAATTTTATTCCAAAAAGAATAATAAAGGAATAAAGTATGCATATTCTTTGGTTTTTACAATATAAGAAAGGTTGTTTTCAGTGTGTATGTGTGCACACGTGTGTATAGAGTCTCTAAACCAACCTTTGTTGAGTAATATTTTATCATGATTTTCCCATAGTGTTATATGGGAAAATCTCCATTTATTTTCCCACTTATCTCCATTCATTTGTGGCTTAAAAGTACTACATATAAGAAACTTTAAATCTGCCTTTTGAGTGGGATGTTTGATGAACAGTATATCATGCTCTTCAGTTCATTTTTAAATGTAGTTCTTAAGGATGGAAATTAAAAGACGTCCCATTTACTTTGTCATTGTTACTTGTCTTTTCACTGTTCTCTCTATGTATAACTTTTATGTAAAATAAAATTCGCTATTTAAATGTGGCAGTGTCTCTTTAAAAGCCTCCACTAAACAGTCAGCAAACCAGCCTAGCAACTTTCTTGGGTGGATTCTCATGTGAATAATTAGCCTGGAGCAGTGAAACTGTCCAGCAACGCCTCCTCTTGAAATGTTTGATCTGTCTGAGACTGCGTTGATTTCAGGGTACATCTGAATATTGACCAGAAAAAAGAAATTTTTCCTTTGCTTTAAAGCATCAGACTCGGGCACCCTGTTGGTGGTCTCAGCAACTGCGCTGTGTGCTGGTGAGGTCCTCCGTTCCCTTCCACGAGGCTGCTGCCATCTCACCCCGTGCCAATCAGGAAAGCCTTCTTTCAGGTTTCTTAAACCCCACCTTCAAAAGCTGAAATTACATGACTCATTTATTTTGATACCATCAAAGTTTTGCTGACAACATGGAACTTTCCCTGCCCTGTGTTAACAGGTATACTCCTCAGGTCATTAGACAGACAAATACAGGCCTTTGTTAAGAGCTGAGAAAGAAAACTTAACTCATTGTTCATTCCAATTCCCCTTGTACCCCTTCCTCAGGCCATCAGGGATCAGCGAATTGTGTGACAAAAGATGGTATGGTGTCAGGACCTAGAAGAATACAATAATTCCATGTAAAGAGCCATAAACTCTCTAACTATGTGTCCATAGTGACTGAAACAATATCTTCAATAACAGAAACACAGGTAGATGAATTTGGTAATGGAAATTTATATACTGTGCAATATACTTGACTTTTTACTAAAATGTGTTCTGCCAAATTCCTGTGTCATCGACGGATATGACAAAGATTTAGTGGTTTTATTGACATTGGAGGAGTAATCATCTGAGGGAGTAGTTTCAGCAGATATGCTTTATTGTTCCTACTGGATAATAAATTCCTTTTGTCAAGAACAGTGTTACTGCACTTTCTGTATTCATCACAACACCTGATGAGGTGCCTGACACATTGGCAGTCACCTCAATAAATACTATTTGGATGAATGTACTTGAGTAGGCGACCACTTGAAAGTAACCAGCACACAGAGAAGAGGAGGTGCAAGGAGACCCGGGTTCTTATCT
This sequence comes from Ceratotherium simum simum, assembly GCF_057802395.1. Lineage (NCBI taxonomy): Eukaryota > Metazoa > Chordata > Mammalia > Perissodactyla > Rhinocerotidae > Ceratotherium > Ceratotherium simum. Next base: position 22,164,287 of record NC_141913.1, read on the forward strand.
GGATTCATTCATTGCTGGTTTTGAAAATTTTTAAATCACTTAAATGTACTGGGTCTTAATGTTTTAATATATAAAGAGTAGGGTGGATAAAGGTGTTCTCTAAAGTTGTTTTTATTCAGTCAACAATCTTTACTTAGTGCAAAGGAAAAGAGAATGTTCTGCTCCCATGGAGTATATACAATGGGTGAATTTCCAAAGAAATAATTGCCATGCAGACATCACAAGGGAAAGGAATAAACAGTTAACTCTCCCAAAATGTCCCTGGTTTGTTTGTTTGGTTTTTTAATTTCTCCTTTTTCTCCAAATAGAAATCAACAGACTTTCTTGAAAGGAGGCCTTGACTATCAAAATCAACTTTTGAGAGTTGTACAAACACAAGTTTTAAAGTTTCCATGGCAGATTGTGGCAAACACCAAGAATACAGAGCCAGAAACCTAAAACCTTTAGTGTCTTCCTAACAGTTCCTGTGGAAATGCTGGTGTTTGCTGGGGGCAGCAGGCAATAATTTATGTATATATATAATTTATATTCTAGTTGTCTCTAGGTGTGAGACACTGTAAGGAATTCATTTTGGAAACCATGCAAAGATTTTCTGATTTTCTTACCGTCTTTAGCCCGCAAGCCTATGGACTGACTTGACTTCTAAAAACCTGATTACACTAATTTGAATTGATTTGATAAGCCGAAAGTATTAAAACTCATTGATTCTGATAACTAACTTCTAATAGAATCGAGCAAATTGAAAACCAGATTTGGTCTGTGATCTCAGAGTGGTGTCAAGACCTCACACTGGGCATTGTGGTTACCCAGGTAAGACTTCCTTATTTAAACTTGGCAGATAAAGCGTGGTAAGGAAGAGCAGATGGGATCACTTGTTATTTTTAACACTCTACACCCATCCAAGTAAGGCAGGACTAGGGAAATCCCACAAAACAGAGACGGGTTTCGTGGCCAGGAGCAGCGCTGGAATCACCCGACCATAGGGCAGAAATAGTTGAGATCACACTGTTCCATGAGTGGTGAGCTACAGCAGCCTAGCAGGCATGTTCCAGGGCTTACTTTCGCCCCACATCAAAGAGATTGGCCATGCAAAGTAGGTGTTTTCAGAGTACAGGAAAGCCCTCCAAGAACGTTTCTAAAAGGTATGGCGAATGTATTTTCATTTCAAATGTGTCTTCATCCTATCAGAGCCTTAAATTTGCCGTTAATCAGGGAAGCCCTTTTTCCTCTCTTCCCTCCATTTTTTCTCATCCTTTGAGTAATGTAGTACAGTAAACATACCCTGGAAAACAAAGAAACAAAGCAAACAGCGAACTCCATTTGCATCAGAATGAAGTCTGAAGTCTGAATGAAGCATTTGCCAACCCTGAATCTGGCTAAGTCCCTAACATGGGGATGATATCCAATTCATAGAGGCTCTGTGAGGGTGAAGCAAGAAATAATTTGGACATGAAAATGCTCCATAACATTCAAAGAACTGCACAATTAGAAGGCTTGGACAGCTACTGGCCTTTTCTTGCATATTGCACATGGAATACTTATCAGAGTCTGAACACTGGACTGGCCTAATAATAGCTTATTTGAATTCAGCACCCTGGCTTTTGAGATGTGAGCTTTAGAAAATAACTTAAAATGGTGGTAGTCAGACTAACCTTCCCGAGAAGGCCATTCCAGTAAAGAAAAGCAGTGATATCCTGAACCTCATGGTCTTAGCTAGCTTTTGGCTAGTCTAGTGGCTGAAGCGATATGGCAGGACTGAGAGCAATAAGTGGAAAACAGACCTAGGAACCACATTTCTGAAGGCCACCACCATATGCAATTTGCCTAGCAGCTGTACAATCTGTGAAGGACTGGGATGCAACAATATCTGAAGAAAAATGGTAACAGGAAAGTGGAGCATTTTGAGTAATGGTCTATCTCACAGCAAAGTCTTTAACAAATGATAAAAAGAGAGTCTTTCTGTCAGTGACTCTAACATTCATTTAATTTCTTACACAAATCTCTCATCTCTTTTACACTCATGATTTAACTTGTCTTTTATGATGCAGCTTTTTAAAAACTGGAAAGGAAAATGCTGAGTCTCAGATTAGCCTTCAGTTTGTCAAGCAATGACAGGCTTCACTGCCAAAATCTAGAACACTCCCTTCTTTGAGTCAGCCTGCCTGATCAAGCATGGCAAGTTTTTAAAAGAAATCTATGTTAAGAGAGTGAAAAAAAAAAAAATCTGGCTTCAGTCTTTTATCTTTATTGATAAAAGTTCCCAAAAGTTGCCAGAAAGCACTGGAAAAATAAACATTATTTTATTTTACACCAAATAGAAAATATATACACTATGATGGAAATCTGGAAAAACACAGGGAAGCAAAAGAGAGAAATCAAATAATCTGTAACTGCCCCACATTTAGATATGAACCACTGCTTACATTTTGTTCTCTTGGTTTAGAAAGGATTTTGATGGCAGTATGTGAACTATCCTTCCTTCAGCAGTCTGACAAATGCATAATTGCACAGGGTAAAAAGGACTTTTTTTTAATTATTAAAGTTAAACATTAATCAGCCTAAAGTACAAGAATTATGGCTTCAAAATTTTAAATCAAATACACAAAATTTTTCTCCTCGCTAAACTAACAGCTTGGGTTTTATATGACTCAACCTGAAATTGCAATGCGTTATTTTTAAAACTTATTAACATGGTAGGAGAGGACATGGGAAATCAAAATATGAGGTTTGGGAGCCTCACTCCTCCCTGAAGAAACAGTGAGAAGCTCCCGCAGGGAAGGCCAGTCACGCCCAGACAGCCTGTGTGACTGATGTTTCCTTTCCTTCTTTCACGCTTTGACTTTGGCACAGCATTAGACTCTAATCAAAAAAAAAAAAACAAAAATGGAGAAGGCCTCTTTTGGCCTTGGTGAACATTTAGCTTATGTTTACTTAATTTATATGGCTACCTAATTTTTGTCCTGTCAGGTTAAACTCTGTCTTTAAAAAAATAATTTCAAATTCTTTTTATTTCCATTTTTTTATTTAAAAAAAATTCCATAATGCCTTCAGTCTTAAGGGCCTATCAATGTGCAAACTTGTTAGTTCCTACTTTTTAATATTTTTAGCTTGAGTTTAGTTTGTACTTGGGGTAAATGTTCTAACATTAAAATATCTTAGGCCAGTCCCAGTGGCCTAATGGTTAAGTTTGGCGTGCTCCACTTCGGTGGCCTGGGTTAGGTTCCCAGGCACAGACCTACACCATTCATCTGTCAGTGGCCATGCCGTGGCAGCGGCTCACACACAAAAAGGGAAAGATTGGCAGCAGATGTTAGCTCAGGGCAAATCTTCCTCAGCAAAAAAAAAATATATATATATATATATATATATCTCCTGTGATGCTGGAATCCAAAACCTTTATTCCAATATAAGACCTGACACTGCTGCTAATGCAGAGAACATCTCAGCACCAAGCTTTGAGCCTTCTCCTACATTGTGGGATATTTTAGAAACCAATCCACTGGTACTATTCACTGATTATCTCAAGGCAAGTAGGTGCTATTGATTTCTTAGCCACAGCTGTCCCAAATTAGACCTGGGCAGTGAAACACAGGTACCAGGTGAAATGTAAAGATGAATGAAGCTTAGAGGACTGAGTGAACAGAATGGAAGCTGGAAGATCCATTAGAAATTGTTCTAACTAGGACAGAGAAAACAGGAAGTAGGAGACAGGATGACTACCCCAGAGAAAAGATGGCTCAGATAGGGTAAATTTTGCTGATAGCTGTACCTCAGAGAAACACCAGATGAGTCGGTCACCTGCCACATTTTGACTAGAAAGCAGGAGGTAAAGAGATCTTGACCACAGTTGCCAGAGGCAAAGCCAGCAAGAATTAGGAGAAGAGAGGTGCCTGCCAGCCCAGGAGTTTAGCTGACAGGATTTTTCTCCAAGACTCAATGCATTCAGGAAAGCTGAAAGACTGTTCACAAAGGATGAACTTGGCCTGAAAGCCCCAGAAAGAAATAAAGATCCAAAAGGATTGTGTGAAAGAAATGGGCTTTTTAGACGAAATTCCACAGAAATTATGAATCTTTGCAGTCATAATTGCATATAAAATTTGCAGTTTATTAAGATTGTAAATAAATCTTTGTGGACTACTTCTTACCCTATATATCTTAAGGAGCGGTAAAAAAATGAGAAAGCAGCCACTGGAAAATATTCTATGAAAGTAATTTCCCAGAAAATGAATAGAATATGGGATAAAGGTAAGTGCTATTGCAGCATTGACAATATATGTCATCATCCCTTTCTTGGCAGAGAGATAATTCTATTTTAAATTAATAATTAATTTAGCCACCTTTAAGACAAGTCCACTGAGGAACACTTGTTGGTTTTTCTCTCTTGCTCATGATAGAAAAAAGTTCTAAGAAATTAGCCTGTGGACTAAATACTAGTCACGTTTACCAGGCAGTGGTAAAACTAGAGTCAAGAGTTAGAACTGCTAACTACCACTTGAGTGTTGAAACCACCTCCCCCTGTGAAGCGTGAATGGACTCAGTCCAGCTCCTAGCAGACATCTGTCTACATCACACATTAATAAATTTAAATTGGCAGTGTCAGCAGAGAAAATGAGATCTCTCTCGTGGGTGCGGAGACGAACCAACCCTTCAGGTGAGAAGTGACCTTACGTACTGGAGATAGTCGTCTCATAGCGAGCTCGGGGAAGCCCAACATTTTAAACACCTTTCTCACTGTTTCTTGCCCCACAAAGAGCAGGTACAACAAATGATGCCCTCAGATCTCCTGTAGTAACAAACACATCAAATTCTGTGAGGATTTATAGCAGTTGTGCAGTAGTAGTGAGACACATTTCTAACCTTATTGTCATTTCTGTTTTGTTCAGTTAAACACTCATTTATTCTCATAATGCCATGAGGTAAGGGGGATTGTGTAGGTGTCAACTATTGTTATGTATTCCTATTTTTTAAACAGATATTTGATACTCATCCCCGCTGAATAAAACATTGAAAATCAAAATGTTAATCTGGTTAGCACTTCAATATACTTTAAACATTCTCTAGCAATATGATCAATGCGTTACAAATGAGGAGCTGCTTCAGAATGTCAACTGAAACCTCCAACAGTATGTAAGTTCCTACAAATGGTTCTAATGGTTTTATTTCTCTTTCACATCATGTCATCTAAGATAGAAGCACTGTAGCTAATACTGATAGTAATAATAATAATAAATACCAGTGCATCTTTTGTACATTATCTCATTTCAGCTTTCTCTCAGACATTATTATCCATGGTATAGGTTATGCAAATTACTATTCTGAATGATAACTCATACTTTTCTTAAGCAAAATGAATGGATCATATAGTTGTTCATTCTTCACTCTAAGTATCAAATTAATATATGTATTTGGAGTGTGTAGATGTGCATGTGTGTGTATGCAGGGGGATGCTATGGTGTTAGAAAGCTATGTTTCTTTACCAAAAATATGTATCTGAAACTAAGCCACTATAGTATCAATATGAATAGTAATCGATACCACTTCATCAGTGAGCCCAGGAATATGTTAAGATGTGTATCAATAACACTTTAGAGATCATCATTCATCACGTTGAATAATCTATTGATGGAGTAAAAATTATTTCCACTTCCACTGGTCGTATTATATACAGATGGTGTTTGGTGAGATCAACCTGCAATTTAGTACAAGAAGGAATTCAGATTATGTTAGGAATTTTTGGTCACACGTGTCTTTTAAGTGATGTGTACCATCACGGTGTTGGGCTTTGGAGTGAAATATGCAGGGTGGGGTTAGGGAGATGGTTATAAGAAGAGAGCAAGCAGAAAGATACCAGACAGGTTGCTTTATCATGGGAACAAATCAGAAGTCCAATTTTCCTACTTGAGTACAAGACAAACACTAGATAAGCAACAAAAGTTACTTAAAAGCAATTTCTTCAATCCCTCTCGACTGAGATCAGATTTAGTTCTCATGATTGAGACACAAATATGTATAGATGAGATCCTGGATATAAATTCAGGAAGTTCAAAAATTGATGGAACCAAGGCAGTACCTAAAAAATATTTTCAAAAGCTTAGGTGTCAATTGATCAAAATTAGAATTCTGTACTGATAGATAATTCTACAATCCGCAAATAGCAACTAAAAATGACTCCCTTGCCATCATCAACTGGAGAGAAATCTAAGAAGCTTGTCTTTGAATTCCTTCAAAAATATAGAAAACCACAATCTTCTCTATTCCTCTCTGTCTGCTCCACAAGTCACAGACTTGCTTGAAGCCCCAGGATTGCTGCTGTCTGCCTGATCAGTTGCAGTAAGCGGCATAAGGAAATGTGAGGAACTGCGTCTCAGGAACAAAGAGGCCATGTAAATAAAGTAAAACTAAGGTCACTGAAGTCACAGACCATTGTTTTGCCTTATTTTTCTTAAGGAGATTATTAAAATACCATTAAAAAGTGAAACATCAAAGAATCGCAGTAAAAAATAAATCTATTTTTATCAATGCCATTCCCTAGACATTAAATAAAATCCCACATACATAATCAAAGAAATCATTTTTTTCACTAGAATTTTGAGATGGCACTTTCAACTAAATCTGATGTTTAAAGTCCTTATTATTAACTTTTCATTCCCTTATCTTTCCTGAACTGACTTATGATTTTCCACTCCATATTCTACAAGGCTCACTAAATACAGACACCGGCTACAGCTCATTAATTCCTACATTAAATTTGGCTCTAAAGGTGTTGTTATGCTTATCATCGGTAAGGTAAAAAATAGCAAGAAACAAAGGAAAATTTTTAATCACATTTTTGTTTTTCTTTCTATTGCAATGATATGCAGTGTTTTACCAATTATTGAAAAAAAATCAGGGGACTTGTAATGATGTGGTTCTAAACTCTGGCTTTAAAAGCCTGAGAGGTTGGAGAGGAGGAGAGGAGGAAGGGTGTCCCGGTTTTCCACATGCTGAATGACTCAGCAAGACAGTGTTGTGAACACGTCCACACGACTCTGGAAAATATTCAAAAATGTCAAACAAGAGCCTGGAAGTAAATATCTGCTATACTATGTGTCAGTTGGGTTTTTTAGCATCCTGTTGGAGACATTGGACTTTAAAATGAATTGAAGAAATTATCAAACAATTAAAAGTTTGGGAAAATAATATCTAATGTATAATTTAATATACATCTTCATTATTTCACCTAGGAAAGCAAAAGTTAACAAATGACAGAAACTGCTTGGAATATATGAAAGGATGTGAATGTCATAAATATATCACTGGAGGAAATTTTAGATTTTTTTCCCCAATCTGTATTCTGGCTACCCACTACCAACCACCATTTGACACCGGGAACTTTGAGTCCAGTGAGGTGAATCTGTTTGTCCAAGAACCCGAGTTATTGCATGGGTGATCTAGAGATAAAAACTCAAGCATCGTGACTTATAGATTCCTTCCCACTACTTAAGGCAAGAAAATTAGGTAATTTTATGGATTTTTCAACAAATATTTGAGGATCTACTATTTAATGATTGTTTGCTTCAAAGTAATTACTTCATAAAGCTGGAATAATTGCGTAGAACATTTTTTAAACTACTTCTTTTAAAACTATTTGTAGTGGCTGGCCCCATAGCGTAGTGGTTAAGTTCAGCGTGCTGTGCTTCACTGGCTCAGGTTTGCAGGCCCAGATCCCGGGCGCAGAGCTACACCACTCATCAGCCATGCTGTGGCGACAATCCACATATAAAGTGGAGGAAGATTGACACAGATGTTAGTTCAGGGCTAATCTTTCTCAGCAAAAAAAAAAAAAAAACTATTTGTAGACAATTTATGTCACAAAAAGAGACTTACTCTAAAATTTTTATTCTGAAATGCTTGCTTATGATCTGAAAAATGCATCACTCATCTTAAGCAATAGAACTAATCCAGAAACTTGTTTCTGAATGACTTTTGGTCATTGCTAAAAATAAAACTCACCTCAAAGGACATAAATTTGTCACCAGAAACTTTTTTGTGCAAGCGTTGAAATTAATTCCAGAGGAGTCCTAAAACAATGTGAGATATGGGAACAATGTATAATATGTTATTGGGTAGTTTTCCAATATAAACACATTGAAGGGACATCACCAATTTTCCAGGTATATTTGTGTGTAGACCAAATCAGTTATATCAAGGAGAGGAAGAATATTGAGTAGCGAACATTTTTCTTTTGAATATTTCCTTTAATAATGTTATGCTATTAGCATTATTTTAAAAATAAATCTTAGGGTCTGGCCCTATTGCACAGTGGTTAAGTGCGTGCGCTCTGCTGCTGCCGGCCCGGGTTTGGATATCGGGCACGCACCAACACACCGCTTGTCGGGCCATGCTGTGGTGGTGTCCCACATAAATTGGAGGCAAATGGGCATGGATGTTAGCTCAGGGCCAGTCTTCCTCAGCAAAAAGAGGAGGATTGGCATGGATGTTAGCTCAGGGCTGATCTTCCTCACAAAAATAAATAAATAAATAAATAATTTTAAAAAATAATAAATCTTTTTCTTTTAGAGAACATTCCACTTATTCACTTGAAACTAAAATCCTATGACTATCTGTAAGCTAGAGCAGTAGAAATGTGACAATCTCTTCATATTCTTTTTTTTTTTTTTTTTTTTTTAAGATTTTATTTATTTATTTTTTTCCCCCCAAAGCCCCAGTAGATAGCTGTATGTCATAGCTGCACATCCTTCCAGTTGCTGTATGTGGGACTCGGCCCCAGGATGGACGGAGAAGTGGTGCCTCGGTGCGCGCCCGGGATCTGAACCCAGGCCACCAGCATCGGAGCGCGTGCACTTAACCACCAAGCCACGGGGCCGGCCCTCTTCATATTCTTTAACTCTGCAACAGTATTACAATTATAGAGCCTTAGAGAATGATTAAAATGGTGATATAATTATATGCTTCAAACACTGCCATCTATCACTGCCATGTTCCTAACATTTAAAGTATGTTTTTTAAAAAGGAAAGTAAAAATACATGAATGTGCTAAAAAATTTTGATAAATATAATTGTGGCCAGAAATAGGGACATTGTTTAACAGATAACTAAGGTGTAGTAAAGTCCCTGCCTTACTTTGGAGAAGAATAGGAATGCAAAATAAGTCTAGACTTTCTTAGAAAAAACATTTGTCTCTCTGTGTATGGTAAAAGTTAAAGATAAACACTAAAATAATAGATACATAACTCTTGCTGCTAGAAGTACCCCTTATGAGGTAGAAAACGGGAGCCTGGCTAATTGCTTAAATCTGGATGCTGTAGTGGAAATACCCACCACCTTTAAAATGAGGCTTAAAAAGCTCAAACTATTGCCTAGGGTGAAGACTTATTCAAAGTCACTAGGGAAATTGAGAGAACAGACACAGTTTTGCGTCAGTAACTAGACTGAGGCCTAGCTTAGTACTAGGTCCGCATGTTGCCAAGAACAACAGAAGAGCCATAAACCGTGAGCGTGAGACCTAATTTGGCCTGAAGCTCTCCAAGTTATCTCAAAACTGCAAAACACGGAGAAGGGTGAATAGGGAGAGAGAGAGAATAAACGAACATTTAAGTGAGCTTACAAATCAAAATTCCAAAGCATGCAAACAAACATGGCAGTAAGAAAGACAATAAACAAAATCAATGATTAGAAATGTAATTATTCTAGATAAAATGAAAATGGAAGAGCAATCTGTAAATCACTTTAAAATAAATATGATTAGGATGCTCAGAAAGATAAAAGAAATTCCTGGTAGAGCAAGAAATCACGAAACCAGATGTGGCAGAAATGAAACAAGAACAGAAGTATGTGAAAAAGAACAAATTAGAGATTCCAAAAAATCAAAATATACTCAATGATGAAATTCAAAAAACTCAACAGATGAGATATTCTGTAGACTGGACATAGTCAAAGAGAGAGGTTAGTAAATTAAAAGATAGGATTGTATGCTTTCACCTGAAGGCAACACAGAGAGATAAAGGAGTTGTAAGATATGCAACAGAACAGTTAAGAATCAGGAATAGCCTCCAATGTTCAATGATAGGATTTTTAGGTGAAGAAATAGCTAAGAATTTTTCAGAACTGGAAAAAAAAAAATGTGAATCCTCAGATTGCTAACGCTTAGCTCAATAAGTGAAAATAAATCTACACATGCATTGTTGATTTCTAACTTTTTAGGAAATGATTTTGGAGTATGTGAAAATACTATGTGAAATTTCAGTTAAATTTGAGGTTATATTTAGACCTGAGTTTGGGACTGTATAGATGTAAAATGTAATGTTTTATATTATAGTGGTAATACATCTCATTTTAAAGTATTGTCTAAGATTGACGGCTTTGGGGACAAGGAAAGCTTACTACCTAAAATTATTACCTGGGCCAACATTATTGGAAACGAAAGTCTTTCTGATTATTTCCATTTCTATTCTTTTTTATACCATCAATCTGTTTCAAAGTCATCTTCCAAAATACAGTTTTTTTGGTGTCATTTATTATTTTAATAGAAGAGGCAAATGATTCTACCTTTGTGAATTTAGCTTCTAAGCCCTGCCTTTTAGAATCTAGACTAGTTCTTAGCAATTTCAGATAAGAATTTGTTTTTTTAAATAAAAGATATCTTAACAAAGGCAAGTATAGATTTGAGAGTCCAAATATAAACAGGCAGAACAATAAAGTAAATAAAGCATGTCATGAAAAATCTTTATCAATTTGACTGGAGCAGTAACATTGAATCATTGAAAGTAAGTTTATTTTCCTTGTCTTCTTTTATCAAACCCTAACACATCCCTAAAAAAAAATTAGAGTCAATTATGTCAATGGATTATATGGAGTTTCCAATTTTACATTTTTACATTATAGAAGGAAGAGAAACACTTAGAATTTGTAGACTTGTGGCATTGAATTATTCCTTTTTAAATATTTAAATTTTTTTCAACAAAATCCAATTCATGTTATACATGGAATAATATGCACTATAATGTGGATATAAATGGTAATTCCAAATAAAATGTTTAATTATTATTGAAAAATTAATCATTAATCTTATAAATGAAATATAATACTGGCTAAATAATATAGTGTTGATTCCTGATGGTCTCAGATATTATTTTATATAACAAATGCTACGTAGGGGCAGGTCTGGTGGCGTAGCAGTTAAGTGTGCGCACTCCGCTTTGGTGGCCCAGGGTTTTCGGTTCTGATCCCGGGCAGCACTGATGTACTGCTGGTCAAGCCATGCTGTGGTGGTGTCCCATATAAAGTAGAGGAAGATCAGCACAGGTGTTAGCCCAGGGCCAATCCTCCTTCGCAAAAAGAGGAGGATTGGCATCGGATGTTAGCTCAGGGTTGATCCTCCTCACAAAAAAATAAATAAATAAAAAATTAAAAAATAAATGCTATGTAATTATACTGTGGTCTTATCATGGATAGTTGCATAAATCGTATTCATTTTTTCTGCCCTTGAAGTAGATGATTTCTTTTCATAACAGCATTGTAGATTAGTTGTTAAGAGCACAGGCTTTGGAGACTATTTGAATTTTAGGTTTGAATTTTATACTTGAAATTTCAACATCAGGATAAAGCCAGGAAAAAGAAACCACTTTAAGTCTTTCAAATAAAGGAAATTAAATAAGAAAGTTGGTTACTCAAATGATGAGAGCTGAGATGTCAATCTACAAGGCGATTTAGATATTAGCAGCAACAGGAAGCAGCTCCTTTCCCAACGCTGAGGGACTATGGGGAAATAAATGATGGTGTTTCCAAGGAACCGGAAGCCTACTGGGAGCCAGAACCATGGAAGCTACGCCTGGTAGAGCTGAGACCCTGGAGAGAGGCCCATCTGGTGGCAGCTAGAACCATAGAAGAGACGCAGCTGTTCCTGGGGATGCCCCAGGAAGCAGAAAGAGAAGAGGAGAAATATCTTAACTCCCCCCACCCCCACCACCCCTTCTCCCACCTTCTGATAATCCACAAACGCCTCCCACTGGCCACATCTTCCCAGAAGTCAGAGGGCCAGGAAGGCTGGGAAATGTAGTTCTCTGTGATGCAGAGCAAGGAAAGGGTAGGAAATACGGATCTGAGAAAAAATAGGTTACTTAACATCTTTGGATTTTTTCATATTTTTCATTTGTAAAGTAAGCATCACAATCCACTGTTGTTGTAAACATTAAACTATGCATTTAAAGCACTGAGCAGAGTGCCTGCAAAAAGCTCTCAATAAATGTTAACTATTTTTATGATAGATTTTAAGTCCCTATATTGTTTAAAATCTTAATCTAGTCTTTATTGTGTTTGGTTTTTTTAATGTCCTTCTAAGTTATGGCCTCATACTCCAGAAGTAGTCTTCAGTCCTTCCTCTTTATAGCAAATATGACTTCCTCCTCTTCAATTACAAAATCCTTACAAAGGGCAATGTTGAAAATGTCATGGGTCAAATGATATTTAGAATTTCCATTTGGATTTGAGAAAAAAATTTAAAAAAACAGGTAGGTAGAACTTGTCTTATAGCTACGGTTTCTTAATTTTTTTTTTTCCTCCCCCAAAGCCCCAGTAGATAGTTGTATGTCGTAGCTGCACATCCTTCTAGTTGCTGTATGTGGGATGCGGCCTCAGCATGGCCGGAGGAGCGGTGCGTCGGTGCGCGCCTGGGATCTGAACCCGGGCCGCCAGCAGCGGAGCGCACGCACTTAACCACTAAGCCACGGGGCCAGCCCAGCTATGGTTTCTTGAGTGCCTATGATATGCCTTGTTTGAGACTTTAAATACTGTATCTTATTTAAACCTTACCATGACCTACTTCATATATGATGTATACAGGTATTATTATCACCGTTTAAGAGAGGAGAAGGTAAAAGGTCAAAGGTAAAATTACCTGCTGAGGGTTATAATCTAACCAGACCTGGTGCTGAAATCGAGGTTTGCTCAACTCCAAGGCTCATGCTCTTGATCACCATGATGCATATTTTCTCCCCGCTACATTGACCCATTATTGTATTTTCAATTTTCATATACTAAATTATCCTGAGAATTTAGTTGTCATTTAAAACGTCTCATAATCTAATTACTTTCATTCATTCCTTCAACAAATATTTATTAAACACTTACAATATGGCAGGCACTCTTCTGAACACTGGAGTTTACAATCAGATGGACAGAGAGACAATAAACTGATGCATTCATTTTCTCTTGCTGTGTAAAAAGTTACCACTAACTTAGCAACTCAAAACAACACACGTTGATTATCTCATAGTTCCTGTGGATCGGAAGTCCAAACATGGCTTAACTGGGTCCTCTGATTAGGGCCTCACAATGCTACAATCAAGGTATGGACCAGGCCTGGGTTCTCATCTGAGGCTTGGCACTCTTCCAAGCTCACGTGATTGTTGGCAGCATTGAGTTCTTGCAGATGTAGAACAGTGAGCTTCAGGTTTTTGTTCAGCTGTTAGAAGCTGCCTGCAGTTCCTTGCCACACGGCCCTCTCCATGGGGTCCTCTCAAAACATGGCAGCTTGCTTCTTCAAAGCCAGCCCAGGAGAAAGCCTGTAGAGCAAGTCTGCTAGTGAAATGGAGTCTTTTATAATGTACCCTAATCACAGGGGTGATATCCCATCACTTTTGAAATAAAATGTCACCTAATTCTTTGAGTGACATCCCATCATCTTTGCCATATTCTATTGGTGAGAAGCAAGTCGGAGATCCTGCCCACACCCAAAGGGAGGAGATTATACAAAGGCATAAATACCAGGAGATGCGGGTAATGGGGGCTACCTTGAAGTCTGCCTGTCACACCTATAAATAAATATACGTGGATAATATCAGATGGAAATGAGTCCTCTACAGAGAATCAAAACAGGATGTTATGATTGAGAGTGACTTGATGTCTCTTGATTTAATAGTCAGGGAAGGCCTCTTTGAGTTGGTGGCATCGGAAATGAGATCTCAATGCCCAGAGGAGGCCAGTTAGTCTGGCTCTGTTGACAGTGAGAGTGGCTGGAGAGCAGTAGATGACAAGGAATGTGATATGAAATGAACTCAGACTGGTAAGCAGAAGCTGGGTCAAATAAGGATTTACAAATGCATGTATTTCTTCTCCATGCTATTATTGGAAGGCTTTAAATAGTGTGAGGATGTTATCTGGTTATATTTTTTTTGAAAGGTCACTCCAATTGCTTTAATAAAAATAGATCATAGGGATTTAATAGTAGAAGCAAGGAGACCAGCAGAATGCTACCACAGTAGTCCGGGGGTTAAGCGATGGGAGCTTGGACTGGGGTGATAGTGGTGGAGATAAAGAGAGGTAGACAGGCCTAAGAAGTGGTTAACATCAATAAGATTTGCTGATATATTAACTGTGGGATATGAGGAATGGAGAAATCCAAGGAAAACTCCTCGTTCACTGTTCTTACTACCTTGATAAAGACAATCTTGTGCAATCCTGCTTCGTTTCAAGAATAAATTTCAGTTTATGTCCAAATAATCACCTTCTTGTGTTAATGTTTGTGTCACATAGTTCTTTCATCCTGTTTCTTGTAATATTGCTTTATCAAGGAGCATCCTCAGATTCCTTTGGCCGACATCCAGCCTGACTGATTTCAGCAACTATCAGACAAGAACAGATGTCATCCTCGATCGTGTCCAGGGACACCTTCTTATACAATTTGCATGTAAATTTAGAAAATGTGTAAAATACAAATTTTAAACAATGCTATCCAGTGTGGGAGATTGAATAACTTTTCTTAATGATGATTTCTCATTAAATTTATTTTAGTCCATCGCCTTAAGGTGAGTCAAAGGGCCATGTACCGGAAAATGAAGTAACAGAGTTTTGTTTGTTTGTTTTGTGGTTTAATCAAAACCCAACCCAACTTTAATTTTTGGCATCCCACCATCCTTTTAAAATGTATTCATTGGTTTCAATCTTGCTCTGCCTCTAGATGACACTGGGGCAGTTCCCATGAGCTTTTTGCTTATTGTTAGATGAGTAGAACTTTACATCACAAAGTCACAAAATACAGTTCCAATTTAGAAATCAAAATGTCAAGAAAAAAGTGTATATACAGCAAACAGGAGAATCAACTCTTCGATATTCACTCAAAGGTAAGTCTTCCCCCCTTCCCAGCTAAGGCCTTTATAGTTGGCGACCTCTGGACACAGGGGGTGCTGTTGGCTTCTACTCTGCCATCCTTCATGGTGTCTCATTCTCTAGGGGATGTTTGCACCCCCACCAGGGATGAAGCAAGGGAAGAGAGGAGAGGTGAGAACTTGGACTTGTTGGGTGGATTCACTCTTTGTCCCTGCAGTGCTTCTCTTATAAGTGATTTCAGGGGCTGTACTGGGGACGCCCGCAGGCTCCTTTCACCACAATGCTCAGGACACAGGCAAAGGCCCAGCTTCACGGCTGGCCCACCCCACCCAAGCATACATTGCTGGCATTCTTCCTTCTCCCAGGGGCTCCAGCCCAGCTCCCTCTCCAGGTGGGCCACATGTCACCCACGGGAAATACATGGGCATCTCTGGCAGGGCACATTCTAGCTGTTCCAGCACAGCTGCCCTGGCTATCCCACCAAGCAGTCAGCCTTTCCTTGTCCTTGCACTTTCCGTGTCCTGCACTACAGTCAGACCCCAGGAATGGCATTGAATAGCAAAACAAAGACATCACTTAAGAAGTATAAATCACCCTTATTATTAATTTGTCCAAAAATTTGTCACTGCTGTTAGTAATCCAGAGTAGTAAATATTTTGATGTAATAAGGCTAGATGTATCTAAATTAAATTAGTTTGGAATTTTTTAAATATCTTTTCTTCTCTCTCTATATATATATATGTACACACACATATATATGTTACATCATATAGATACATATGATACATCACATAGATATACATAATACAGGATACATAGATATATATCTCCTAAGTACACCCAAACACTTTTTTATTTCTGAGCACATTCTCACTTATCCACAGTTAAGGCTCACAGAGACAACCGGTAGGATCTTGTCTTCAGCCTAAGGGCAACTACATCCCTGGTTTTGCCAGCACTGCTGATTGAAAGCAGAACCACCAGATTAAAGGTAGAATACACCCTCAGCTCTTAAAAACATCAAAATAAGCAATGAAGTACTCTTTCAGTCAGTGTTTTCTTAAATCTTGATGAATTTGAATTCTTTTTTTCTTCTTTGTGTTTTCTTAAGAATATGCTATATAAATACTTCTAACAAGAAGGCCAATGGAAATATATTTACTCAATAGAAATATAAAACTAACTTACTATGAAACATTTATAGACAGAGTCATGAGAAGGCAAATCCTCCCTACTCCCCCCTACCCTCCCATGTTCACTATTTCACAACTGTCTGTATTCTCCAGAGCTTGCCTGCACTTGCTGATTACACTTTCAGGGGATGGTCCATTTACTAGAGTATTCACTTCTTTTCGTATTGCTTTAAGAAAAATCAGTAGAATCTTAGTAATATTATTCATAAATGATATACAAAATTATTTTGTATAAGTCATGAATATCTCCAAATATAGAGAGGGAGGAGCCAGGGACCTGCCATGGATAGGACTCCAGAGGGACTGTGAGTTGACATTGACCCTGGGGAATACTTATTACTTTCTAACCATGTTAGCAATCGTGCTCATTTGGATTTGCTCACTTCCTCGGGTGTGAGGGAACACGCCACACATCTTCAGAGCTTGCAGCTGAGATTCTGAGATCCCCTACAGAAGTGATGTTGGAGCAAAATATGTATCAGTTTTGACTGTGTATAATATATCTAATGTCAAATTAGTTTAAATTTGAACATAGCAAAGTTGGAAACATATCAATACTCTACAATTTTTTCTTGGAAGCAAATCTCCTAGAGTCCTTTGTCCTGTTCTGATCTGAATGGTTGTTTCTGGGCTGGGCACTCAGTTGTCATCCTGGGTCTTCCTTTCACCAGCAGCCTGAGTATTCTCTCTTCTCCTCTTTTGGATCTCCTGATGTCTGATCCCACGTCATCCTCTTTCTTAGATTAGTTCTCATTTTAATGAATAATATCCTCTACTAGTTTACTATGAAAGAGAAAAATGAAACTTTGACTATCTGAAGATGTCTATATCCTATTCTTATACTAAACTGATAGTTTGGCTAGGACAAGAATTCCAGGTTAGTAGTCATTTTCTCTAAGTAGTTCAAAAGCATTTCTCCTCTGTTTTCTAGCTTTCAGAGTTGCTGAGAAGATTGATACCATTCATATTTAAGAACAAGGCAACGAAAGGCTGAATAGAAGCTCAGTGTGCACGGATAGGGCTTATCAATTTACGGACATTGGTACAGGGTAACCTAGCTAGGAAGTGAAGTTCAAGAATCCCCAACTCTCAGTGTTTATAAATCTTTGATGGGAGGAGGGGGCTGGTAAGTTTTTTTCCAGAGGGGAATCATCTTCCATTTTCCTGTCTTGGGAAATAATTCTGGCAATCAACATTTCTGAGCTAATGGAGGAAAGGGATTAGGGTCTTACCATTTAGAATGTAGACATTTATTTAACCCCCATTTTCAGCATGGGGTGACTACAAGTCCAAAGACTCTCTAGTTGAGCCTCTCCAGAGAGTAACCTTCTAATCTTCTTAGGTAAGAGAGGGGCATCCATTGGCTGTGCAGGATTTGGAAGATAAAGTATTAACTACTCTTTGACTCTTAACTCTTTTCCTCTCTATCTGCATTTGTCAACAATCCTTGAGGCCTTTAGTATTTTGAGGCATGAATCCACCTACTTCTGGTTTCAACTCTCAAAGGTCTACTGATTCAAATACCACTTGTCCATCTGATGTCTCCATTCTAAAACAGTTGTGATTGTCTGCTTACTATTTATCTTTACTCTTGTATATTAACAGTTATTTTAATCCCACTAGGTTGATAAAATAGTGGTTTTAATCGCTTGGCTTTGATTTGGGGTATATTTAACCTGCAGTATCTAATTAGAAACTCTCCTGAATTGTTTTTCCCCATAATCCAATTCCTTTTCATGAAGAATTTCTTATAAATAGAATTTTCTTCATGTCATCTCATCTCATTTCATCATTGTGCAAAATCAAGTGAAAGTTATAAAAAAAAAAGTGCTAATACTAAAGATTAGAAGCCTAGGCTTCATATACTTAATACATTAGAGATAGAGATGGAAATCACTAGGCCTAACAGAAGCTGTATCTTTTCAGGTTCAGTCTGACTCTAACTGGATTTAAGCCAGTTGAATATGTGAATAGTTATAAGGTAAAAGAATAGACTTAAAGGATATGTATTAAATGATGAAAATATATTACTAAAAATGGTGTTTCATAGGTGAAGTATAATTAAAGATTTTACAATGAAATTCTTTCTATAATATATAAGTCAATCACTAGTCTTTAGGGAATTTGAGTTTCAAAATTTCCAGTAACATAGGCACAAAACTATAGAACTGCCCAAATAATTTTTAGGCCACCATCTTAAATTTAAGAGCCATAAAGAAATAAACAGCTACTGAATTAGAAAGGCTATAAAGTACTTCAGTAACTCCAGAGTTCTCTGATATTTTCTGGAACTCTCTTGACCTATTTACTTTCTTTTTCAATTGTACTATGACAGCTCTCTATCAAACTTTGTTTTTATTTTTAAAAATTACTGTTGATGTTACACCTCACTGAAAGTACAAATCAAGCTTTACCTCCTGCCCTTTTTGAAAAGCAACCAGGCATGCTTGATAGAAAATATTTGAGGGAACAAGAAATCGGTGTGGTATAATAAAAAGGTTAAATATCAGAGACTGAATACAAATATTCTCTTTGTCAAAATCCCACTAAAGAACAAAATTCTATTTTTATTTTTTATTTTTTTATTTTTATTTTTTATTTTTTTCCCCAAAGCCCCAGCAGATAGTTGTATGTCATAGTTGCACATTCTTCTAGTTGCTGTATGTGGGACACGGCCTCAGCATGGCCGGAGAAGTGGTGCGTCGGTGCGCGCCTGGGATCCGAACTCCGGCCTCCAGTAGCAGAGCGTGTGCACTTAACCCCTAAGCCACAGGGCCAGCCCAAGAACAAAATTTTAAATAGCAATCTTGTAAGCTGGAAAATAATGGAGCAATATATTTAAAATTCTAAGGGAAATTAATTTCTAACTTAGAATTCTACATCTAGTCATACAATCAATTAAATGAGAGTAAAATGATGAAATTTTCATATACGTCAAGTTTCAAAATAATACTTCCAATGCACGCTTTCTCAGAAGCTGCTCTCTCAAAACAAAGGAATAAATCAAGAAAGCAGAAATCATGGGACCTGGGAAACAAAGGAGAAAGGAGCAGAAAATTCTAAGAATGAGAGGGAAGGGGAGTCCTAAAACTAATCTGATAAGGAGAACAAACAGATCAAATTGAAGTTGAGAGAGAATACCCCAGAAGCTACGCTAAAAAGACAAAATCAAACAAATTAACAAGTAAACAAATAGAAAAACCTGAGCAAATGATCACCCAAGTTTTCAGAGTTCTGTGAAAGTACTGGGAATGACTTAATGAAAAGTATATAGAAATCTAAGCGACATGACAATTGTTAACTAACTCACTCCAAGGGAAATGGAAAATTACACAAAAAAGGAAATGCAATCATAGTGTGCTCTGTAGTTCAGCTGTGAACAAAACATACATAGTCACAATAATGTAAGCACTGAATTTTAATCTTACCAAAAATTATGGGATAGCCTAATTGGGAGGATGAGTTGAGAGAGAAGTGTCTATATGAAACAGGGTTTTTTCCATTTCTTGGTTTTAAAGAGAGCTAAACGATAGTCTCATCTTCTGTAAAAGGAATTTAATAAATTATATCTCCATTTTTAAATTGAAGAGCACATTCAAAATGTTGAAAGAAATCCCAGCAGAAGCAGAACTGAAAGGGGGTTTCCTCCAATAGGCAGGAATCAGGGATGGGCATGCCTTGGGCAAGAGATTGCTAATTTTTCTCATAAACACTTGGTCATTTTATTTGATATTTTAAAGCATATTGATGATTTTTTTCGAAGGAGCAGGGAGCAGCATTTGAGATACCTAGATTTAAATCTTTGCCCTGGTCTGATTATTAAGTAGCCCTAACAGGTTTACAAAGTCCCTTGAACTATATCCCCAAAATTCTAGGGCAGGGCAATTTTAGAACAAAATAAGGAATCTCCAGATATTTCCTCCAGTATATACCTTGGCACTCAGGCATGTTTTGAGCATATTTTATGAACCCAGAAGCCCCAAAATCTTAACGAGTCATGACCGTATCTTCTCCCCATACCAAGGGTTCTAAAGATTCAAGCTCAACCAGACTCCTACCCCCTGTTAAATGGATTCTGCAGAGGCTGAGGAACAATAAGGCCCAAAGTAGCCCAGAACCTTTAAGCAATTTCCCAGACAAGAAGGGGAATTTCCAAGGTATCTGTGGATTTCCTGGGATTTTAGAGTCTCTCAAGTCTCAGGTTTCAATATAAGAGTCCTTGAGACAATTCTGAGTGACCAATAGAAGGGACAGCTGTCCATGCCCAAAGCCAGGAGTATGGGAGGCTACGCTCCCCTATGGCACAGCATGTTTACTGTAAGGAAAAAAGAGTGTGCTTTCTTCTTAATTCAAATTTGTAGCTATGTATCTAACAAATGTTTTTACAAGAATTTTTAAAACATTTTTTTTCACACTTCAAAACACTAAATATATTTGTCTAATCTTAAACTAGTATTTTGGAAATTTGTATATAAATAAAATAGAAATAGAAGATTCTTTGAAGCAAATGGTGTCTGGCATTGTGTTTTAGCACACATCTCTTTTTCTGTGTCTCATCACAGTTGCTATTTACAAAGCAAACTGCACCTCCTTAACATTTCTCACTCTGAAACAGATCCACATTCCCCTCTTATCAGGGGCTGGTCCCTTGCACTCAGCTTAATGTTCAACTAAAGTAACTCACGCTTGTTTTACTTATTTGACATGCTTTTCCTTCTCTGAGAAAAGAATGTGTGCACTGAGCTGTGCTGAGTACACATTTTATTCAACCGCATATAGATGTTTTATATTTATAAACACATAATTATAGACTGTTTCCAGCCTATTTAAGTTACTTATAAATGGATATAACAACTATCTGCATACCACTTTACAGTTTTAAAGTAATCTCCTATTAATATAAATTACCAAAAAGAAGTAATCATATATGTCAACTTATATCTGAATATATGAGTCCTACATTTTAAAAGCGTTAATTGAATCTTTTATTCTTATTAGCACCTTGATATTGGGCAAGATTTCAAATTAAAAGTGTTCAACCCCTATTATTCCAGTGGAAGTGATCATTTCTCCATTTTCAGCTGGTTACTGTGTTTTTAATTATCTACATCTTGATGTAAATCTTTGACTGTAACTGCCTTCAGGGAGTTTCGTGGTTTAGATTTTGGGTTGCTATTCCCAGTCAGTCAAGGATAGTCTTGAGCCAAAACAGAACTGTGTGGAGGGCTCTGACCTAATCTTTACTACTCCCTTACCTCCCCGCCCCCCAAAAGACAAACAAAAATGTGTTTTTGTTTTGAGGTACAATTTACATACAGGAGAATACACAAATATTAGTTATACAGCTCAATGAATTTTGACATATGTATATACCCAGGTAACCAATATCCAGATCAAGATATAGAATATCTATCACTCTAGTAAACTTCTCCATGTCCGTTTCCAATCAATAGCCTTCTCTTGCCCCAGCGGTAACTGCTTTTCTGATTTCTATCGCTATAAATTAGTTTTTCATAATCTGTTCATGAACTTGATACAAATAAAATTATAAAGTCTATAATCTTTGGTGTCTGGCTTCTTTTGACCAATATAATGTTTTTGAGATAAATACAAGGCCTGAGGTTTGGAAAAAGAAAAGTAAAAATGGCCTTTCTTCACAGATGGCATAATTATGTGTGTAAAAATCTTAAAGTATCAGGAAAAACATGCCTCTAACTACTAAGAAATTTAGCAGGGCCGGGGGCTACAAAGTCACTATATAAAAATCAGTGTATCTCACTATACTTTTTGAATAACTTGATAGTTGATTAAAGAAGAAATTATTTTCTGGAATGGACATATTCTTAAATAAATAGATCCAGGGACACACACAAACATAACTCCGAAACAAACACGATTAATGTATTGAC
This sequence comes from Ceratotherium simum simum, assembly GCF_057802395.1. Classification (NCBI taxonomy): domain Eukaryota; kingdom Metazoa; phylum Chordata; class Mammalia; order Perissodactyla; family Rhinocerotidae; genus Ceratotherium; species Ceratotherium simum. Next base: position 22,186,494 of record NC_141913.1, read on the forward strand.
AAGAGACCTAAAATATCCCTAAAACCTAGTAAACAATCAAGATAATTTTAAAAAGAGAATACTAGGCAATGTATGGAAGAAAACATTAAGTTCTCGTACCCATCATTTTGTCCTTCCCTTTAGGAATTTATATATACATTTTATAAATATATATGTATATTCACATACATATGTGTATATATATATATCCTTATTTCTATGTAAATATAATTTTTAAAAATCAAGTTGCAAAGCATTTTATAGAGCATGATCAACTAGAAGTGGGGCTTCGTGCTTCTATTCTCTGCATATAAAAAGAGAAGATGCTCTTATGAGTAAAGAATTAAATGGAAACACTTAAATTGTCTTAATAAAACTGAACTACTTCTGCATAATCAGTGTGTGTGTGCGTGTGTGCACGTACGCACATGTTCTATGTCTTTAAAAGGTATTACTCTTCACAAAGGATAACTGGCCAAATAAAATAAGGGTAAGCCTAAATAGACATAATCAAGTTAAGTAAAGTTTAAAGGTTGATTGCAGACTATGTACAAAACAAGGTTACCAGACAATTTGCTTTTGTACAACTAACTGAATAAACGTAGAAGATAATTGTAGACACATTTATTTTGAGATTTCCATGTGCTAGACACTGTACTAAGGACTTTACATTCCTTATCTCATTTAATATTCACAAAAACTGAAGCAGGTATTATTTTCCCCATTTTATAGAGAAAACAAGGTTTAGAGAGTTTGGATAGCTGCCCCAAGTTTACACAATAAGTAAATAAAGAAACCAAGATTCACATCAAGAGTTCACTTCCATTCCCTGACCCCCTTTTGCTGTTTTCCTATATATAAGTTAGTATTCTCCGTTACTTTTTTGATCATCCCTTTCGTGCAGGGGTAAATTGTTATATTTAAATAAATTTCTTGTGTCTGAATCACAGTGAAATAAATACTCAAACCATGGAAGAACAATGTGATGTAGAGACTAAATTCTAATAAAGGAGATCATAAAAACTGAAATAAAAATTTGGCATAGTCCAATAAAATAATTTTGTTTTTACATGTTGAGCAAATAACAGTCACTTTCATATGTGATTTTCATGTAAATATCGCAGCAACTCCATGGGAAAAGCATGTCCACAATTTTACAAAGGAGCACACTTAGGGTCAGAGGTGAAATGATTCTCACTCAAAATCACAACAGCTGCCCATGACAAGACAGTTACAGATCTCCTACAAATTGAGGATATGAACAGAGTTCACAGAAAGAAAAATGCAAATGGCCAATAAAAATGTTGAACCTCGGGGCCAGCCCAGTGGCATAGTGGTTAAGTTCAAACGTTCCACTTCCATGGCCCAGGGCTTGTGGGTTCGGATCCCAGGAGCGGATCTACGCATCACTTATCAAGCCATGCTGTGGTGGGCGTCCCACATGTAAAGCAGAGGAAGATGAGCACAGATGTTAGCCCAGGATGTTTCCTCAGCAAAAAGAGGAAGATTGGCAACAGGCGTTAGCTCAGGGCTAATCTTCCTCACCAAAAAAAAAAAAAAAAAAAAAAATTGAACCCCAATTGCATCAAAATAGAGAGATTAACATTTAAGCCACAAATAATACAAACGTTTCATCCATCAAGTTGGCAAATATAAGGACTTCAAACTTTTCTGATGATTGAAAAGATGTGCAGGTAAAGACATTCTCCTTCATTCCTGGTAGGAATGTGAATTGCTACAACTGTTTGGAAAGTCATCTAATTAATATCTGGTACAATTAAAAATCCCTTTACATTTTGATTTGGAAATCTTGCTTTAGAACCAATCTGTAATAAATACAAACTCAGGATATAAGTACCAGGATTTTTATTGCAGCTCCTGTTGCACTAATATATGCATACCTACACAATACATAAATACATAAATTAAAACTAGATTCCACAACAACACAAAAGTGATTCACTGGAGAAAGATTAGCCTTTTCAACAAATAGTGCTGGAATAATGGGACAACAGTAGGTAAGAAAATGATCTTCAAACTACCTCTCACACATTACATCAAAACTAACTGACACTGGATCATAGACCTAGATTTAAATCATAAAATCATAAAATATTTAGGAAAAAAATAAAAAAAAAACTGTGATCTGGGGTTAGGTAAAGTATTCTTAGAGGTGACACAAAAAACACAATCTATTCAAGAAAAAATTTATAAATTAAACTTCATCCAAATTAAAAACGTTTGCTTTGTTCAAGACACTGCTAAGAAAATCAAAAGGCAAACTACAAACTGGGAGGAAATATTTGCTAATCACATATCCAAAAAATCACTTGCATCAAAAATATACAAAGAACTCTCAAAACTCAAAGAAGATGTAAAAACCTATTTAAAGATGGGCAAAAGACTTGAACAGACACTTCACCAAAAAGAATATACAGATAGCAAACAAACAGTTGAAAAGATGTCCAATATCACTAGCCATTAGGGAAATGCATATTAAAATCAAGGTAAAATACTACTACAAAACTATTAGAAGGACTAAACGAAAAATACTGACAACACCAAGTACTGGTGAGGATGTGGAGCAACTGGAACGCTCATACGTTGCTTCCGGAAATATAAAATAGTATAGCCACACTGAAAATTTTGGCAGTTTCTTCAGAATTAATCATACCATTTGACCCAGCAGTTCCACTCCTAGGTATGTACTATAGAGAAATAAAAATTATCTTCACACACAAAAAAACTGTACCCGATAGCATCTTTATTCTCCCACCCCCCCAAGCCCCAGTAGATAGTCGTACGTCATAGTTGCACATCCTTCTAGTTGCTGTATGTGGGACGCCGCCTCAGCATGGCCGGAGAAGCAATGTGTTGATGCGCGCCCGGGATCCGAACCCTGGCTGCCAGCAGCGGAGCGCGCACACTTAACCGCTAAGCCACGGGGCCAGCCCGGCATCTTTATTCTTAACAACTAAAATTTCCATCAACCCAAAACTCTTTCAACTTCTGAGTGGATCAATAAATGTTGGTACATCCATACCAAAGGAACAAATTATTGATGAAATGAAAAGGAACAGACTATTGATACATTCTACAATTTGCATGAATCTAAAAGGCATTGTGCCAAGTGAAAAACTAGTCTCAGAAACTTCATATCATATGATTCCATGTATATGACATTCTCAAAAAAACTAAACTATGTGTATAGAGAACAGATCAGTGGTTTCCAGGAGTTAGGGATGCAGGAAGCATTTGACTACAAAGGGATAGCATGAGCGAGTTTTTGAAGGTGATGGAATTGTTCTGTAACCTAATGGTGGTAATTACACAGATTACCAATTCAAAATTCATGAACTGTACACCCCTAAAATCAATTTTACTGTATGATAGTTTTAAAATTAAAAAACAAACTGGAATTACTGAATAAAGGATGATTCTTCTATGGATATGAAATATTGTGCAGTTACTAATAAGAATGAATTAACTTATACCTAATAATCTGAGCGGGTGTCCTTGATATGTTGTTAAGTGATAAAATCAAATTCCAAGTATTATGTTTATAGAGTATGACCTCATTTTTATAAAATTAAAACAAAAATAAAATTTATATGCGCATGTGTATATGTGTGTATGCATGATCTTATGCGTATGTGTGTGCATATCTGAGAGTATTATGTTTCTATAGGCACTATTGTACAGACAATGCTTAAAGTGGGAATAGAAAGGAGTTTAGAGGTGGAGTGGAAAAAAAAGTATTAACTTTATGTAATTATTGTGTAATTTCAGTGGTTAAAGTAAACATTTGTTTCTTTTGTTAAAAAGAAGATTCTAATAAGCTAATACCTCTTATACGGGCATACATGTTTGGAAGAATCTTACCTCCATAGAAACACAAATATAAATGTTACCATACATGGAAAGATATTTAAAGAAATGCTTTTTAGTTATTATTTATCTGTGATTTTAGTCTTCAGGGTACGATGAAAATTAAGGAAATTTGAGGAGTTCATTGACAATTGCAAAATTCTATAAATCCTTAGCTTTAGGTAGATTTACGTTTATAATGAGCTACGATCTTGAGCAAACTTCAAAATAATCAGTAGTATTTCAACCCAATATTGAGTGAAAGCTAATTTTAAAAATAAAAGTGTAATTTTCTTCAGCACATCTTACAGAATTAATAAAGCATAACTAAATTAATAGCCATATAATAAAAGGCATAGAAAATTGTGAGTAAATTGCTTTATCATTTAATCTCTTTTAAGCAGGAATATTATTTAGCTACTTAGTTATTATATTTAGTTATTATTTAGTTATATATTACTTGTAGTAATATCACTTGTAGATTTTGCTAAGTCACAGATAATATTTAAAAGTTTATAAAATTCACATATATGTTGAGTAATACAAATGATATTCTTTTTCTTAATGGAGTAACATAGCCCATTTCAAATGCTTTCCAAAATTTAATTTTTTAATATCAACAGTACTATTCAACTCTCTGTTAACAAGTGTCATCATTTGAGTACAGAGAATTTTTAATGCCCCTTAAACAGAAATGTACTCCCCAGTATCATAGATACAAATTACCATAAGGTAAAAATTCCTGAAGGTGGCAGCATCCTAAGCAGACCTGTCCTCAACCTTTGCAGCAAGCTGTTCTTATTTATGAAATATTATTACATTTGCTGGTTAAAATGGCTAGTAACATTACAAACCATTATTAATTGCAAAAACAATGTAACTGTAATCATCATAATGATGTGATTTCTAGAAGATTCCTACTCAAAGTATAGTCTGTGCTCACAAATTTATATGTTATCCTCAATGCAAATATCTTTGTCAAGTCCTCATATCTGTGAAGATTTCTGTTCCCTGATTCATTACAATAATTTTCTTACTAATAAATGTTAGCAAAGTGACAAGGTGGCAGAGATACATTTCAATACTCTAATTTCCAACTTTGAGTCATTTTTTTATCACAGGAAAATAATTTTAATCTTCTTCATTCTTTACATTTCTTGAAGTATGAGGTAAATAATCATGATGAATATTATGGCTACAATTCTTGAAACTAAAGGTGGTCCCATAAATCAAGAGATAAATTCTAATTTTTAAACATTGGGTTTTAAAGTACTTATTCAATTCAACTCACATTTTAAATGAAAACCCATGAAGTTTTCCTGCCGGCCAATAAAATATTATTTGATGAAGTATTTTTGAAGCTATAATGCTCTATACAGATGGTTGTAGCTGCTATTATTACTATTAAAATGCTAGTTTCCTACTTAGTCTTTGTGATTAGGGACTCTTATAGGAAGAGAAAGTTCATTATCAGGGCCAGGATGAGCATTGCCATCCCTGATTAAATACCCTGTCACAGATCAAAGTCCCCTCAAGGGAAATGTTAGCCTGTAGGGACAACTGAGACATATGGTTCGTTAATAAGAATCATATTATCCCCAGATCTTTCCATCCATCTCTAATCGGGTTGTACCTCAATTCTCCCACACTCATACAACCCCTGAAGAGGGAAGTGGCATTTTCTCAGTATTACCAGCCATTAATCCTTTGCCATATCATTCATCAACAGAGTTCCTCTGGATCTAGGTATTTTTCCTTTAAAACGAGATGTATTTCTCCATTCAATAACAATTTATTAGTTGATTTCCAGTCGTTTGTTATTCCATGTCTAAAAATGTGGATAAACATCTAAATTCTACAGTGTTTGTCAGTAATGTCTTATTTAAATTTTAATGCCCATTTATGACGTATACTACATTAGATTGCCATATAATCAAATGTTTCTTAGAAAAATAATGACACCTTTTGTCACAGATACGGAGATGTAGTGCTTCTTTGCACATGGTAACATGCAAGCTAGCTAACCCACAAATGGCCACACAGTTTTGCAAAGAGAAAGTCCCTGGAAAGCAATAAACGCCATCTCAGCAATTCTTTTTCTTTAGGCTTTCTCCAACCAGAATTTTTCTCTCTATTCCTACTGCATTTTCGTATAACCCTTCCTTACATTTCTTTCCTTTACTCTTCTGCATATCATTATTCTTCCTTCCATTTATTTTATTTATTTTCTGTCTTTTTTCATCTCTATTCTTTCTCTCTTCAGTTTCTGACTCTGTGAGCCTAGTGGATATTAGGGATTTTCTTGGGGTATTTTCCAAAAGTTGAGGAAAATCACCAGGATGGGACTTGAGGTCACAGAAGCAAAAAGAGCACTGACTCTGGATGGTGATGGGCGGCGGTTGGAACGATGATTTATCCAGATGTTATTGAGCACGGGGAAAAATAGAACATGGGGGCAAGGAATGTTCAATGAAGTTTTCTTATAAATTGAAAACCAAAAATTTCCAACATACTCATCCAATAAATCTGGGGGTTTTTTTGTATATTCGGGACTAGCAAGTTAAAAAATCTTAAAAGATTTACCATAAATTCCTCAGCTAATATTATAGACTACACTCAGCAAGCACATTACAGATACAGAGGAAAAAGTGTAGAGAGAGAAACGGGGCTCCTTTATTTTATATTTTGCTAAATAGGGCTTGAGGAAAAGGAGATTTAAAAAAAAGAATGAGAAAGCTATTTTAAACTGGAAATGGGATCACTTAAGCATGAATGATACAAGACAGAGAAATATAAAATGAAGAAAATAGGCATGATTGCAGTGTGGGAACTTGAAAGAAATAAGAGACAAATGAAAGTTGAAATACAAGAAACAAAGATAGCATTCAGATAAGTAATTAACAATTGCCTTGAAGGAAAATTAATGGATATGGGCCAGAAAAAAAAGAAAGATAATCAAGATTATAATATTTGGGAATGAGAGAGAGAGAGAGAGAGAAATGATCTAGAGGCCAAAAAAAAATTCTTGTTGATCGAAATAGTAAGGAGGAAATAAATTTGAAAAGTAACACGGAAGAAAAAGCAGTAAGATTTTGTTATGAAGAGAAGGACAAGCTTGTCAGATCTGCCAAGTGGAGAAGATTTAGACATTGAGACAAAGGAAACAGCAGTGACTGCTGTGCGAGGAGTCAGTTTTGCCATAAACCAAGAAGAGTGAAAACACTGCTTCTAGCCGACAAGCTGATTTTCACAGCAAGCATGAAAGGACAACAAATACGTAATTTAATTATCTCTGAAAGCAGAGATGACACTAATTGTATTTTAAACTCTTCATAATCTCATGGAATGTGATAATAAGTGAATTGTGGACAGCATCAAGCTCATTTCTGGTGCTCAACTAAAATCACACAATAAAAAACAAAGCTAACAGAAAGGAATTTGTGTTATTGTTCCGTATTAGCCACCTAGAAAATTTTAGGTAGTTTGCTTGAAACACATTTACTCGTTTCCTGATCCCTCCTGCAGAATAAAGCTGTATCTGCAGTTCTTTGCCAAAGTGAACAGAGAAAGGAGAGGTAGGGCAGAGTCAACGTCAGCGTTCCTCCCTCCTCCTTTGCCGGTGGGTGGAACAGGCGAGTCACACCAGAGGTGCAGCGTCCATAGCCTCCACCCAGTTTCAAATTTCCCATTAGAATATTGACTCTCTCCTGTGGACTTCCAGTACAAGCAAACGAGAACACAAGAATGTAATGTAAACTCTCAGTTTCTACAATTAGTAGATAATAGTCGATGTTAATTATTCTTTATGCAGCCCAGGACGCTTGACCTCTTCGGATATACCTGTGTCGTCAGAGGCGTGCCATTTGCATAAAGGCCTCTGAGTCTTTAGAGAGGATGGGTAAACACTGGAACTCATTGCCAGGTTCTCCTGTGGCTGAGTTGGAACACTGAAGATTAGGGAAAGGGCTATTTTGATTTCTTCAAACTCCAGGAAGGTAGCCTTAGAGTTACCCTTTCAGACAGAGAAGAATAAATGTAGATGACTCTGGACACATGAAAGCAAAGAGTCTTGGGCTTGGGAAAGGGACTTTGCAGTGTATTTTGCTGGCCTGCTTTCCTTAGACAGTTCTATCGGGATTCAAAAAGTTCTTTATAAAAACAGGTTTTTAATATAAATACGGTTGTACCTATGGTGCCTATGAGAAGTGTACCTATCATAGGCATACGGCTCAATGATTTTTATCAGGTAACTACACCCTGTGTAACTAGCTCCCTGACCATGATCTAGGACATTATCAGAAGGCCCTCCATCACGAACTTCTCATGTAACTACTAGCCTGAATTCTAACAGCATAGTTTTGCCTATTTTTTTTCTTTTGTTTATTTATTTTAAGATTTTATTTATTTATTTTTCCCCCAAGGCCCCAGTAGATAGTTGTATGTCGTAGTTGCACATCCTTCTAGTTGCTGTATGTGGGACGCGGCCTCGGCATGGCCGGAGAAGCGGTGCGTCGGTGCTCGCCCGGGATCCGAACCCGGGCCGCCAGCAGCGGAGCGCACGCACCTAACCACTAAGCCACGGGGCCGGCCCTGTTTATTTATTTTAAATAAATTAAATAATGCTATATGCTCTCTTCTGCATCTGGCTTCTTCCACCCAATATTATGTTTGTATGATTCATCCATGTATTTGGGGGTAGTTGTGGATTGGTTATTTTCATTGCTGTATAGGATTCCATTATGTGAATATACTGCAATATATTATCCATTCTACTAGTGACAGACATTTTAACAGTTTCTATTTGGGGGATATTATGAATCATATTACTATAAACATTCTCATATGTATCTTTCAGCACATATATCCATTCATTTATGGCAGGTATATATAAAGAAAGTGGAAATGCTAAGCCATAGGGTACATGTCCATATGTTTTAGTGCCAAACAATTTTCTAAAGTGTTTCTACCAATCTACATTCCAGTTGTAACATATGAGAGTTCCAATTGCTCTACATTTTTGACAACTTTCAATATTTTCCATCTTTTTACCTTAGCCTTTCTGATGGGTGACCCTAGGGGTTTAGAGCTGTCCTCTGACACTGGTTGAGGAGTCTTGGACCCAGAGCTTGACAATCTCAGTTGTAGATGATGTATTTGGAGCTCACATCCCATTTTGGTATGCAGCATCCTTTTGGTAATTAAAAATAAACTGATTTTTCAGAAAGTTACCCAGCAAGCCAACTTTATCCATCAACAAAGGTTTTTAAAAATTGTTGAGGGGTGAGTTCTTCAATTCAATCACATTCAATAAAGCTGCAGTTTCAAGGATATGTATATTTTCAAGTAATCTCATTTTTTTCCTAATATTTTTCCTTTTAATCAGTCTGATTATCTGCTCTTTTACAGATTATCCAGAATGTTTTGGTGTTTTCCAAAGCCAAAAAAGGACCCATTAGAAAACTTGTTCTAAATTAAAATGTTATTCATTAAGTTGTTACTACCTGATATTTACTGTGATAATTATCAGAGATACAAAATACAAAATAGAGTCCTTCTTTTGCAGCAACTCACAAAATAAGGAGAAAGATAATAGTTAACTTTCTTTGAGTGTTTCCTGTACACACATCACACACATTATCTCATTTAATCCTTACAGCAAACATAGGAGTAGGTTCTATTATTGTCCCAATATAGATAAGGTAGCAGTGATGGAGTAATGGGATTCAAACCCAGGAAGTTTGATTCCAGAGTTCACTTTTAACCATTACTCCATCCTATGACTATAACGAACGACATAATAGGATATGTGCTTAAAAATAGGGCTAAAAATTAAGTTATCTGAGACATACAAGTGGGAGAGATGAATTCTGAGTGTGAAAGGTGGGAACTTTATAGAAATGGCATAGAATGAGCTGGGTCTTTAAAATTAGGTGATACTTTGAGGGGAAAAAATCAGAAGAAATGGAACCTCATGTAGGGAGAAGAATACAGACTCTAAATTTCTTGAGAGAAGGAAGTGTGTTGTTTTACTACAACCTGAGAGACTAGAAAAAGCTCTGTAAGTTAGCTAAGGTTGGATGAATGCAGAAATTTAGAGCATGTCAGGTATTGAATGCATACTGGACCCTGTACGGCAGTTCAAGCGGCTGATGGATGAGCGAGTGCGTGAACACATAGACGGCTGAACAGCACTTGCAGGAAAGCAGTACTTTGGGGTCAGCATAACCAAAGTATAACCTCAGCCTAGAGTTCAAAACTTCTCATTCTGTACAATTTATTTTATACTCTAATGTTGGAATCTTCAGTCAAAGTAACTTCTTTCAAAGTTCTGGGGGTAGCTTTGCTAAAGGATGATTAAATTTAATTGTATATAAACTAGGCCAAATTTTAAGTCACTTTCAATAGTGTTATCTTCACATCATAGCTTTAAAAATTATTTTCTTTAAAATGATTAAAGAAATCACTGACCCAAAATATTACTTCAGGATTAAAGAGAAGAAATGAATATAAAACATGCTTCAAATAACAAAAGTTGAATAGATATTAAATGAGATGAATAAACAAACAAATAATGGCTAAGTAAAGATGTTTTTTAATTAGCACCCCAAAAGTACTTGGAAAATATTTATCCCTGCTTATAATCAAAGAAACATAAATTATAACAACCTCCAGATGACATGTTATACCTAAAAGAAGCCAAAAATATTTTCAATGATAATGATGGCTATGTTGTTGTGAAATTGGCCCAAGAAAACATTGTTAGTAGCTTTATAAATTATATAATGCTTTTGAGAACAATATATTTCAAGAATCATGAAGAAATCCATATCATAGATTTGCATTTCCATCTCTGAAAATTTCTAGAAATTTCATTTCTGGAAATTTGCTCATTTATTCAATAGATGTTTATCGAGCACCTGTGCTAGGGGCCTAGAACTTAGATATCAGCAATATATGTTCCTTTCTTTTAAGAAGCTAATATACCAATTGAAGGCAGAGTTGAAAAAAAATAATAAAATACTACCTTTTAGTTTAATAATGGCTTCTATAAGGTATAGTATGCATGAGGGAAAGAGAAAATTAAGAATAGGTTATCCTAAGGAAGCCATTTGAAACAGCAAAAAGAAATTCATGAAGATGGTAATGGGGCACCTGCAATAACAAAAACAAAATCAAGAGGAAAAAAAGATGAAAAACCCAAAATTGGCTTACTGAAAGAGTTTAGAGCCTTTTCATAAGAAAAGATAGACTATGGCAATACCTTTAAAATGCAAAACGATATTCAATAAAAATATAATGTAAAATGGTTTATACAATATGATTATGACGTAAAAATATGTGGATATAAGATAATGGATAAAAATTTATCAGCTCAACTAAAAGAGCATTTTAATCAAAAATGTCATTCAATGTTATGTTTTCTTTCCAATAAAAGGTAAACTTCACTTATTTGATAGTTCCTGGAAAATTGAAGGGAAAAACCACTCAGATTATACAATTACAGAGATTATACGTAAATATTAGAGTAAAAACTCTGATATGTTAAATTGCAGAATCTTAAGACAACTTATAGTTTTTACATTTGCACCATATCTTCCAAGTTCAAAGTAATTCTCAATTATTATCATTATAAACACAATATTCCTGTTAAATGAGTGGGTGTTGGTTGGTGGCGCTCTCCATATTTTTCAGGTGAGGAAAATGAAGCTGAGATTATTTCAGTGACATGTTATCTGCTCGATACAGCAGCAGAAGTCTCTTCATCTCAACTCAACAATGATTTCCAATGGGCTTGGTAGTCTCGAATCAGACTTTTAAAAGTAACTCCTTCTTTATCTGCCCAACTTTGAATATGTAGTACTGTGGGGGATTTTTGTCAGAGATTATTTTATAGCACTATAAAGTCATTCTGGAAGTCTAACTATGACTCTGCTTTGTATGAAGTGGAGAAATATAAAATTCTGAAAATAAATTTGAGCTGGTAAAATTTTTTTTAAGAGGACAAAATCCTCTGAGGTTTTGTTTTCAATATATGTGCACACAACATATTTTCATGATCAAAGCAAGTCAATGTTATTACGAGAAAAATAGCTCTCAGAATTACACTATAATTGGATCAACTTTTCAGCATTGACTTCTGCTGTTATTAGTTGGAATAATACTCTAAGACTTTAAAGAATTATGGCTGAAAATGCTTGTAACTAATTGCGCTTGTGACTTAAATAGCGATGCTTGGGTTGTGCCTTTTCTCCCCCCAAAGCTATCTGTAGTTGTACCAACAAGCTTGATGGGTAGAATTTGGCCTCTTACTCATAACTTTGAAAACAAATGTCTCAAGCACATTTTAGGCAACTATATAACAATTTATGTTAGTCCCAGCTTTTAAGCAAAATTATATAAAAGAAAGTTATTACATACTCTGTTTCCATAAAAGAATCTTTACCTCTGTAAAAGTTAGAAAAGAAAGTTATATTTCAAATAAAAGTTATTTTTAATTTCTCAAAGAAAACTACCTCACATGGTTATTAATGTGACTTTGCACAGTCTAAATAGAAAACTGAAACATGTCTCTTTAAAAAAAAGAATAATAAATTCTTAGTATTGAGAATACCTAATTTTCAAGAATTTTATCTACCTATGCTTTCACAAAGCCAAATTTGCTAGAAATTATAACACTAATATTTTTCTCATTCTTTTTAAATAATGATTAATAAGAAAAGTAATAAAGTTACTAACCAGTTATGTTTCTTATTAATGTTCATTTTGGTACATCTATCCTTATGAACAATTAAACATTTAGTTGTCCCAGATTTGGTCTTTTTCCCTGTTCACTCACTCCCTCACTCCCAAGTCTATAATTGAAGTCATTTCAATCAGGGCAGATTGCTCATGGGAACCAGCTGATTCAGAATGAATCTTTCTTAATAGTTTTATGTTCACATGGGTGTTCACATGGGTGGCTCCTCTCCAAGCTTCCAGCCAAGGGGGAAAATTACCTTTCCACACCCAACTAAAAACAGAGTCGGAGAATAATTCCTTTGGTGAGGAGCGTCTCTGAATAAGCAGTTTTAGCATGGTGTGTGTGTATTTTTTTTAAATGAAGATCTGTTCTTAGATTAAGACAACAAAGCAGTTTTCACATAGAAGGATATAAGATCCTGTTGTTGCTTTTTTTTAGAAATCACATTCTGAAACTTACAATCTTTATTATCAAGTTTTTAAAATCCCAAATGACATTTTTTCCTGGATTAAACAGTTGTCTTAAAAAGCAAATTGCAGTTCTTTTGAAGTCCATTTTTCTTTTGTCTTTCATCTCTACCCTTCCAAAATAACATCTTCTTTTGAGATTAACATCTTTTATGCTGTTCTAAATGAGCATGTCTTTGACTTAGCTCTTTCTTTTCAGGAGGTAAATATTAGTGCCCCAGCTTAAAAAAAAATATCCTGACTATTATAACACAGAACTTCTTGCATAGTTTCTTGTCCTTCTGAGTATAACAGTCCAGAATTAGTTATTGTCTGATTTGACCTGGGGAAAGTATCTGAGGACCCCAGAGAGGCCTGGTCCAAGCTTTCCATAGCAGGGATCACGTTGCTTTAGGAGAGCAGCATAGATTGGGTGCTCATTAAAATGCAAAGAGAAAAGTCCCCATCAGCTGAATTGATATTCCAGAGGAAGACAGACAGGTTTTCATAGAATAATGAGGACATATTGGTGAGGTTTTAAAGCCTCCAGCTTTTCTCCAAACCCACCTGCAGAGAGTATCACCCCTCCCTCCCTTTGCAAGGTGATGAATCAGACAATCCACTCATCTTGGGAGTGGTTTCTGCAGTGGTGGCTGGCAAAGCACTCCACTGGAGGGTGGATAAACACTTTTTGAAAATGGCCGTGATGACAGACTGGGTGAGCTTTTGCCACATAGCTTATGAGAGTAGGATTTCAAATGCAAGATTTTAGATGAATGCCACTGTAAGTGAGAGGAGCTAAACAAAATCAATAATGTGTGTGGATATAGGAATACAAACAGGTATTTGAAAACATTTGTATCTTCCACGTAGTTATAAGAATTTACTTTTACCAAGAAAATTAATGACTTTGTTTCATGTAAAAGTAATTTTGATTTCAGATAAAACATATAAACATCAAATAACTTTGTCATTTGTATTCTTTCAGAGTTTGGAGGAGGTGCATAATCCTGCAACATAAATCTTGCGGTAGTATTTACCGATAAACCTCTGATTTGGAAAAATAAAACACTTGTCTGACCTCTTATTTTATGAGAATTCCCTCCATTTTATAGCTTTAGCTAGCTAAGAAAACTAGGTTTCTTTAGCCTTCTTTATGCTACTCCAAGATCGTAATCAAACTAGGCAGGTTTCTGTTTTATTTTTCACAGAATACAAGTACAAGCTTGCATATTGCCAGGTCTCACAATCCACACCATGTTTATGAATGAATCTCAGGAAGCATTTTAAAAACATCAGAGTAGATCTTTCCATTTTCCTTAACCATATTCTCTTTTCTTCCCTTATTTAATGTCATCTTATAGTAAATTCTTTATTAAAAAAAGAGACACATAAATATTCCATTCTAACACCCCCAATTCAAGGCTATATAAATGGTGCTACCTAACTGCATTTTTCTATACATAGTAAACTGTGTGCCCAAATATCTCTTTCTCTTTCTTTTTTTTTTTTTCCATACTGTTATCCCCTATTCAGGAAACAATCCACAAGCATTTACTAAATACTTACAATGTATTTATTCTCCAATATTTATTTCTTCCTTCTCTGAACTTATTAAGTTACAATATGAAAGGCTCTGTAAGAAACAAGGAAGCCCTAACCTTTTTCTTCTAGGAGCTTACATCTGAGTGTGTGTGTGTGTGTGTGTGTGTGTGTAAAAGAGAAGGGTGACTATGTGGGGGGACAGTATGTAAAAATTCAACTGCAATTCAAGTCAGAAGGAAAACAATGGTTGCGGTATTTCAGATGTGTTCCTTCAATTGTAAGATGTATCCAACAGGTCAATGGAAGGAGGCAGCCTCTGTGCCTAGAGGTGGACGCCTGGTGGTAAAGTGATGAGCAGAGAATAAGGCGGAGGCATTCTCTGCTGAGACAGCAGCATGAGGGATGGCAGGGGATGGCTGAGCTGCCTCTGTAGGTAATTTAGCGCATTCCCATTTGACTCTATCTCCAGGGAATTGAATGTCTCCAAGAGATGACCTTGATGACCACACATAATGTAAATTAATGCATGCACACATCAGTCCTGAATAAGTTGCATTTCACCTCTATGAGAAAGTAGCCCCTCACTCAAGCTCTGTTTTCTTTTGTAGTTGAAAGTTTCCCATTTACTTTAGACCTCCGAAGATAATGTTTGGGACCTGGTTTGAGCCTTTAACCTCATGTGCTTTTATTTTTTATTTATTTATTTTTTTGCTGGGAAAGATTCACCAGAGTTAACATCTGTTGCCAATCTTCCTCTTTTTCTTTGTTTTTTCCTCCCCAAATCCCCAGTACATAGCTGTATATTCTAGTTGTAAGTCCTTCTAGTTCTATGTGAGCTGCCTCCACAGCATGGCTACTGACAGACAAGTGATGTGGTTCCGCACCCGAGAACCAAATCCGGGCCGCAGAAGCGGTGAGAGTACCGAACTTTAACCACTAGGCGATCAGGGCTGGCTCTAATTTCATGTGCTTTTAAATCCCCATTTTTTAAAAAAGAAACTTAACCAAAGCTAAAAATATTCAACAATGAGTCCAGAAAATGTAAAGTGATTTCCCAGCATTACTTTTTGGGGGGGACCTGAAAGACATTTCCTTGAACCTCTGTGGATTCTCAACATTACTTTTTCCACATTATCTTCTTTATTCTCTGACCACTTTTTTCTTAAATGATTAAAAATTGTGTGTTATTTCACTGATGTACTCATTTACTCAGCATTTATGATGACATATTTTGTTCCAAGCACTGTGTGAGAACTCGAGGAGTCTAAAGGATTTTTTGTTGATTTGTTGTTGTTGTTGTTGTTTTATTTTGGTTTTTAGGTAAAACTAAAGACTAAATAAAGCGAGATAAAGGCTCTGTCAGGGAAGTCCAGACACTGGGTGCCTGCAGGAAGAGTATTGACTGCCTCTCTGGGGAGTCAGGTAGGATTCCAGAGCTCAGCCCAAGCCAACTCAGAAGACAAGAAGTAGTCAAGCAGAGGGAGCAGAAGCTAAAAGCATATAAAGGCAAGAGAGAACATTAAAATTTGTGAGAAACAGAGGATGGAAAGCAGATCAAGCAAAAAATGAAGTTGGAGTAGCTGGCAATGCCATGGAAATAAGGGAAGGATGATCAGTTTAGAGTTAAACATGATGAGTTCGTGATTCTTGGGGCTATCTCTGTTTGCTTTTGTTTTCTCCCTGGAGTAACCCCCTCTTTGAACACTGTGATAGCATCCTGTATATAGAATCAAGTCCAAACTCTGTAGAAGGCATTCAAGTCTGTCTCCAGTGATAACTTTCCAGCCTAATTTTACAACACTCCTGAGCTCCCTATTCTCAAGCACACCATGAACTCTCAAATTCTGACCCCATGCTTAAGTCTCTGCTTAGCTTTACTTTACCTGGTAAAGTTTGACTCATGTGGCAAGGTCCATTTAAACATGTCTTCTATGTAAAGCATTTTGGGACCCTTTCTGACCCCTGAGTCAAAATGAACAACTGTCTCTTCTATGCTCCATGGTAATCTAACCTTACCTCCATTAAATGAGCACTTATAACATTTGACTAATAATAGCTAATAAATAGCTATACATACTATTTGCTATGTATAAGGCATTTTTTCAATTACATTAACTCATTTAATTCTCATAACTGACATATAAGATACATACTATTATTACCCCATTTTACACACGTGCAAACTTAGGCAAAGAGAGTTTAAGTAATGTGTCCAAGGCCACACAGTTACTAAGTGGTAAAGCCAGGATTCAACCCAGTCAGCCTGGATCCAGGGTCCATTCTCTTAGTCACTGTCCTATAATGAATTACTGAAAACTAAAGACTGGGTTTCATTCATCCTGTATCCCCAGTATCTCTAGTGCTAGGAATACTCCATGACTATCTGTTACATTATTATTCATGTTAATATTTTAAAATATCAGAGGATAACTTTTAATAACTTCCTGTGATAATATGTTCTGGTCTCACTGCTTATATGATCAGGAAGTTCCTCCTAATATTCAACTTTAATCTCCCTTAATATAGTCAAAATGCATTCCCTTTGGTTCAGACCTCAATGGAAACAAAAAAACTCTCAGCCTTCAATGTTTCCCTTTCTACTGGATCATTCTGATCACCATACAAATGTATTTCCATTCCTCCCATCTAAAAAGAGTTTTAAAACAAACATACAAAAAAAATCTCTTGATCCCACTTCTCCGCCCGGCTACCTCCCCATTTCACTTTTACCCTTTCTAGCAAAACTCTTGACGAGGGATCCATACTCAATTTTACCATTTCATCTCCTCCTATTCTCTCCTAAACTGATTTCAATCAGGTTTTCACCTCCATTGTTTCTCAGAAACTGGGTCCAACCAATGGTCAGTTTCTCATCATTCATATAATGTGTCTATCAGCATCATTCATTCGGTTGATCATCTTTTCTTTGATACACTTTCCTTACTTGAGTTCTAGTACACCACATTCTTTTTTCTCCTCTTACTATTCACCACTTCATAGAGTTTTTGCTGGTTCTGCCTCTTCTCCTTCAGCTCTCAATGTTGGAATTCCATAAGACTCAGCCCTTGGCTCTCTTCTCCTTTCTTGCTATACTTCATTAATTATATCATTTCTTCTCATGGCTTTAAAAGCTGTATAGATGCCAATGACTACCAAATTTTTGTCTCCAACCCAGACAACTTTCTTGAACTCCATATGTATTTTTCCAAATGCTTATTCCACATCTCTTATTGATATCTGATAGACATCTCAAACTTAACATGTTGAAACCGAATTCCTCTCTGGCCCCTCACTCTGCCCCCAAACCTACTATAGGCATAGTTTTTCCCCATCGGAATAGATTACTACTCCATACTTCTAGTCATTCAGACCAAAAATCTGATGACGTCTTTGATTCCTCTCTTTCTTTCACATCCCATATCCAACCTGTCTACAAATCCTCTCAGCTCTTTCAAAATTTATCCAGGACAACTTACTCCTACCTCCATTGCTACAATACTAATATTGACAACCAAGATCTTTCAGCTGGATTACTGCAATAGCCTCCTAGCTGGTGCGACTGTTACTCTTTTATCTCTCTACAGACTATTTTCCACATTGAAATGAGAAGGATCCTTTGAAAACGTAAGTTAAATCACATCATCTCTCTGTTCAAAACTCTATAATATTTTATCATATCCAGAGTCAAAGTCAAATTCCTTGTGATGCCTTTAAAAAAGCCCCACATCATCTGTCCAGCTCTTACTTTAAGTTTTCTAACATTATCTTCTTCCCCTCTGCTCTGTGTAAGGTTTTTCTGCTTTAAGATATTTATATTGGATGTGTCCTCCACCTGAGATGTTCCTTCCCTAGATATTTGCATGGATAACTCCCTGTCCTTCTTGAAGTATATGCTCAAAAATCAAGTGCTCACTAAGGCTCATCCTGATCACCCATTTAACAGTGGCAAGTCCCCACTCTCAAATTCCCCTTTGCCTGCTCTAATTTTTCCATAGCACTTAACATTTTCTTGTGTGCCACATAATTTCTTATTATTTTATTATACTTGTCTTCTCTGCCCACTAGACTGTAAGCTCCAGTAACTCAGAGATTTGAGGGACTATTTTGCTTACTCCTATATCCCAAATGCCTAAAATAGTGTCTAACACATGGTAGGAATTGATAAATGTTTGTTAAATGAATAGGCATGAAAATAACTATTCTTCCTCAAGCTTTAGCTTTCTAGACTGAATCAATACAGTTCATTACATTAAGCCTACTTTCCAACATGAATAATTTTTTTATGATTCTCTTCTAGATTTTCTCCATATTCTTAGAATATTACTTGTTATGTATCCAAATGGAACTCAGCACTTCAATAAAATCTGAGAGTAGAAGAATAATGACATTGACATTCTCCAAATATTCTTCCATATTTATCATGGAATTGTTACTTGATTTCTGATATTATTCCATAAACTAGAAACAAATTTGTTCCAGAAGAAGAAACGATAAACCTGAGCTCTTCATTCAATGACAAATATGCCTGATCTCTGATAACCATATGATTTGAATGGCAGATTATTTGCTCACTAAGTGTAACATCTCCCTGACCTCCCTATGGACTCTTACCTATAGACCTTTTCATATTATGAAACCCTATGGCTTTTATACTCTAAAACCTTAAGTAATTAACTACCGGCTTCATGAGCCTTTCCACATTAGTAGAATCTGTGGTTCAAAAAGGACAAGTGAGCCTTTCCTTTGGTCTTTTCTTATAGCCAGCAACAGCTGGATTACTCTGGAAGACTTACAAGGATCTTATTTGCTATTTGAAACTAACTATAATCCAATTGTGTCAAAGAACTGAATGTGACCAAATTTTAGAGCTAATAAGAGCTCATAAAACGCATCTTGAATCTAGCATGATCTTTACCTTGATGCCACATTAACGTCATTATCTATCAAAGTTTTTAAAAACATGCTTTTTTATTGGTGGGCAGATAGACAGAGTTGGTGGCAGGGTGGCAGGGTTTGTTTGTTTGTTGTTTTTTGATCTTTTCATTTACTATAGAGTAAGATGCCTTAGCGTCAGAAATTTGATAAGCAATTTCTGTTTCTCTGGTTTAAGGTACATACTAGTCTTCCCTGTTAAGATTTTATGAGATCTTCTCAGAGACAGCAGCTGGAGCACAACTTCTTTTGCCCCATAGTCAGCTAGGTCTCTTTTCATCAGAGCCTGGGAGTCAACAGAGCATCCTGGAGTCAAAAGGGCTTTATAGTCACTTGGAATTTGGTTTGAATACCATCTGCATCACTTCATTCATTCAGCGAATATTTATCCATTTTACACCAATTCTGATTTGGATGCTGTGTATAAATAGTTCAAAAAGAACACAAGTTCCTGTTCTCAGGGAGCTTAAACCCTGTAGTTTTAACCTCTTTGGTTAAACCTAATAGTGTTATTGGGAGTTTAACTGAGATAAATTCTGTAAAGTACTGAAATAACTTATGTCAAATGCTTAGACACTATTTCAGTTTCCAGGGAGAATGGTATCCTCATACCTAACATAGTGATGCCTAACAACGATTACACAAAGCATTTCCAATCTAGTGTTCACTCTTTCAGAGTTATCAAAGGCTAAGTTAGTAAAATAAAGTATTGATTTTTATGACATCAGCTTCGAAATTAGGGGCTTACACACAGAGATGGTTGGCCCGAAAAAACCTTCATTGTTAACTTATTACTAACAAATTTATTTAAGCATTTCTTTAACAAGTTATGTGTCTAGCCACATATCACATCTTGGGGGTAATTTCCTTCTGAAGCGTTCTAATGTATAATGAATACAGCACTTGAAAGAGAGTAAGCCTGGAACTACCTCAAATTTGGGGGAGAAAATGAGCCAGTCATTTCAACTATCTAGGTCTGCTTCACACAGATGATGAGAGAGTAGGACTTGATCTAATGACATCAAAGTTCCCTTATAATTGCAAGATTTTATGGTTCTACTTCCTTTAATTGTCTAAAACTCATGCTTTTTAAGCTTCAAAGAATATTCTATATTTGGAATGTTGTGTTCATTCACATATTTTATAATTTTATGAATTTAGAAAAGAATTTTAAAATTGAACACTTCTAAATGAATGAACAAAATTTTAGAGTGTTCTTTACTTTGGCTTTTACAAAGGGTTTGGTTTTAGAGGGTCTTCACAAGGTTTCCTCTTGTCTTAATTTCTTCCATTCCGTGTATCCACATACATATGTGTGGGTACATGTGTATAGGGTAGGTTGAAGCATTTTAAGGGAAATTTGCGTGGGAAAGGCACAAGTGGTAAGAGCAAACTATTGCTGTTCTTTTCTCCTGTTCAAGCTGTGACCCCAAGGAAAATTTCCATCTCCTCATGTATTGGCTGTCAGTCTATGGACCATAAGATTCCTCATTCTAATCTCCATCTTGAATTCCTAAACCTAATAGGTAGGAAATCTTTGATTATGATACAACTTAAATTAACTTAAATACAACTCAAATTAACTTAAATACAACTCAAATTAGCTTAAACCAAATTTATTGACTCATGTAATACTAAAATATATAGAGATTGATTTGACTGGCATCCAGGGACTCCAGTGACATTATCAGTACTTAGTCAATCTCTCTCTTCTCTTCATTTCTCTTCTCATCTCTCTCTTCCCTTTTCTTTCCTTCCCCTCTGTTCCTTTCCCTCCCCCCCCCTTTTTTTTTTTGCTGTCTTTGCTGTTAGCATCATTTTCAAGCAGGCACTCTCCATGTAGTCCCATACTGAACCAGGGAGAAGGACGGCCCCACCTAAACCACATGTACAATGAGTGCAGAACTAGTGGATCTCCTAGAAGATATCTGGAAGAAAAAAGTTATTCATTATTCTATTTCCCTAAGCCATTCACTCATAATTCTTTTTTAGATGCATTTAATAAGAATCAAAGTAAAGATGTTAACTGAAAATGGTCATGCCCTACTCCCTAAAGTGATAAACATATCATTTTCAAAAAGAATACATAATTTTCATTTAGGCATTTGGCCAAAAATCTATTTTCAATAGGCTATTTCTCAAGGGCTTGGAATTACAAAGCAGAGAAGAAAGCTCCTGCTCTTTGTTTTTCAAATCATCTCCATTTGAAATAAAAAGGTTTAATCAGATTTCCTTGTCAAATCTTCTCAATTCCAAAATGAAATGTTATAAAAACAAACAACAACAACAACAAAATTAGGCGGGATCTGGAGAATACAGATCTTTGAATTACTTATTATGTTTTCTATTTCTATCTGTCAGTCAGTCACTGAATATTCATGTGCCCTAACTATTAGCCTGTCCCTCTACTAGGCACTGGGGAAACACATGAATAGAATACAGACCTTGCCCTTATGTGCTAACAGTCTCCTATGGAAGCAGATAGATGAAGAGGTAATTACATAACAGAAAGTGTTAGGTGTTATAATAGAAATGGGTATCCCTGTATTCCTAGGGATTCAGGAAAGGCTGCAAAGAGGAGAAGCCATTTGAAATGCGTTTTGAAGAATAAGAAAGAATTTTTCAGGCTGAGGAAGGAGATGGGGACTGGGGGAAAGACATCCCAAGAAGATGAAACCACATAAACAAAGTAACAGAGGAGAGAAAGGGCTTAGCATTTGGAGAAAGGATAAGTAGTTCAGTAGATTACATGCTGGAAGCTGGAAGTGATGGGGCCAGAAAGCAAGGTTTCTGTCAGATCTGAAGACTTTAGACGCCAAGTGAAGAACAATATTCTTATAGATAGTAATCTTCCCTGCCTTGCTAGTTTATAGAAATGCAACCTCGTGTAAGCATGCGTATGAGGGCTGTATAGGCAGCTCATTGCGTACTATACTAATGATTAAGATCCACAATTGTCATTTTCAATTCATTTTGCTCAGGATGGAACAGCAGGACAACACAGAAAGAACTTTGGTGCAGCAGTTTGGTTGTTTGCATAAAGGGAGCTGTCTTTCTCAGCCATCCTACATTTTTTTTCTTATGAGAGATGTATGCATGATATTTATTGACATACAGAACACATTTGAATCTCGTTCAACTAATTTACACCTTTAAATCACCGATCAACAGGTTAAAGGGCCTAAGATTCCCTGCACATGAACTGTTAGTACACTTGTTTTGTTGGTTCTTGTTTCCCAGCTGTTATGAGAAGACCTCCCATTCCTATGAAATCTATCTTTCATTCCAGCTATGTCTAGAACGCTTAGAATCCCCAAGATGTCTCATGCATGTTCATAAGCATGTCTCCTCGAACATTCCATAACATCTACCATTTTCTTCCTCTCCTCTCTGGCCCCCTCTGGTGACGTTTGCTCCAGTGGGCTACAGTGCTCAGAGATGAGCCACTGTTACGGGGTTATCATCATCTGCCATACACCACCATCTCCTCCTGGAATCCTCAAGGTGTAGAAGCTACAATGGGTTCTGCAAAGAAGGGTTATTAGACCTTTTTTTCCGACTGGGAACCATGTATCACTGTTGCCAATATTCAGTGTTTGTAGGTTTTAGTGAAGATATCGTTTCCATTTTACATTCAGCACCTCCTTTTCCAGTGGAACCAGAAATGCGTTGCGGTCAAGAGATAAATCGATATGGTGAACAACATGGTGTATTCATGGTTGTTTCTTCCCCTCTGACAACCATGTTTTGTTCCCTAGACCAAACTTATCTTCTTGACTCTCTTCACAGCTGAGATTTTCTCCTAGGTAGTTCCTTAGTCCCTCATGCATACCTCAATTTCTGATATGCCCATCCATACATAATGAACCCAGAGGCACACAGTTGGGCCGGACAAAGGGAGACTTTCCTACAATTTGATTCATGTTTTTCACGTGTCAGTGGCCCTTGCTTTTTAAGAAGAGCCGCAAAAAAGAGAGAACACATTTAACGTGGCATATATTTATTCATTACAATTACCCAATGCTAAAAGAAGTCTCTTTGAAAAAAATGCTTTAAAAGCTCTAAAATGAAAAAAAAAGTTATTTACCATTAGCATACTCTGAAATATTTTTAAAAAATAGTCAAGTGAAGTCATTTACAAAAACTTACACTGATAATCAATATGGGGTCGGGAGGGGAGGCAGAGACTTCACGTACAGAAAAGAGACAGGCATAGCTTGGCCCAGGAGCAGAGCCTTGATTCTGGGAGAGTGAAGCACACTTGAGAACAATAGAGCGTGTCACTCAGAGTTCTTCCTAGCCTGTCCATGCCTGAGATTTAGGGAGACAGTGTACAAAAATCTTCACCTTTGAAAGATATTATAATGCATCATTAATTTGATACCCCTCCGTAATAAAAAGAGAATGACATTCCCTCCTCTTCTCCCCAGACCACTGCATCGTGGGATCCAGTTCTCCTCAGTGAGAGAGGGGGCATTGTCTGGGCAAGGGCACTGTTGCACATGGCATCACCAGATCTGTTCATGAACACTTTGATGAAATCCTCCAAGAAATCTCAGAAATATCTGGAGGTTGAGAGGGTGGTCTTTTTAGTGAGCCAGGGGTATGTATTAGCAGATGGGGGCCCTATCTGATAAAAGATTCATTATAATTAAAAGGACCAGAACTACTTATCTACCTCTTTTTCCTACAGATTGTCCTCCATTGCCTCTCTACAGTTTATCAGTTCCAGTGTATAACTATAAGCTTCAGCTCATTTCTTGGTTCACAATCTCCCTAGAAAAGTCCCCAAGCAGATCATACTGAAAAGCACACCACTTGCCTTTGTGCTTCTTTAATTCATTATGAACACAATCAGCAAAATCTCCTCATTAGCTACAGAAGCCAAATTTCAGATTTCACTAATGCAGCAACAGCTTTTAATTCTCATACACTGCACCCAGTACAAACTGTAAAGAGCAACATCACTTAGATTTACCATTCAATTTAGCTCTCAACTGGCTTAAGAGCACTAACACATCATCTTGAGTCATGAGGAGTCTAGCGTGTCCAGATTCTCATTCAACTGACTCCAACCTTTCCTTATCTCTTCTTTCCAACTTGTTTCATCACTTTACCACCTGCCCCATCTAGCCCTCTATCTTTTTCCTACCAGGTTTACAACAGTCCTGTCCTCCTCAGAACTGCATCTCACGCCATGCACGTGTTAGCATACCTCAAGATTTTCTCTCCCTTCTCTCCTCCTGCATCCCGTCCTTTCAAGGACCAACACGCCTAATCTCAGCAGAGCCTCTCCACCCCTCACACAGCCCAACCCAGAGTCTGAGCACAGGTTGCTGCATGCTCTGGGGCTTCTCCACCTCCACCCTGTCACGCCTCTCCACCCACCGCCTCTGTCCCTCGCCCAGAGGCGACTGCCTGCTCTCCCAAGCTACTTATACCATTACCTTCACTCTCCATCCCTAGAGCCAGTTTTACTGCTCGTTGTTCACTAGAGGGAAAAAAATAAATAAAACTGAGGCAGCACTCAAATAACTTGC
Organism: Ceratotherium simum simum; assembly: GCF_057802395.1. Taxonomy (NCBI): domain Eukaryota; kingdom Metazoa; phylum Chordata; class Mammalia; order Perissodactyla; family Rhinocerotidae; genus Ceratotherium; species Ceratotherium simum. The sequence goes on from NC_141913.1 coordinate 22,211,543, forward strand.
AGGAGGCAGCTGAGGAGGAATTCAGATGCTCTAGGACAGCCACTTTCAATCCCCCCCTTTTTTTTTTACCATAACCCATCACAAGAAATAACATTTTATACTCTGATGCAGTGCATACACTTATGTACTGAAGAAAATATAAATTAATACAACACAGCAGAGAAAAGAACCAAATATACCAACTATATCATGTACAGAATTAACTCCTATGAATTCAATCACACATGTAAAAAAACTGGAAATTATATTATTACATTATGTACATATATTTCTCTGTTGTGATGATAAACCTAACACTTATTCAGTACTTGCTCTCTGCTTGGCACATATATTAAACCATGTAATTTTCCTAACACTGTGAGGTAGGTGCTGGTATTAGCCTTATTTTACCAATGAGAAAACTGAGGCACAGAAAAGTTAACTAAATTTCCTAGGGTTACACGGAAAGGAAATGAAGAAATGAGGATTTGAACCCAGTTTGACACACTCCAGGACTACTACCTTACCCCTCTACCACTAGATATATGTAACTTTATATCGCTACATAGGGCTATGTTCACTAAACAAAGGGATTGTTATTTATGGGTAATTTAAGGGTTTTCATAGGTTATTAAGATCAGTGTGATTCTGGTTCCATCCACCTTACTTTGCAATCTTATTCCCTGCAAGGTGAAATTCACAGTAAAGATTCACATTTGACAGACACATTTTTTCAAATTTTAAAGGTGGCTATCTTCATGCAATAAATTGATGTTAAGAATTGGTATAATATTGCTAGTTAAATATAAAACACTTAATAAATTATATATCTAGATCTCAGGACAGAGTGATATTATAAATAGAATACAAAAACTTTAAAACGTAATTTACTACGCATCATTCCAATATTCTTTTAAACAAAAAGGAAAAACACACGTTAATGCCATCACTATCAATTCAACAACTAAAAAAAACCCACCTCTACAAAACCATAACTATGTGCTAGTGTCAGGCAATCTTAAAATCATAAGGATAGGAAAACTGAACATTTCTTTCACTTAACAAAAAACAATAATAAAATTTGGGTCCTATATTTCAATTATTGGCTGAAATTTCCATTCTTTTTATAATTGTAAAGATAATATAACTCTGGGGCCAGCCCCGTGGCTTAGTGGTTAAGTGCGCGCACTCCGCTGCTGGCAGCCCGGGTTCGGATCCTGGGCATGCACCTACGCACCGCTTCTCCGGCCATGCTGAGGCCACGTCCCACATACAGCAACTAGAAGGATGTGCAACTATGACATACAACTATCTACTGGGGCTTTGGGGAGAAAAAGGGAAAAAAAGGAGGAGGATGGGCAATAGATGTTAGCTCAGAGCCAGTCTTCCTCAGCAAAAAGAGGAGGATTAGCATGGATGTTAGCTCAGGGCTGATCTTCTGCACAAAAAACAAGCAAAAAAAAGATAATGTAACTCTTTTGGTTCCTTTAATTCTAGGAATGCCTGTGTAGTATCTTTATCTGCCATCCTGATTGTCTCGTTAGGGTGTAGTCATTTCAATCTTAGATCTGAATGGCATTTTATCCTGTCTTAATAAAAATGGCCAAATTTATGAAATCTCACATTGAGAGGCTAAGCCAATGTGGAAGAAAGCACTAAATGAGTCAGAAGACCTAAACTGACCCTAGACAAGTCCTTTTTGCCATCTCAGGCCCTCCTGTGTCTTTTGTGATGTGGTAGCACTAGGCAACAACCATGGTTGTTCCCAAACCTAAGATTTGATTATTCTGAAAATATATTGAATACATACTGTGTGGTAAGCACTGGGGCATATAAAAGTAATAATTTGCAATAATATAGGATAGAAGAGCTTACCACAAAAAATCATCATGGTAAGAATTAACCATGCAGCTTTACTTATTGCAATTCCAAAGTTCCCTTTCCCTTAAATTTATAACACAGTGTGCTCATTACAAAAATATTTATTTCCTAGAATCAAAAACTGTTAGAACAAGAAGGAGCCTCATTTCATCTAACATGACATTTCTACTCTGTAGAAAAGAACTCTGAGACCCAGAGATATACCAACTTTGCTCAAGGTACAATTCACTTAAACATGAATGGTAAGAGAGCTTAAAAATAATTAAACACAACATTCCTTGAACATTGGCAAGAAAAAATCATTTTAAATGTCACAAATTTTTAAATAGAACTCTAAAAAATCATTTTATCTTCTTAATGTTTCCATGTCTTTGAAGTATTTGAAATGCTTTGTCTTCAAAACTCAGTTCTATGTAAGTAGTTCAAGCTGGTACAGTAAGTGTATGGAGTTACACTAATGGGCTCTACCTGCTCAGAAAAAAAAAGCAAACAAACAGGTTTAACAAGTTCTTGCTGAGAACATACATTTACCAGACCTATTAATTTAGCACAATAATAGTAATATTGATATAAAGCAACTGTGGCAGGTGGTAAGATAATAAGATAGCAGTGGACATGGGACAATGGTCAAATCCTTCTTCAAGTTTCACAAGTTTGATTCCAATTCAACATGTGCAAGCACCACAGGCTGAGAGTGAGGTAACATTTATGGTTATAGTTGTATCTGGGAGGGATCTCTAAAGGAGCAAATATGTAATTAGGCAGTAAAAGAAAGTCCATTCAGCTTCTAGTAGTGTTTCCAACTTCAAAATCATTTTAAAATTAAACATTTACCATTTAAATCAAATACTCACCCCCACTTAGAGAATTTGGTGACCATAATCACCACTTTGTCCCCATACTGCTTTCAGGTGGGGGTCTGGAAAAGTCTAGCATGCATCAGCCTCACAATTTATCAACTGTCAAAGTTCAAGAATGTCATTACCTGGCTAGATCCTGCAAATACCATCTTGATGTGTTAATAGCCCCTGGTAAGCAACAGGACCTTAATAAAGTATCTACGCAGTTAGGTTGAGCAGAAGATGGATAAGACTATCCCAATGTACTCATTTGTTCATTGCTATCAAGTCAAGCATTAGCTGGTTATAGAAATAACCCAGACCACCGAGATCCACTCATCTTTTAGCAAGTTTTGATAATCTTTAGCTTTAAGTGCCACAGCTTCCTGAAATTCAAGGACAATTAAATAACCCATATATAAGATCTTTAAAAATAAAGATGCTTCAAAAGATGGTGAACTATTTGTTTCATAATGTGTGCAAAAGAAATGAATGTTTCATTTAAAATATACTTTAAATTTAGAAGTTAACGAGGTTTTCAAGGACTTTCATTAAATGTGGAAATCTTTTGGTCTGCTACCTCTGTTGCAGTAAAATGCATATGGCGGAAAGTGACACTACCAGAATTTCTGATATTATATTCAGTTTTCATTTTCAGTACTTAATAGTATGTTACTAATTGTGAATATAACACAACACTATTAGGGATTATTTCAATACATTTATTAATTTTTGAACTTTGGAAAGTTTAAAACTTTTTAACAATTTTGCATCAAACATATGATATAACAGGGTAATTCAAGCATCAGGTCAAGGAATGAATTAGAGGAAATCTAAGTTTCTTTCCAATTTTTGTAATTAAAAAATGTTCTTGCTGCATCCATTTTTATTCCCTGCATTCATACTTGAAGACTATATTATTTATCAGGGTCAATGATACTCTATTTGAAACATTAACAACTTTATGTAAAATTAATGAGAGAAGTAGATTCATTGCAGAGAAATTAATTTATCCATATGTCTTGTTAAATGGTTAATCTTACCAGTATTTGTCAGGTTTTTATGCAATATTCTGTGCTAGGTACAGCATCTAGTTGAAGGCACTCAATAAATACTAGTGAAATAAATGAAAGAATAATACTAAATTCTCAAAAATTCTTGTAAAATTCCCTGTGGGTGAAAAAAACCATATTAATGAATTACTCATTATTTGTTTTAAAATAAATATGTCTTAAGCTCATTCATGTTAACAGTTTAAATGGTCAGTGGTTCTCAGGTAGTTTATATTTTTAAAGTATGAGATTCTTCTTAAATATTTACATATTTTGCACTTATATAAAAGCTTTTTACTGGACTGTAATACTGCTAATTAACATCTGTCAAGAAAATATTCAGTGACTAAAGTTACAATTAATTTAACTTGTATTTTATTAATTTTATTATATTTTACAATAGGATAATTTTTATAAATATGTGAAATATTTTACAAATATTTGAAAATGTGAATAAATTTTTAGAAGTATTACTAATTGTTTGCTCTAAATAATAAGTGGAGAAACTATAAATTTGGCTCTACCAATTATTTAGTCTACAGACAATGATGCGTAAAGGTAAGAAATCAGGAGCTCCCTGCAATAATTTCAGCCTACCAAGTTCCTGGCTTATAGGCTGGGCTCCACTGACCTGAGGAAAATCAATAATATAAATATAAATTCAAAATAATACTGTCTTTTTTTTTTTTCTTTTTGTGAGGAAGATCAGCCCTGAGCTAACATCCGTGCTAATCCTCCTCTTTTTGCTGAGGAAGACTGGCCCTGGGCTAACATCTATTGCCAATCCTCCTCCTTTTTTTTCCCTTTTTCTCCCCAAAGCCCCAGTAGATAGCCGTATGTCATAGGTGCACATCCTTCTAGTTGCTGTATGTGGGACGCCGCCTCACCATGGCTGGACAAGCGGTGCGTGTCCGGGATCGGAACCCCGGGCCGCCAGTAGTGGAGCGTGCACACTCAACCGCTAAGCCACGGGGCTGGCCCCTACTGCCATTTTTTGACAAAGGCATCATGCTCTCTGAAGTGTGACCTCCTTAAGGATATCTTAGATCTCCAATACCTAGCATGTATCTGATACAGAATAAGAATTCAATCCACGTTTGTTGCATGAATAAATAAATTATTGGATTTCACTAATTGGCAGCTTTCTATAAATTCATTATGCCTCACTTTCTCAAATTTCTTCACTGACAGGATCTTTTTTTGTTTTAATAATTGATGAGTATTCTTACATCAAGTGGGTGTTTGTTGGGATCTGAGTGAGGGTGGAGGAGCGGGCATCTGAGGAACAGGTGGAATCCCTGCTGGCACTTGGGCCACATCATGCCATACGTGTGGCCCTATTTGCACCACCTGCCTCACAACAAAGAAGGTCTCTGGGAAACGCTCTCTTTAAAGAGAAAGTAACTGCTAAAGAAAGCCAAACAGATTTTTATGAAGGATACCGGCATGGGGGAACCCCAGCCCAAACAGAGATGTATGGGTAAGGTCTCATTCAATTCCAAAAAGCCCATATTTCTAGAATAAGGGAGAAATGCATGTGGAGATTTCACAATGGGGTATCTAGCCTCATGAGACTTTTTTTCCAAATCCAAAAGTCTTGACAATAAAGAAAAGGCATGAGAGGAGGACAATCCTCAGTATATTGTGAGGAGTTTACAGCAAAGACATACACACCAAAGTGCACATACAAACCAACTCACACACACACTAGGGCTGAGATCATCCTCCTTAAGAAGATACATAGCAGACAAGCAACAGTAATAAATTGTTAAATGTTTGGAGAGAAATACCTAGCGCTTAAGAGAGCTGTTTTGGACTTCGGTTGTATAAATAAAATGGTCATGAAATTTTCCCATCAGGAGTCTCATTCTCAACTTGTGTTGAAGAGAAGCACCTCTCATGGGGCATTCTAAGATGCTTCGCAGATGAGTAACATAAACCAACTGTTGAACAAACACCAGGAAAGTAGTACTTGGCCTTCAGAAAAGTAATTCTGATGTGGGCTGACGTGAGCAAGCGAGTGATAATTGCAAAGATACCTGCTAGGGTGTGTCCTGATGAGGAAATGGTGGAGGGAAGAGAGAATGATAACCCACATGACATGCTATCCCTGTGAGGCCCTTTGCAACCCACTCTACAGCAGGGAAAGGAAGTTCACCTGTGTCTCCCCTTGGAGTAAAATAAAGCAGGGCCAGTTACAGCAGAACTAACCCCAAGAACAGTCACTTGCCAAGTTCTGTTTTCTTTCAACTCTCCAGGCTTTGGCTCCTTGTGACTTTGGCACAATCTGTTCCCTCTAGGATGATGCAATTCCCTTCCCCACATCCTTCTCCGTCTACTGACATCCTCCACAGTACATTAAGATCCATCTCAAATGTTAACTCCTCGACAAAAACTCTTCTCACTCTTTAAAGCAGATTAGTGTTCTGTCTTTGTTTTCTACTATAGAATTTTTTACAAACTTCTATTACAGAAGTTGTCATATAATATTTTAATTTATTTTTTACCTGCATAGATGCCTCCAATAGACCATATGGTAGTTAACAGCATGCATACCTCACTTATATTCGTGTCCTCAAATCCTAGTCCAGTGTGTGCTCAATAATACTTGTCAATGCTTCAGTATCAGTGAGTATAACTCTCCCTGACTCCCTGGTAGCCTCCTCTGAGGGTGCTCAAGTTGTCAATGGAAACTGTTGCTGCTTGTAGCAAAATTAGCACTACCTGTTTCCCCTCCATGTTCCCAAGGATTCTTTAAGCAATCTATCATCTTCTTCAGGAATCTTAGATAGTGAGGCTTGCATTAAATGGGGCCAAGATTATTCAAGGAGACAGCAGAAGGACTGCTCAGGTATCTCTAATAAAATACAGACCATGAGGCAATGTTCTGGGATTTGGGAAACTATTGTCATCAGGCTCAGATGGCTACAAGATCCTAACCTGGGTCCTGCTTGTATCTCTGGCTTTATCGCCTACCACTTCCCTTCACATACTTGATTTGATCTCCGTTGAACTGTATGAAGTTCTACAAACTCACCATGATTTCTCATGCTCCTCATGTAATTCACATATACCCTTGCATATTATAGAGATATCATTATCTCCACTTTTCAAATGAGAAAACTGAGACTCATGGACATTAACTGATTCTGCCAAGGTCACGCAGTGGAAGATTCAGGATTTGATCTCAGTTTGTCTGACTTCAAAGTCTGTCTTCTTTCCTCTATGTCAAGCAATTTCTCCTAAACAACAGAAACATTCAGGTTGTTCTCTATTGCTGAAAATGTCAGAAACTGGCAATAATATGTTAAATAATAGAATACTCCCAGGATCACTGCATCTCTACTCATTTGTGTAACAGTTGTAATGTATGCAGCAAGACAACTTTGGAATAAAATCTTATTAACTAAGCTTCTATGTTAGAGGTTCTCAAACTTTAAGATACATCCAATCCACTTTGGACACATACTAAAATGTAGTTTTCTGGGCCCTACACTAAAAATGTGGATTTAGTAAATATAAAACAAGGCCTAAGAATTGACATTTTAAGAATATTTTGAGAGAGAGTTTTCTATGTATTTTTTATTGTGCAAGCCATTTATTACCATCAAATTTAACACCTCTATTTGAAAGTAAATATTTTGGGTGGTAAAAACTTGTATTAAGATCCTGTAGTTGAATAATATGATTAGTCTGAGATAAGAGTTGATGATATAATACTGACACAAGACTTCTGATAGAATTGGGCATTTTCCTTGTACTTACTTCTCAATCAATATCTCTGAACACATGCAGATTTTCCTGGGTGTTCTTCTCACTGACTCTAAGGCCACAATTCTGTGACTCATTATATACAAGTTTGACAGCTTGGATGTGCAGCTCCAGGGTTTAGTCATCAGCATTTCATAGTACCTTGTTGATTATATCATGGAATTTTGATGATGTTTGCAGGTGCTTGAGCTGAAAAACTCTCCCATGTTTTGAAAACCTGTTCCCAAGATTCTTGTTGTAACTCTGTCATAATTGCCCAAAAAAATGCACCGCTCACTAACTACAACTGCGAATTTATTCTTGAAATCCCCAATGGCAGATAAACGAAAAAAATAATCATCACTTGAGATCAGCTGATGAGGAAATGGATGCAAAAAATACTAATAATTTGTTCAAGAAGTTGTAATGAAGTAGAGTTTATATGGAGGCGACTGTGAGACATCAAGTCTAGAAAACTGCTGTAAGAACTAAGATGTCAGAATTTCTGAAAAATAGGGCTTTAATTCAATTTAACTTAAAATATTTATTAGTCATATAAGCGGTCTCAGGCAATGCTAGGGAAGCAGAGGGAGGAAGACATGCTCCCCAACTTTAAGGAGCTTTTAACTTCTCAGAAGTGTGTACATAATATCTAGAGTACAATTCAGACCATCATAAACACCAGTTCCCCTGGCCACACCCTAAGTCTTGTGAAATCGTTCCACTTCTAACATTTAAATTCTAATATGAAAGTTTTAAGCCCACAACCTACTCTCATTCCACAAATCTCATTCCTCTGCTTCTAAAACATATGTCTTTGACTTCATTGAGACCTCCAGGTTCTTATATCCTGCATTTCTTCAGAATTAATCACCCAGGGAATCTATTCCTCACTTCCTTTCCTTTCCAGAACATACTCTATAGTCTAACTCTTTGGATATTCTTGTTCATATCCACCTTCACGTTATTCTAGGTGTCTCTGGAATTCGCCGATAATCATCTATTTTTACATTTGTGGGCATAGTATTTACCACCATCCTCTTAGATCACTCAACAAAATTTGAAACACACATCTTTTCTTCTTGAAACTCCATTTTGCTTTCATTCATTTATTTATTACTTCAAAAATATTTATTGAGCACTATCATATACTAGGTTCCAAGAATGCAATTTTGATTAAAAAAAACAACAACAACGTACTTCCTATTCTCATGAACATAACGGTCTCATGGTGAGGAGAGAGAGTAACAATCACACACAAACATGTAAACTCACAACTGTGATAACTGCAAAGGAGAAGATGTGCAAGGCTCTGAGAGCTCCTTATAAATAGAACGTGGTATGAGGTGAGACTGGAGTAGGCAGTGTCAAACAATTCAGGACCTTGCAGCCCAGACTAAGGACTTTTGTTCCCCTTTATTCCAAAAGTCATTGAAAGTTTTTAAAAGAGATTTATATGCTCAAGTTTGCTCTTGGAAATACTTTTTTCCCAGCACTAATGTAGTAAACAGAATGGCCAGAATGGATGCAGATCTGTTAGGAAGTTAAAACAGTAATCCAGATGAGGCACAACAATCACTTGGCTAAGATAGTAGTAGTCAAGATGGAGAGAAGGGAATGAATTTGAGAGATATTTAAGATGTAAAATCAGTAGAACTTGGTGATGGATTGGAAATGGAAGGTTAAAAAGAAAAAGATGTCAATAATATCTCTGGGGCTTCTGTCTTGAACAACTACATAGATGGTGGGCTTGTTGCCTGGGAAGTGGACATTGGTCGAAATGAAAGGACCGTTTCTGAGAGAAAGAACATGAGTTTTCAACACACTGAGTTTGAGCTGTATTTGAAATTTCCAAGAGGACATGTCAAGAGGCATTTGGATGCATAACTGTGAAGGTCAGAAAAAGAAAAGGCCTGCACTGGATACATCTACCTGTAGGTTGTTATTGCATGAGATCAATCTAGAGACTATACATAGGGAAGAGGGATGTAGGAACAAGTCTCGTGAAACAATGCCTCGAATGGGTGGTTAGAGAAGAATATGCCTGCAAAGAAACAGAAAAGTAAGAGCCAGAGAGTTGGAAAAGTAATCAGGAGAATGTGCTCTTCCTACTTTTCTCCCATCTTCAGGACTCTTCTAGAATTTTTTCATCTTGAAATGCCTCCTTTGAATTAAATTACATTGGGCCTAACCAGTTCTAAAATTTCTTTGAAGCACCTTTTCTGTCTCTTTTGGTAACTCTTCTTTCTCTTTACCAAGCAAATGTAAACATGCAAGTTCTCTCTTCAGACATTTTTGTGTCTTTCTCTTCACGCTCTAAGTGATTTCCTCCATTTATGCCATTTCATTGATACATTTAAACTGACAACTTTCACATATATGTCACTAATCCTTTCCTCTCTACCTGTATTCAGATGGACACAACATTATCTCTTCTATTTCTAAAAGGTTAATTATGAAGCTTAAAATATTTTCACTTTTTATTATAAAATAAAGTCCTGCTGATGATAAAATATAGAAATGGATTAGAAGAAATATAAAATGAAACATACAATTTCTTCTCCAGTAAACAGACTTTTGTGAATATTTGCAGAAAATTTCTATGCCTATTTAGAAAGGTGTGTACACAATATATATTTTTATACAAAATTGTGTGCACACTGTTTTACATCTTGGTTTTTAAATTTACTATAACTTGGACATCTTTCCATGTTAGTATATAAAGATCTGTCTCATTTTTTAATTCCACTTTACAAACGCACCCTAATTTGTTAACAACTTCTGTTCTGATACACATTTGAGTTGTTACCAATTTTTCACTCTTACAACAATAATGCGATGAACATCCTTGTATGTGTACTTTTAGCAATTGTACCAGTGTATCTGGGGCTGAATTCAGAGAACAGAAATTGTTGCATCAAAGTGTATGTATATTTAAATTTTTGTTACCTATTGTCAAATTGTCTTCCCAAAACATTCTACTAATTTGCACTTCCACTTTCAATCAAGGAGATAATTTCCCATTTTCCTATTTCCTAGGCAGCGGTGGGTATTATCCAATGTGTTTGTTATCAAATACTAATTTAATAATAAAATATTTTTATTTGTTTTTGTCGCTGTTGTTATTTATGTATCTAGTTCTGACTAAGTTTGATCATCTTTTCTTCTGCCTATTATGTCTTTTTAAGTGAAAGTCCTATTTGTGTCCTTTGCCTATTTTTCTTTTGGGTTATCAATTTTTTCTTCAAATTTGCAAGAGCACATTATATATTATGGGAACTGGACTTTGTTACACACGTAAAAAATCTCTTTCTTCTAGCTTACTACTTTTTTTCTTTGTTTATGCTTATTTGCTATATATATGTTTTCGTTTTTTTTTTTTTTAATTTTTGTTTATTGCAGTAACATTGGTTTACAACATTGTAAAAATTTCAGGTGTACATCACTACACCTCCACTTCTGCACAGATTACATCATGTTCACCACCAAAACACCAACTACAACCCATCACCACACACATGTACCGAACCATCCCCTCCCCCTCCCTCCCCGCTCCCCCGGCAACCGCCAATCCAATCTCTGTCCCCATGTGTTTGTTTATTGTTGTTATTATCCACTACTTAATGAAGGAAATCATACGGTATTTGACCTTCTCCCTCTGACTTATTTCACTTTGCATTATACCCTCAATGTCCATCCATGTTGTCACAAATGGCTGGATTTCATCGTTTCTTATGGCTGAGTAGTATTCCATTGTGTATATATACCACAGCTTCTTTATCCATTCGTCCCTTGATGGGCACTTAGGTTGCTTCCAAGTCTTGGCTATTGTGAATAATGCTGCGATGAACACAGGGGTGCATGTACCTTTGCAAATTGGTGTTTTCAAGTTCTTTGGATAAATATCCAACAGTGGAATAGCTAGATCATATGGTAGTTCTAACCTTGATTTTTTGAAGAATCTCCATACAGTTTTCCATAGTGGCTGCACCAGTTTGCACTCCCACCAGCAGTGTATGAAAGTTCCCTTCTCTCCACAACCTCTCCAACACAGGTTGTTTCCTGTCTTGTTAATTATAGCCATTCTGACGGGCGTGAGGTGATATCTCATTGTAGTTTTGATTTGCATTTCCCTGATAGTTAGTGATTTTGAACATCTTTTCATGTGTCTGTTGGCCATCTGTATATCTTCTTTGGAGAAATCTCTGTTCAGGTCTTTTGCCCATTTTTTACTTGGATTGGTAGTTTTGTTGTTGTTGAGATGCATGAGTTCTTTATATATTTTGGAGATTAAGCCCTTATCAGATGTATGGTTTGCAAATATCTTCTCCCAATTGTTAGGTTGTCTTTTCGTTTTGTTGATGGTTTCCTTTGCTGTGCAGAAACTTTTTAGTTTGATGTAGTCCCATTTGTTTATTTTTTCTATTGTTTCTCTTGCCCCGTCAGACATGGTGTTTGAAAAGATGTTGCTAAGACCGATGTCGAAGAGCGTACTGCCTACGTTTTCTTCTAGAAGTTTCACAGTTTCAGGTCTTACATTCAAGTCTTTAATCCATTTGGAGTTAATTTTTGTGTATGGTGTAAGGTAAGGGTCTACTTTCATTTTTTTGCATGTGGCTGTCCAGTTTTCCCAACACCATTTGTTGAAGAGACTTTCTTTTCCCCATTGTATATTCTTGGATCCTTTGTCAAAGATTAGCTGTCCATAGGTGTGTGGGTTTATTTCTGGGCTTTCGATTCTATTCCATTGATCTGTGTGTCTGTTTTTGTGCCAGTACCATACTGTTTTGGTTACTATAGCTTTGTAGTATATTTTGAAATCAGGGAGTGTGATACCTCCAGCTTTGTTCTTTTTTCTCAGGATTCCTTTAGCTATTTGGGGTCTTTTGTTGTTCCATATAAATTTTAGGATTCTTTGTTCTATTTCTGTGAAAAATGTTGTTGGAACTTTGATAGGGATTGCATTGAATCTATAGATGGCTTTAGGAAGTATGGACATCTTAACTATGTTAATTCTTCCAATCCAAGAGCACGGAATATCTTTCCATTTCTTTGTGTCTTCTTCAATTTCTTTCAGAAATGTTTTATAGTTTTCAGTGTACAGATCTTTCACCTCTTTGGTTAAGTTTCTTCCTAGGTATTTTATTCTTTTTGTTGCAATTGTAAATGGGATGGTATTCTTAATTTCTCTTTCTGCTACTTCGTTGTTAGTGTACAGAAATGCAACTGATTTTTGTATGTTGATTTCGTATCCTGCAACTTTACCATATTCGTTTATTACGTCTAAAAGTTTTCTGGTGGATTCTTTAGGGGTTTCTATATATAAAATCATGTCATCTGCAAATAGTGACAGTTTCACTTCTTCCTTTCCAATTTGGATCCTTTTTATTTCTTTCTCTTGCCTGATTGCTCTGGCTAGGACTTCCAGTACTATGTTAAATAGGAGTGGTGAGAGTGGGCATCCTTGTCTGGTTCCTGTTCTTAGAGGGATAGCTTTCAGTTTTTCACCATTGAGGGTGATATTAGCTGTGGGTTTGTCATATATGGTCTTTATTATGTTGAGGTACTTTCCTTCTATACCCATTTTATTCAGAGTTTTTATCATAAATGGATGCTGTATCTTGTCAAATGCTTTCTCTGCATCTATTGAGATGATCATGTGATTTTTATTCTTCATTTTATTAATGTGGTGTATTACGTTGATTGATTTGCGAATGTTAAACCATCCCTGCATACCTGGAATAAATCCCACTTGATCATGGTGTATAATCTTTTTAATGCATTGTTGTATGCAATTTGATAGTATTTTGTTGAGGATTTTTGCATCGATGTTCATCAGTGATATTGGCCTGTAATTTTCTTTTTTTGTGTTGTCCTTGTCTGGTTTTGGTATCAGGGTAATGTCAGCTTCATAGAATGAGTTAGGGAGCTTCCCCCCCTCCTCAATTTTTTGGAAGAGTTTGAGAAGGATAGGTATTAAGTCTTCTTTGAATGTTTGGTAGAGTTCACCAGGGAAGCCGTCTGGTCCTGGACTTTCATTTTTGGGGAGGTTTTTGATTACTGTTTCGATCTCCTTACTGGTGACTGTTTTCTTTTTGATGTTGCTAAAATTTATCAGTCTTTTACTCTCTGGGTTCTAGATTTAGACAGATGTTCCCCCACTTTAAGGTATTTAAATTTTTACTCAGTTCTTTTCTTCTATGACTGGCTTCCTTTATATTTAAATCTTTTCTCCACTTGGAATTATTTTGGGTATTAGGAGTAGGTTAATTTTGTTTTTGGTGGCTAGCCATGTGCCTCAACACCATCTTTTTGAATTATGTACATTTTCCTCAGTGATTTGAAAAGCCACCTGTATTTCAGACTAGAGATATTTTCTTTACCCATACATTAAATCTGTCCTGGAATCCTTAATCCATTTTGTTGATCTTTTAATCCATTTTCCAATTCCAAGTTGTGTTCATTATTATAGGGTTACAATGTTTAATATCATCAGGCTTGACTTCACTCTTTATTATACTTTTCATATACTAGAATTTTCATTTCTCTTCTTATTTGTTATTCCATATGAATATAAAATCATGTTGTCAAGTTTTGCAAAAAAAGGATTTTTAGCGTCTCTTTATCATATTGCATCTTTCTGTACGAAAACTAGGTATGTATTTCTCTTGATTCATATCTTCATGTCCCTTAGGAAAGCTTTAAAGTTTTCATCCTGCAGGTTCAACACATTTCTTCTCAGCTCCGTTATGAGGTAGTTTATATTTACAGTTGCTACTACTATGCATGGGATACATTTCTTTCATTATATTCCATAACTGATAATTATTTAGATTACTAAATTTTGTTTATTAATTGGGTACTCAGCCACTTTAATACATTTTCATGTTGTTTGTAATAATTTTTAATTGATTCGCTTGGAATTCCCATGTAGAAAAGTTTACAATCTGTGAATAACGTAAGTTTAACTTCTTTGCAGTATTTTTATTTGCAAAATAAATTTTTCTGGAATATTAATATTCCAGAAAATATTAAGTAATGCAGTAATGGGATCTTTTGCTCAATTTTAATAAAAATATGTTTACCATTTTGACACTGAGCATAAAGGTAGATTTTTATATGATACATCATTTTTATAAAGTTAGTGACCATTCCATTTCTTTATATTTCATTCTTTCACTTAAAAATAGATAACGAATTATATCAAGATTTTTAAAGCACATGTGGAAGTTTTTTTGTTTGTTTGTTTTTGTGTGTGTGTGAGGAAGACTGGCCCTGGGCTAACATCCATGCCCATCTTCCTCCACTTTATATGGGACGCTGCCACAGCATGGCCTGACAAATGGTGCCTCGGTGCGCTCCCGGGATCCTAACCGGCGAACCACGGACCGCCCAGCGGAGCGTGTGCACTTAACCGTTTGTGCCACCAGGCCAGCCCCTGGAAGTTATTTTTTAAGTTGAGCTATTACAATTGTTAAACACTGTAATAGGTTTTTCTAACACTGAACCACCTTGCATTCCTAGAGAGAATTTCAATTGGTCATGACTTATTCTTTTAATGTGCTCCCCAAATTCATATGTCAATATATTATTTCAAATTTCAGCAATTATATTAGTGAATAAGATTGTTCCATTTGGTTTTGTTGTTGTTGTAGCTTTCTGTTTTTGTTGCATTTGTCTAATTTGTTTTCAGAATCATATTTTTATAATCTGTCAATGACTAATGAGATAAATGAAAGTCTCTTCATTCTATTTCTCCTTCATTTTTTTCCTTTGAGCATGTTATGCTGTTCTACTTGATGCAAAAATATTCATGACAGGTACATCTTCACCATATTTAATTATAGTCTTTTAAAAATTTTGCCTTCAATTAAACTTTATTTTATCAATAATTTATAATGCTACTTCTGCTTTTTGTTTTCTGTACCTTGGTGCTAAAAATATTTAGAAAAATGGACATTTAAAACATGATATTGTCGGGGCTGGCCCAGTGGCGCAGCGGTTAAGTGTGCGTGCTCCGCTTCCGTGGCCTGAGGGTTCACAGGTTTGGATTCTGGGCGCGCACCGACGCACCGCTTGTCAAGCCATGCTGTGGCGGCGTCCCATATAAAGCAGAGGAAGATGGGCACGGATGTTAGCCCAGGGCCAGTCTTCCTCAGCAAAAAAAGAGGAGGATTGGCATCGAATGTTAGCTCAGGGCTGATCTTCCTCACGAAAAAAAAAAAGAAAAAGAAAACATGATATTGTCTAGAATTTAAAATGCCCCAAATCAAATTTTTTCAATAAGTCCATAAATTGTCCTCTATTGCTATTCTTCATTGCCATTGGATGTTCTATGATCCTAAGACTCAAACACTGTGTTTAGTTTTGACGTCTCTTTAATTTCCTTTAATTAAGACAATCTCCCACTATATTTTGTTTATCATAACATTAACATTTTTGAAGGATGCAGACCACTTTAATATAGAATATTTCAAAATTGAGATTTTTTTCTTGTTTTCTCATTCAAAGATGCAGGTTAAAATTTTGAGTAAGAATACTGCATGGGTGACACTGTATAGTTTTTATTGCATCATGCAAGGAGGCGCATATTGTCAGCTTGTCCCAGTATTGGCAGTGCTTAGTTTGATCAATTGGTGAGAGACGATGCCTGGTTTTCAAACAAAACTTCACTCAATAGTATTAACACCCATTGGTGACCTTTACTGGAATCAGTTATTACGTCGCTGGGTACGATATTAAAAGTTTCTAATTTTACTATTTTTTTCTATATTTATTAGCTAGCTATATAGCTAGCTCTTCTAAAAAGAAGAGCTTAGTCTCCATCAGTACCCTTTTGAGGAACACTGTGGACACATGTATTCTTTTTTATTCAATGTGTCATAGCTCATTAGCATCATTATCCTTTTTGATGATTTTTGCTTCAAAGACACTGAAACTATGATGCTACAGGAGAAGTCTTTGTTATTAGGAGATACAGACAGTAGTATTTAGGAATGAAGTGTCATGATATACGCAACTTACTTTCAAATTACTCAAAATATACCCCCAAAAAGTATGTGTACATAAACAGAGAGTTAATGTGGCAAAATGTTAAGAAATTGTAAATCTGGATGGAGATTTGAATTTTTTTAAGTAGAAAAAGAGAAAAACAAAGCATAAACAAAATGCTAAAAACTGATCAGTTCTTACAGCAAAACCTCAGATAGATTCCTTTTTCTTCCATTGCACCTAATTTCAAAAGGAAGGAGGTGTTTCCCTCCATCCCCCATCACCCTATTCCTCCACCCACATCGAATCTGCCATCTGGTACTGTCTATTTTACCTCCATCACACTTCTATCTCCTTTTTCCTTCCCACTGAAACCACACTATTTCAGGTTCATTACCTAAAAAATAATGGTGGCCTCCAAATTCATCTTTCTCTCTCAACTGTCTCTTCTCTATCCATACATCACAAAGCTTCCAGGACAAATTCCTAAAGCACAACTTTGACTAGGTCCATAGCTTGCTGGAAATTCCACAGGGGTTCTTTGTCTGCCATAGAATATCATCCAAATTCCTCAGCAGGGCATTCAAAGTCCTCCACATTCTATTAACTCACTAGCCCTGCTACCTCTCACAAACAGTACACTCAGGTCCAAACTGATTCCTTTTTTGGCCTGATAAACACATATTCCTTTCTGCCTTCTTTCCCATCTATACCTTCATTTGTTGAGAGTGTAGTCATCCCGAAAATTTCAAAATCTACCTCTTCCGTGACATGTTCTCCAATTCCCTTAATGTGGAAATTATTTCCCTTTTGCAGGGTTCATAAAACGCTATAGGCCTTTCCTATAGCACATACATCAATGTGCCTTGTAGTAGAGACAGGCCTCATCACTCCTTTGAGATCAGGTTAAGATTATAGCTTTCTTAAAGACAGAAACTTCTATTACCTATTTTTATCTCTCCTGACAAATAGCACATACCCCAGCAGGGCTCAAAAAATGTTGATGGTACTGAAATCCGAAAACCGCAGTCCATAACGGTTTCTGAAAATGATCTTTTTACCTGCTTATCGACTATACACACACCCCTAAATGGAAAATATTCTAGACAAATATCATTCAATATATTACCCTGAAACATATTGGTAACATCTTCAAATATGAAGATGTCTTCAAATATGAAAGACAATGGTAGAAAATCTTAAGACTGTGGAGGTGATTGCTTCTTATTTCCACCAGAGACAGTAAATCACCGAGAGACATAAATTTGTCACTGAGCGGTTGCAATATAAAGACCTTTTGATCTGGGAGAAAATATGGAGTTATTGTGATTTCTTGAGGAGATGCATGACATAAGGAAAGCAATGTTTCAGAAACATTATTATGGAAAATGAATATAAAATGGATTAAAAGAGAAGAGTGCAGAGGTGCAATTAGAAGAGTGGCACAGCAATGCCAGGTGAAGAGGGCCTGGAGAGGATGGATCTACAGCAGCAGAAATGAAGACAGAGGGGGCCGGCCCGGTGGTGTAGTGGTTAAGTTTGCGCACTCCACTTCAGCAGCCCAGGGTTCACAGGTTTGCAGGTTCAGATCCTGGGCGCAGACCTATGCACTGCTCATCAAGCCATGCTATGGCAGGCATCCCACATATAAAACAGAGGACGATGGGCACAGATGTTAGCTCAGGACCAATCTTCCTCAGCAAAAAGAGGAAGATTGGCAGTGGATGTTAGCTCAGGGCTAATCTTCCTAACCAAAAAATGAAGATAAATTTGAAAGCACAACATGAGTTGACTTAGGTAAGGTACAAAGAAAAGAAGAAAACAAGCGTTTTAGAAATCAATTCTATTATGTCATAAAAGTGTTCCCTTTAACATTATAAGATTTCTCTGACATCACCTCCGACAAAACTGGGCTATGGGTTCCCAAGCACTCTATGCAGGCTTCCATTTAGCAGGTTGGAAAAAAAGTCTGTTCTTTCTCATTCCAGCTAGCCTGGAGCCACTTGAAGGCAAGGACCGTGGTGTATCCACCTTTGTAACTCCAGTACCGGGTAAAGGGCAAGGCATATAGTAGGCCAAAGAAAAAACTGGTGTAGTACTGAATTGATGATAATTTATTATAAGTAAAAGGAAGGACTGAATTTGCAGATGAAATCCAAAGAGTACACTGGGGTGTTGGCTAATACACACAGACGTGTGAGTAGGACAGTCTTCCAGAATGGAGTAGTAATACTTCTATTTCAGTATGTTTGCAGCTACAATGTAACCTCTTTAAGGGCTGAGTTCAAAAGTATTTTGAATGTTCCACAGCACCTAGCAGAATAATGCACCTGCAGTAGATGCTCAATTAGAATTATTTTTTAATTTTTTAAAAGAACAGACAATAATAATTTAGTCTCTTTCATCACTCTTATTTTATCATAAAATATTTAAGTATTAAGATAGAATCCAAGGTTCCCAAAATCATTTAAGATTTTCCCCTACTCATGAATATTCTTTCTATGTAGAGAAAAGTACATACAGTTGTGATGCTGTTGAACTGTCAATCTAGAATTGACTAGAGAAAAATAAAATTAAAGTTTTCCTTAGATCTGGTTTAAAAGAAAGGAAAAAGAGTTAGGCCATAGATTAATCCAGCCAATTAAACAAAGTCTTTCTGAAAATATAAAACTAAAAATATAATTTGATTATAAAGATGTATCTTTCCCTCAGTGATTAATTGCTTTAATTTTATGGGTTACTTTTAGTCATCATGATTTCTGTTCACACTCTTTAGATCAATCTTGTAGACTCTCCTAAGATCAACTAATTTACTATTACAAACTATAATCTATTCATCTAATGCAGAGGTCAGCATACTTTTTTTGTAAAGGGCCAGATAAGTAATTATTTTAGGCTTTGCAGGCCACGTGGTCTCTGTCATAACTACTCAGCTCTGCTGTTGTAGAGAGGAAGTAGCCATAGACAATACATAAGCAAATGAGTATGGTTGTGTTCCAGTAAAATAACAAAAAATGCAGTGGGCCATATTTGGCCCATGGCTATAATTTGCCAACCCCTACTTTAGTCCATTATTTTAAATTTCATTAAGAAAATTCTTACATATACAGAAAAGCAAAGAGAAAACCATATACTATCAGACTTAACAATTGTTAACATTTTGCCTTATGTACTTCATCTATTTTATTGCTGAGTTACCATAAAGAAAATTTCTGTCACCATGAGATTTTGCCCCTACATATTTTGACATGTATCTTCAAAAAGAAAGACATATTATGGGGCCGGCCCCGTGGCATAGCGGTTAAGTTTGCACATTCTGATTCGGTGGCACTGGGTTCACAGGTTAGGATCCCAGGGGCGGACCGATGCACTGCTTGTCAAGCCATGGTATGGCGGCGTCCCATATAAAGTAGAGGAAGATGGGCACAGATGTTAGCCCAGGGCCAATCTTCCTCAGGGAAAAGAGGAAGATTGGCAATGGATGTTAGCTCAGGGCTAATCTTCCTCACCAAAAAGAAAAGACATATTACTACGTAACATAATAAAATTGATAATAATTCCCTAACAGCCCATATTTAGATTTCTCCAAATAACCCCAAAATTATTTCTATTGCTGTTTTGTTTAAATCAGGAATCCAGTTAAGGATCAGGCATTGCATCTGATTGTTATATATTAAAGGAAAAGTGTCTTTTAATCTAAAACAGCAGCCTCCATCCCCTACACTTTTTTATGTGACTCATTGAGGAATAGTCTGATTTTAAACAGTGTGAGCAAGATCTAGAATCAATACATGCCATAGGAACACTAATATAGAAGCAAAGACAAAAATTTTTGTTTATATTATCCTTAACATATTTACTTCAATTTCTTCTCTATTTTAGGATTTACTTTTATGTTTTATTTATTTTTTAAAGAATTTGCAGCGCTGATTATGGTAATTTCAACAGAGATATGAAACCAGAGATTCACATATAACATAAAAGCTTATTTCAAAGGATTTCTCTGAAATATGAGAGTCTAGGCTGTGGGTGCTGTGTAAATGAAGGAATATAGAATAGTCAGTTATCTTAATTAGGCTTAAAAAATTCTAGATCAGTGGAATCCACCACCTTTAGTGAAAGATGCTGATTATTTTGTCTTTCAAGAAGATATTACAGTATCCCAAGCTGTACACAAATATAGAAATATAGACACTGGGGGTGACATTCTAGAGTTTACAGTGCCTTATGAGAGAGAGGAAAATCCTTTCTCAGGGGAGTTTTGATCCTTTTGAGAAAATTTCAGCTTACCAGGGAACTTCCAAACAGAAAAATCAACCCAAATTTCATAAAATTTCCACGAAATGAGAACTGTTGGTAATACGTGGAGGTACACACACGAAACAATGTTCAGAGAAGAAACAGAGTGCAGTGATACCAGATAGAAGAAGCAACCTTGTATAGCACAGTGATGCGACAGTGTGGTGTGAGGTTACAGATTAGGTGGCTGGAAGAAAGAATTGAGAAAATGTAAATATAGAAATGAGAGGGGTTTGTGTTGCCCATGTTTTAAAATAACTCATGGGCATTAGGACAGAGGATCAGTAAGGTGTCAGGAAAAGGCACTGGGCCAACTGAGATAATAGGAGTACATAAAGGAAAGAGACTCAAAAGGTGCCAGCTGGAAACTGGAACAAAGCTCGAGTTCTCTCAGTTGAGAAATGGAACAGGATAGATTTAATTAAAGGGAGTTGAATTTATAAAGAACAGAAGGAGTTAAGGCATAGAAAAAGATAGAAGATAATAAAAGCACTGTGCAATATGGTAATCACTGGTCAAATGTGGTTATTTAAATTTAAATTAACTAAAATTAAATAAAGTTAAAAATTCTGTTCCTCAGCCATATTAGTAGTCAATTCTCAATAGCCACATATGGTTAGTGGCTACCATATTGGAAAACAGAAATAGAGAACATTTCCACATTTCAGAACAGGACAATAAAATGATTAAGAAAGAGAAAAAGGCAAGAAAAGAGGTTAAGAAGAAAGAATGGTGATTCATAAACTCCATTTCCCACTTGTGCTTAATGTCACTAGCTCTCATGTGACAGTCAAGACAGCCACTGCTCTGCAACATTGGGATTCTGCCACACCTCCTCTCCAGAAACGTGCTGGAGAAGTTGCTGACTAAGGAATGCTCTAGTTGGTTAGGATGGTTGGAGCAGGCCATTGAGTTAGGGGTGGAACCAAAGTCAGGCTTGGGGAAGAGTCATTCAATGGATGAAGAGGGCCTGTGCACACCCTAGCACCATACCTAGAACTCAAGGGGGGTAAACATTCACTTGCCACTGGAAAGCTCCAAGAGTAGGTTCTTTCATCTCTGGTGCCCAATGAGTCTTCAGTCTTTCACAGTCATACAATCTTATACTAATATATTGCTCAAAATAAGTCATAGGATCACACTCACATTCTGTCTTACTTGACTCATGAGAAATTTGGCCTGACCATCTCCTTTTATTTTACTTATTCACATCAACCAATTCCTATCATAAGCATTCTTATTCATTGCAAGTAAATATAGGCAGCCTATCTACTTCCCTCTAACCTCCATTATGTACAGCATGAAATTTCAAACTACTGTTGAGTAACCTTTGCCACACACCTGTAGTAAAATGACAGCATTCTGTAGAACCTCTGACCTTCAGAGATATCCTTCCTTTCTGGGTCATTTTAAGCATCCTTTTGACCATAATCAACCTCTTATCAGATTGGTCTCTTATTCCAGACTGCCATTTCCAACTCCATAGACTTCCTGCCACTCACAATATTTATACCAGACATTGCCAAGTGAAGAGATGATATCCCAAGAACACTTTCAAATGCTGCCTTGTGAGAGTCACTATTTATTTTCACAAACCTCAGGGCTGCTCAGTTTGTCATTTGCATGTGTGGGCAGCCATCTCTTCAGTGTGTTCCCCATGTTCTAATTGGCTCACTATCCAGATTCTTGGCTCTGTACTTGGGAATTGTCATTGACTTTTAACCCACCTCACCTGAAGAGCAGCTTTCTGGTTTCCATTAGTATTTCAGGCATTGATCCTCGTTTTAAAAACTATTAACAGGATTTTAATTGGTGGTTTTGATTGTTTACTTTTCATCTGGCTTGGTGATATTTTAAATTTTGTTTTACTGAATTTGCAAAGAGCAGAACTTTAAAGAGAGAAAAATAATTGGGGAGAGAAGATACTCATTTAGAGAAGTAGAGGCTTCCCTGGTCTTAGGCTGATCACTTAAAGGGAATCGTGACTTGTACAGAGGACCTTATAATTGTAAGTATCATAGTTTTGCTTGTTTGAATTAATGCTATATACACAATGGAATACTACTCAGCCATAAGAAACGATGAAATCCAGCCATTTGTGACATCATGGATGGACATTGAGGGTATAATGCAAAGTGAAATAAGTCAGAGAGAGAAGGTCAAATACCATATGATTTCCTTCATTAAGTAGTGGATAATAACAACAATAAACAAACACATAGGGACAGAGATTGGATTGGTGGTTACCAGAGGGGAAGGGGGGAGGGAGGAGGGTGAAAGGGATAATTCGGTACATGTGTGTGGTGATGGGTTGTAATTAGTATTTTGGTGGTGAACATGATGTAATCTATGCAGAAATAGAAGTACAATGATGTACACCTGAAATTTTTACAACGTTATAAACCAATGTTACTGCAATAAACAAAAAATTTAAAAAAATAAAAATAAAAAAATAAAAAAAATCCTCACTCTTAACATTAGCAGATTTTCTGTCTCTTAAACAACTTCGAAAATAACTGACTAGTTCCTAACATCCACTGAAATGGAAAGTTTGTAATTTTCTACTGTGACCTGAGGGTCTGGCTCTGAGCATGGGCGGGAGAATCCCCTTTGAATAATATAAGCCTGACTACACTTGCCTTTTTAATATGGGAAGAAGCCAAACAACCTGTAAAAAAAGCATAAGGTGAAAAGTCCTTATCAATTGCGTAAGTCCCCATAATTCTGATCATTTTAAATGCCTGTCACTGAAAACCTTCTGTAAAGGAGTGAATCTTTCAGGACCCACAGAGAGCTGCCTTTCAGCTGGAAGGGTGTGTCCTTAAGCTTTTACCTGGGAGCAATGATGATCTTGTCAAGCATTTTAGTGAGACCAGCCCAAGTTTTTAGGGTGGGGATCTAGACTGGTTATACGTACCTTCAGTCCGTCTCCCAGAGAAGGCAGAAACACCTCAAAGCCTGCATGTAAGAACATCTACTGAGAAATTATTTTAATCAGACACCAGCTGAGTGGGGGAAAGAAAAAGAACAGAGAAGAACAAACAAAACTCCCTTGGTCTTGGATGTAAGAGAACTCGGCAGCGATGGACTGGCACTTCTTCAGAACAGCGGCAGTGCTGTTCATTTTCTTGGTAAGTGGAGTCTGTTAAAAACCCTTCATAATCATTCACATTGTAAACAAGTGAGAACTTTTTAGAAAATGTTATTTAGTGTTATTTCTAGCCTAAACCCATTAAAAGTTTATGTTAATGACGAGGTGATTTTATGAACTAGATTTTTAAATAGTGTTTCTCTCTTTAATTGAAGACTCGAGATCATATTAATGCGTCAGTGTTAACTCATCGTATCACATCTCTGACATGGAAGTCATTGCTAAGTCATGCCAGGAAAATATTGAATTAAGAAAAGTCGTATCACTGCTTAACAGCACTTTGATTTTCAAATTCTTTTTTGCAGATGGGCTTTTAAACTAATAATATCACAGGTGTGTCCTGATTTTTAACCTAAACAATTTTCCATTCTTTTGTTATCTTTGCTGGTAGATTTGCTATAATTTTTAAAACATAAAAATAGTATCCGTATAAATTAAAATCATAGCAGTTTGTGACTGGCCTCACTATCCAAACAATCTCATCAGTTCCATATGTAGTTGAGAGCCATATCACTAATATCGAAAGTCTCACATTGCTAAACTCTGATTTTAATTAAAACAACATTTTTTTATTGCAAATAAAATGGTGGTATGGGAGATTTATAAATGATATAGTAGGTGAAGGAATGGCTATGACTAAGGAGTAGGTATAATTATTAAGATACTGGCTCTTACTACTGGAAAATCAGCAACGATGGTGATACAAATATCAAGTTGTACATTTGATGGTTAGACAAATGTAATGAAATGCTTTCTCATTGTCCCCCTTGTACGTCATTAGTTATCTCTTTTTAGAGATAATACTAAGTGCAACACCACTGTGTTGCATCAATTTCACTTGTGTTGAAAATTTTTAAATCGTAGTCTCTCGCACAGCAAGGTTAATGTACTCTTTGGAGGCAAGTGCCTGTTAATCGCTCTCCAATTTGGCAGGATGTAGTGCTGTGGTTTATATTTGTTTCTACATGCTTAATTTTTGAACTGGATTGTTGAGTTTCTGTAATAACAAGTTAGATCTTCTTTGATTCAAGGTATGCTGGTTAGTTTGAATTCAGTTTATTAATTGAGAGAGGTCATAACCAGTAGATTTAGTTATAAATAAGCATCAATAAGCTGGTAGCTTTAGTTCCAGGCTGCCCTTCAAACATTAGCCCTGTTCCATGGACTTTTTAATGGATCTTTAGGATCAGTTGATATCATAACTGGGGATGTGGCAGGGATTCATGAGCATTATACAGCACGTCATTTGAACATAGGAGCATTTGTGTATTACGAAATAATCAAATACTTTTATTTTTAATTTCATATAAATTTGATCCATTAAGGCCTATTATAGTTACAATTGATTAAAGTTTATTCAGATGCTTATGTACTTTCACTGAATCTATAAAATACTTTATTTCTTTATTCTATTATTATTTCTAATTAATTACATCCCATAAAATTCCTTTAAACAGCCACTTTCTAATTAATCATTCTTCAGTAAAATATATCATTTTTTCAAAATCATGCATCCTCATTGAAAAGTCTCTTTTTGTATAAAGGTTTCTGGGCATTTGTACTTTATTTTCCGAGTCTGGATATATTTTTTGTTTGTGGATTGTTTGTTGCCATATTTTACTCTGGAATCAATGGCAAGTTTCTCATATGCCTTATGAAAATTATTTCTCAAAGAACTTATTTTATTATAAATTAAAATGTTTCATTTTCCCATTATTGTAACTTTTGTTGTAAAGCATTTTACTTTCTGAGGTTTGGAAAATAATAATTTATTTTTACTACTGATTTTACCAGATGATTTGAATAAATATCCTTTGGAGTCATCTGATCTATTTTTGCTTTAAAATACTTTTTTTTATTCTGAAAATTAACCACCACTAGAGCAAACTCTCCCACTTACCTTTCTGCTAGCCTTACTATGAATGTTTGCTTTAAAAAAAAAGAAAAAAAATCTGTGTAAAGTCTTTATATTCTTCTCTGCTCAAAGTGAAAATCTACATTAGGGAATACATTTGGACAATCTTGAAGACTTTTAAGACATTTAAACAGGTAGTGTCTTTATTAATGCAAATCCATTTGCGAGATGGGCAGCCATCTATATACAAGTATGTTACATGGTCTGCTGAATACACCTGAAGGTTTTAGACCTTGTTCAAATTAGTGAGTTAAATCAGGGAGAATAAGGCTGAAGAATCTGCTCTGACAGCAACCAAGATTGCCACATGACTATTCCATTATTTAGACAAGTGTCCTGGATAGACAATAGTTTACACCTCTTATAACATTGCAAGCCAAATAAATATTATTGATTCTGCATTTCTTTTTCTTTTTTCTTTTTTTTTTTGTTTGTTTCCATGAAATTGGTATATGGGATGGGGAGGGGTTAGAGTGTATTCTAGGCCAGAGAACAATGTTACCTATGCACCAAATATAAGAAACTTCTGTAGATGGTTGTGACAATGGTATAAGGTATGCCCTAGTCATGGTAGGAAAGCAAAATACGACCAGTAGAATTTTTATAGTTCTATTGATTTCTAAAAATTACTTGCAACTTTGCCAGATCTATTAGTCAACTCAAATAAATACAAATCTCAATGTATCTTTTTCTATTAAGGCCAACTTCTGCAGCTTACACTCAAAGAACAAATAAACCTATCTTTATCTATTACCAAGAGTGATCCAATTTCTTTAGTTCATCATACCAGCCTAGCTTTTCTTTTTTCCATGATTAATATTTCCTTTCCAAAAAAAACCCCTCTGACCACCTGATAAACTAACTCCACGATTTGAACTTAGCTGAAATTATTTAGGCTATAGGCAGGAGTTTTTCAGAGTATTTCTCAGCACTCTGGCTAAAATACATAGGAAATAAAATATACTTTATTTCATAGTGCACTCACTTATTTGAACCAGACACCTTAATTCTCATAATTGTGTTCACTGATTCCTAAAGCAAGGAAGGACTAGCAAACTAGTACAGACCAAACAGAAGACAAGCAAAAGAGAGGATGTTTTATGCTTTCTTGTGCACATATTATAGTGACATATATTATAGATATTAGCATCTCAGCAAAATATTTTATAGAAAATGGAAGAGTATTTCTGTTTACCTGTTCAGTAGAATTTATAAATTGTATTTAAGCAAAATCATTTCCATTTATATGGTATTCTTAAAAGCTTTATTATTTCACTGCAGATTTAGAATCAGCATCTTCTTTCACCTTTGTGAAAATAGGGAGTTCAAATTTATCATTATTTAATTGGTTTGAGTTGCCACAGAGGAAAAACATTTTGCCATGCCTGATTTAGGTTATAGAAAAACCTAAAGCACTGGGAAATGCTGTCTGGATAAATCTGAAGGCTTGGCCCCTAAGAGACAAGATTCCCTTATTTAGCAAGGCTCAGGAATCAAGAAAAATGACACTTGTCTATACCTGGAGCATTTAATTTCAGATAACTCTTTCTCCACTATACATTCTTCAAGGACTTTGTTGCTGAGTATCCCTGTGTCCTGACAGGCGTTGCCTAACACAAAAGCGGGAAGCATGCTCGGCAATGCAGTTAGATTTATGATGCTCCCTTCAATGAGGGATCAGGGAATACCCTTACGGAATGCTGGGTCTACCACCCTTGCTGGTTCTGCTTGGCATGCAAATTCCTTTAATGGACTTAGGCAGGTCAAACTTTTTTAAATGCCATTGGCTGCTGATCCAGGCTCTCGACTGGTCTATAAGAATAGAGTGCAGCCTTATACACTTGTCTAATGAAAAACCGTATCTCCACAAATTAATGGCTGCCTGTTGCTCATAAAACTACTTAACTATAAGTTATGTGCGGGCAGGTTCTGTGTCTGATTCACTTTTGAATCCTTCATAGTGCCTTACACAAATGCAAGATTGCTCAATAGACATCTAACCAAACAAAGTAGAGGCATCCGAGGAGAATTTTTGGATAGTTTATATTTCTTCTTCCCCACACACTCCAAAAAATCATCAAGGTATTAAACACGGAAATAATAATGTTGAATTTCCCTAACATTTATTTTTATGGTGTAGTATTACATTTACTTTACATTTTATCTAAGGCTTACCATAATACTTTTGGGGCTTAAGCCCTTTAAAAGTCTTCATCCAGTGTTGGATCCACATAATACACATTTGATATGTATTTGTCAAATGAACAAACAAACTAATGAACAAATAAGAGAAATCACCCTATCAAGGTGCTGTCAACTCCAGACTGATAGCTTTTGTCCAAGTAATATAAAGGAAAGACAAAAGAGGAAGTTTCTTAAAAAAAGCAAACTATTATATTTTAGCTTTGTCTCAAGTTCATCTTTGTGTTGCATATAACAGTTAAATACATTAGAATTTGATGCCTAACAAAAACTGCCAAGTGACTGTGGAAGATCACCTCACAATTATTAAATGCAAGAGTTTTTCCTTATAAAAATTACCACTTTTAAAACAATTTTTATTATATGCAAAGAAATATAAACCTCAATATCAAAAGAAAAAAAGCTAAAAATAAAAAAACTAACGAGTATAGTTAGAGAATCATTGAAATTAGCATGAAATTTTGTGTCCTGTGGCTTTCTTTTTCCCTTTTTAATATGAGGATCAGTTCCTAAAATAGAGATGAAGGGAGGACTCATTGAGGATATACTTCAAGTAAATTATTTACTGCTTTCTTAGAATTTTTAGATTAGAAAGGGCTTCAGTCTCAAATACAGATGAGGAATTGGAGGCACAGAATGGCTAAGTGGCTTACCCCAATGCCCATATCCGGTGAGCAACAGAGCTGAGATGTACTCAGTCAGCTTGACAACCCCTGTATTCATCTCTAAGTGAATCTCCATCACAGCCTCCACAACATATATTCCCAACTTATTTCAGAATCCAAACTACTCCCCTAATTGCCAGAAAATAACCTTACCCTTACTCTAGAGCAAGGTCTAGATAATGAAGGACAATGTCCTTCAACCTCCCTGTGATAATCGATTGATTTTAATCTCCATCCTTCCTCTCTCCCTTCCCTTCTGCCTTCAAAGTCCTTTCTTTCTGCTTATTCCCTCCTGCTCTCTCCATCACAACACCTCCATCAAGTACTTTCTTTCTGAACCTCTTCTCTTTCAAATCAAAATCTCCTGCTTTCCTCTTTCTCCACCTTCAAAAATCCACATTTCCCTCTCCCAAAATATTTCCTTGGACACTACATCTAATTCTACTATCACATCTTTCTGTTTCCTTTTATCACCAAATTTCTTGAAAAAGCGACCATCTGGATGTACTCTTCCTCTTCATCTTATTACCCTATCCCTTTCAGTCAGGAAGGGTCTGTTCCACCCAACTAAAAGCATTTTCCTGAAGGTCACAGAAAACCTCAGAATCGCCTCAGGATTCACTCTGCTCAATATTTTTATAACATCTGACGTCTGTTCACACCCCACCTTTCAATTCTCTCTCCCTTTGGCATCCATGACATTGCATTATATTTTCCTCCTGTTTCTCTGGGCACTTCTTTTCTATCTCTTTTTTTCTTTCTTGTTTACTGTCATTGTTCCCAGTTATGTAAATGTAAGAATTCCCCTAGTTTCATTCTCAACCACAGGCCATTTCTTTGCTGTATTTTCTACTTAGGGATTTCAAATTCTCCCATGATTTCAACTACCCTACCTGAGCAGATGTCCCTCAAATCTATATATCAGGCCTGAACTATTATTCATCAGGCTGACACATAGTTCAAATTGCTGATTATCTTTACCTGGGCGTTTCCCTGGCATCTCAAACTCGATGTGTTCTAACCTGCTAAATTCTGCTACTGCCTTGCTCCCAATCTCCCAGTTGAAAACTGCCATCACCTGAGATTCTTCCCTCTCTTGACTCCCACATCCCGTTTGTTCTGAAGCCTTGTCAATTTCAACCGCGTAGTCTCTCTCCCTTGATCTTTCCTGGTCTGTTCCCACTGTCACCGCTCTGGTTCAGCGCCTCCTCATCTCTGGCTTACCCCAATGCCCATATCCAGTGAGCAACAGAGCTGAGATGTGCTCAATGCGATGTAGAAGACTCAACGGCTCAGTGGCCTGTAATCGCTGCCTCTTCTCACTACTCCTATCTATTGTTGTCTGAGTAACCTTTTAAACCCACAATTTTATCATGCCTTTCCCACGATCAAAAAAAATCAATATTTTCCTACTGCACACAGAGATTTGATGTTAGAAGTGGAAAGGTAACTGTATATAATTTAGTCTGCAACTGCCATTTTACAAATGAGAAAAACCTAAGAGAATTTAGGAAGTACATTGAAAGTTTTCTGACTCTATCAAGTGTTATTTTTATCTCATTATTTTGGCCTTAAAAGTCCAAGAGTGACTGTTTTAGATTTTATTCTAGACTCTGAGCAAAAGACAATAAAGTTATGACAACACAACATAAATTTAAGCAGACTTGGCAGTTTTTTAATTACTAACCCAATTGAGAGCCTGACACTATGGTGAAACCTATTTGCTCTTCTGCCTAAGTTGCCTCTCATGGGAAAAAGAATGAGCCAGCTTCATAAAGTTGGAAGGTTTCTTAGTCATCCAGCATAGTTCAAAACAAACAGCAGCCGCTGACACTTCAGTGTGGTAAGGAAAGAGCAAGACAAACAATAGATGCATGCACAATTCTGTAGCTATGAAGAAATGGCTTCCAAACAGACAAACACACTCCCACTCACACCCACAAACAAATGAGAGAAAAAAGTACTCATGAGTTCACAAGTAGCAAGGAGTACACATTTGCATTAACACCATTTCAACTCTGTGCCCAAGAGGGACTCTACAATAACATTTCCATTACTTGTCCAAACCATGTGAACCATTTACTTTTCTTTTTTCCCCTAGTATTACTATTATTGCTGTTGTTATTATTGTATATAAACATTTCTAACCATAAGGATAATATGAGATTAGATTAAAATCAGAATGTTTTTGAATTCTCAAAGTTGTAATATCAATTCTTTTCAGTATATTTTACTTAGTAATTTACTTGGGATAGACTATCTTATACTTTATTGTAAAACTCACACCTCTAGCACATATTTAGGATGAATTGTGTTAGATTGTATTTAGCCATAAATTAATATATAAACCTCAATTTCCTCATCTGTAAAATGGAGATAATTATAGCATTGATCACGTGTACTTGTGAAGATTGAATGCATAGATTTCTCTAAGCACATTGTCTAGTACCTGGTTATCATTCAGTGAATTGTAATGGTGATAATGATAATGGTTAACATTAAATATATACCATGAGTATATAATGCCTATAATAAAAAAGTTTATATTACTCATATTAACCATAAATATGAGTTATAAATAAATACATATTTTCTTGAATTATCAATTATGGCAATTTTTAAAAAATATGTACTTGGAGACTAAAATTTTATTTTTATTTAATAGTGAAATTGAAACTAACTATAAAAAGTAATTTGCTGTATTTTGAGATTACTATTATTAGTATTTTTTAAAGTGCAAACTATAATTATCTTTTATCAGTGATACAGAAAAAGTCTGTGATAACAGTTTTTATACTTTGCAATTCTGAAAAATTCAATTATAAGTTGAAAATTTCTTATTTAGGAATAAATAAAAACTAAGGATTTATGTCATCTTTAATTGATTGTAAGTGTAATTTAAAACTTAATAAACGCAAACTAGCCTTCAGAGCCACACCTAATTTTTTAGATAGATACTTCATAATGTCTTAAGTATATTGATATATTAAACTTAATATATGTCTGTGTTTTTAGAAAAGCATTTGGTTTTTAGAGAAGAGTAATATAAATTATCCTGAGTTTTTCCCTACAAATCATGTGTAAAGATCAGGCCAGAGCTGAAACCAGGCAGAGCTCTGTTTGACTAGCTCACTCGTTTGCCAGAGAAATTGTTTAATTCAGGAGAAAAGACTAATGAAAGTTGCTTACCCAGCAATTTGTCCCTATACTCCTGCACTTTCTTCTGCTTGCTATGGAAGCGTGCATTTATAGTATCTATTTCATTTAGCGCTAACAATAAAACATCAACTATGATTTCATTTTTACATAAAGGAAAGTATTTGCTTTTTGTTTTGGAACTTTTTATTCTCACATCTCAAGGCAAGTGAAGAAAATTATCAACATTTTCAAGAATCCTAGAAAAATCTTCCTTCTAGAATTGGAACGTCAAGGAGCAAGTATTTTGAAGCTTTCTGGATGTTTTCCACTTCATTTCCTTTCTTCACTCCAAAATATTTTTTTTCTATTCCCTTCTGTGGTTAGTCTGATTCAGAAACTAGAGTCAATTGTTTTAGCATCATGAGTTATTGATGGATATCACTGAATAGCATCAGAGTATCTCCAGCTCTTCGGTCACAAGATTTACTAAGAGAGCCTAAGTTCCCAACCTTCAATCTCCCTGGGTTCTAGCTTCAAATGTCCTAGCTCATGTGATTACATGCATCTGCAAAGGCTAAGAATAAAAAAGAGGTTAAAAAATAAAAGTAATCGGGGCTGGTCCCATGACTTAGTGGTTAAGTGCGTGCGCTCTGCTACTGGCAGCCTGAGTTGGGATCCCGGGCGTGCACCGACTCACCGCTTATCAGGCCATGCTGAGGCGTCGTCCCACATACAGTAACTAGCAGGATGTGCAACTATGACATACAAGTATCTACTGGGGCTTTAGGGAGAAAAAGGGGGAAAAAAAAGGAGGAGGATTGGCAATAGATGTTAGCTCAGGGCCAGTCTTCCTCAGCAAAAAAAAAAAGAGGAGGATTGGCATGGATGTTACCTCAGGGCTGATCTTCCTCACAAAAAATAAATAAATAAATAAATAAAAATAAAAGTAATAAAAAGAAGAAGAGAAAAATTGAAAGGTAAAAACCAAAAGGAAAGGAATCCTTAGCATCATCATCAGACCTGAGAGAGAAACCAGATCTACCTGCTCCTGGAGTGAAAAAATAATTCTGGTGACTCACAAGACTATTGTTTGATTTTTTTTAAAGGAATTGAATAACATGAATTATAAAGCATTCAATTAAAAATTAACTACTACTATTATTTTTTATAGGTGGTGGTGGAAGTTAACAGTGAATTTCGAATCCAGGTAATACATAGCAAATCTATTTTTTCAAATTAAAAACAAGGAAAATGGTTTGGAAGTTACAACATATTTTCCAAAGAAAATTCATCTCTATAAGTAAATTTAATGTTATGCTAAAAATAACAGATTATCAAAATTGCCAATTTTCTCAATTAAACAACCTCCCCTTCTGACATTACAATTACCCTCCTCCTTCAAAATCTCCAGTGGAATGTGAATTATGAATAGAAGTTAATGGTTTATTATTACTCATAGTAATAGTGCTATTATTAGTAATAACAATGAGATTATTACTTTATACTGCCCATTCAAGGTAAGAGATTATAATACTAAAAATGGCACCATCAAGTGGCATTCAATCAGAAGGCAAAAACGTGAATGGATCAAGTTCGCTGCGGCCTGTCGTGAAGGTGAAGACAACTCAAAGAGGAACCCAATCGCCAAAGTAAGTATCAGTCCCAAAGCATAAGATCAAAAATCAGAATGGATGGGGTTAAAGTTTCAAACTTTAAATATTTTGTGTACATATCTCACTGAGAATTTATGGTACAAAACAGAATTATTGTCATTCAGATTATGAAAATCGAAGCCATTAAAAGGATACATTAAGAAATTTAGGCACTCAGGTAAACAGTTAAACACTGACTCACCTCACTCGTGAAATTAATACACCCAATCATGTGTTACTGCAAACTCCAGATGAAAAAAGTATAGTGGTTTAAATAATGAATTCAGCACTCAACACATGCAGAAGAACTATTTCAATGTTACTCTTTCTGCTTTACAATCTATTAGAATTGAATTCCTACTTTTTGGTTTATGAACATTCACAATGTACCTTCTTTCATACTCTCTTTTCCTTGATTTTCCCTTATCTTCTTTTGTATACACATACATATATACACACACACTCAGAAACACATCCCCACACACAGATTCACACATATACAAATATATATATATATACACATAGACACACATACAAATATACACAAATATTCACACAGATATACACAGAGACTCCTCAGTAAGATTTGCTTACAGTCATTGAATATTTTATTTCAAAGAAAGAGTCCTGGTTTCTATAACAATTTATTTGGGGTGGTCTCCCTACTTTTCTGCTAATATATCCTCCCCATTTTCAGAATTAAGAACTTCTACACAGAGTTGGATAACTCTTGTCACATACATAATCCGTTTAAAACTTTCTTCTAAAACTTTATGTCTTAAAAAATTTTGGGGGCCGGCCCCGTGGCTTAGTGGTTGAGTGCGTGCTCTCCGCTGCCGGCGGTCCGGGTTCGGATCCTGGGTGCGCACCGAGGCACCGCTCCTCCAGCCATGCTGGGGCCGCGTCCCACATGCAGCGGCTGGAAGGATGTGCAGCTATGACAGACAACTATGTACTGGGGCTTTGGGGGAAAAATAAATAAATAAAATCTTTAAAAAAAAAAAAAATTTTTTGAATCATAAGATCAAAGTTACATAATGACAACATTGGTAAACTCTTTAAGAAGGTAAGGAGTTCCTACTCTAGCCCCAGTGCTGGCACAGAGCCTGAAAATAATATGATCAAATTGTAAATGTTGAATGAATGGATGAATGAATGATTTAGACTTTGATTTATTAGAGGGATATTTTACTTTTTTCTTATTTGGTAGAAATAGAAATTGAATTTGTTTCATTATATTGTCACTTACCACTGATAATATGAGAGCTGTAATTATTCCACTTACCTAGGAAAATAATTCTCTATTATTTCCAGCATTTCCCAAAAGATAATAGGGGCTCATATTTAACAATTCTTGAGAAAGATAGCTGTCGTATATCAAACATAGCACTCTTTATTTGCTCCCTGTAATATTTTCACTTGTACTTTTTCTGCAGATTCACTCAGATTGTGCTGCAAACCAGCAAGTTACATACCGCATCTCTGGAGTAGGAATTGATCAACCACCTTATGGAATCTTCATTATTAATCAAAAAACTGGTGAAATTAATATAACATCCATAGTTGATCGAGAAGTCACACCTTTTTTCATTGTAAGTGGGCTCCATGTCAACACATATGTTCAGGCCTAAATTATTTTTGGAATATCCTAAGCTGAGATCATACTTGATTGGATTTCAGGAGTCTCAATATTAGGCATTTTTGGTTGTCTCTTAATTCATGAGCATCCCATAACTCAATAGAAACAAAGAGAAGATTAAGAGAAAGAGCAGTGTTTCTCTTAAGTGCCTTAGCAAAAATGCTAACGTCTGGTCTGTCCCAGTGGTAAACTAGCGTATTTGTTTGGAAGGGTAAACACCTAACTTTTTCTTCTTTTTCTTGAATTCAGTTGAGAATGTTGGTTCTTTTTAACTCTGATGCCAAGTGATGATTCTAGAGCTCTAGGGTAGCCTTTTCTGAGTGAACATACTTCAAACTAAATTCACATTGCTCAGGCTTACCTGAGGTCAGAAGGTGACTTAGGAATACGTCAATTCATCCTTAACTGAACCTCACTCCATTCTTTACAGTGGCTGTGACAAAATTTCAAACTCTCAACCTCATTTTCACTTTAAACAGCTGATCTGGTGACCAACTTCATTAAAAAGGCTGAGGCTCTCCATCACAAACTCCCACAATTAATTCTCTCTTCTGGGGCTGGCCCCGTGGCTTAGCAGTTGAGTGCGCGCGCTCTGCTGCTGGCGGCCCCGGATCGGATCCCGGGCGCGCACTGACACACTGTTTCTCCGGCCATGCTGAGGCCGTGTCCCACACACAGCAATTGGAAGGATGCGCAGCTATGACATACAACTATGTACTGGGGCTTTGGGGGAAAATAAATAAATAAATAAAATCTTTAAAAAAAAAAAATTCTCTCTTCTCCAGTTCAAAAGTGTTCTATATTAAATGCAAAAACAGGATTGATTTTCTGCTTTTTCCCACAGCTTCTCCCAAGAGATTTCCATTGTCTCATAATCACCTGTTTCTTCAAGAACCTTATTCCATCAACTTTATTTTTCATCTCTCTCCTGCTCGGTTCATTAGCTGCTTCTATTTCCATCTATCATCATGGTCAACCCTTCTTAGTACTTCAAATAAGAAATGAAAATAAAGAAAACCTTCCTTGATCTTGTAACCTCTTCTATTAAAACTGCATCAATCCATATCCCAAAACACCTTCAAAGAGTAATCCATGCTTGCTGCTTTCACTCATACTGCTTGTCTGTATTCCTCAGACTACTTTAATTCCTTAGTCTTCTATTCCAAATCTATATTCCTGCCTAATCTCCCACAATATTTCCCCGCAAATTCTAAATCAGCATGCCAGCCTATTGGCTTTTCTCGAAGCACAATGCATTTTTATATGAAATATACCACATAGGTGAAATAGTACACATTACACTTATGTTCACGGCAAATATAAACAATAATAATAGTACAAACACCCACATAGCCCCACCTAGGTTATGAATGCCGTATTTCTTGAAGCCCCCATGTGACGCTCCTTTACCACGTCCTCAAACTCCCAATAGTCCCTAGTCCTAATTTCAAACAATGCATTTTCATCACTCCATTTCCTTCCTCACATGAATCCCTTTGCTTGGAACACCCCACCAATCCCCTGCTCTACCTGTTGAAATTTTCTTTCTAGATCTATGTCAATCATTATATCCTTATAGGAAGTCACAGAATTTTTCTTCTTCCTTTATATAACTTATCTTACTACCTTTTATCAAACAATATTTTGAGTTTGTGTTTGCCTCCCCTTGTTAATTATAAGTACTGCTTGTGCCTACATTCTAGTAGGAAATAATATGTTTTACTTTTCTTTTAGTTACCCACAGTGCCCACCCAGCATAGTGCCCAAACAAAGTAAGAACTTAAGAAATACGTGGTGCACCATATAATTATCGCTCTTTTCTCTCCTAGATCTATTGCCGGGCTCTGAATTCACTGGGCCAAGATTTAGAGAGGCCTCTTGAGCTCAGAGTCAGGGTTTTGGATATAAATGACAACCCTCCAGTATTTTCTATGTCTACTTTTGTAGGACAAATAGAAGAAAATTCTAATGCAAGTAAGTAATTTATTTTATTAAGTAAACAAGAATATATTGGCTTCCAGATCACTCTTAACAGCCAGGTAACTAGAGGCTAAACTATCTCAAGGTACTACATCACAAACGTAAGAGATGAGTATAGAAAAGCACACAGAACAGAAAGGCATGAGGAAGTCTCCATAATGACTTTCCCTTCAACAGCAGCGCTAATCCCTCACACACAAGGAGCAACTCCAATATAACAAGGAGGATTTTCTTATGTAACTCATACACCGGCTCTGGAGTAGATTCCTAAGGAGACATTCCACAAGTGCTTTGCACAGAGGTGGCAGGGGCCCTGGGAGGAGAATTTAGCCTCCCAGCATGACTGCTCTGAAGGGCAATCTCATCCACTTCTGTTCATACTGCTTTATTTATTTTTTTTTAATATTAACTATTTTAAAGTCACTGGTAAAAATCACTTCAGTCAATCTGTTTTGTGGCCATAATCTTTAAGAGCTTTCGTTGACAGCAAATAAATGCAAAATAAGAATTGCTTCCCCTTCTTATATATGATTTACTAAATATAGGTTTTGTTTGCTTTTTACTCAAGTCACTGATTTTATGTATTTGAAATGCATTACAAACCTAATCCTGTTTGGCCTACCATGCATATTTAAAGCTGATTGTCTCAAGTGGTGCTAGTTGAGTGGTACCAGAAAACCTATAAACTAGAGAGAGCATTTGCCTGCAATAGATTTGACAACCTACAGGTGCAATGGTCTCCTTATGGATTACTGTAAATGGCAACGTTTTAACCGCCAAATATTCAGTCACTTGGGAGGCACAGAATATTAACTGCTTAGCACAC
This sequence comes from Ceratotherium simum simum, assembly GCF_057802395.1. Classification (NCBI taxonomy): domain Eukaryota; kingdom Metazoa; phylum Chordata; class Mammalia; order Perissodactyla; family Rhinocerotidae; genus Ceratotherium; species Ceratotherium simum. The sequence goes on from NC_141913.1 coordinate 22,249,502, forward strand.
CATTGAAGATTATCCTAAATATAGTAAAAACAGCAGAGATGATTTCTCATATGAATTCAAAACATCAACTTAGCATAGTTACTTTTAAACTTTAAGTGGTATAATTTCTTACAAATTCAAAAATTCCTTACATTTTACTGCTCTTCATTAAAATAGTATAACTATACTTTAAACTTTTAAAAATACCATTCTAAAAGTGTTTGTTGTAAAAATTCACACAATATGGAAAGTAAAAATGGAATAGAAATCCGTTCCTTGTTTTCTCTAGTACCATTCTTCAGAGCAAACACTGTCATTAGCGACTTATGCACATATATTCTACAATTATATAAAGATATATAAACATGTTTTTGGAAACAAATGGAACCATATTTTACATACTAATCCATAACGTGAATCTTTATTTAAATATATTTTGGACATATTTCCTCACTAGGAAATATAGACGTCTTCATTCCTTCTAACGGTTGCATCAGATTTCACTGAATGAACATACCAAAATTAATTAATGAATTGCCTAGTGAAAACATTTAAAAAATCATACTGAAATGAATACACACAGAGAGAGAGAGAGAGAGAGAGACATGGGAGATACTCTGGTGAATTTGTTTCTATAGACAGAACAACTGTGCTTGAACGAGTTCGAGTATAGAGAAGAATTCTAGTTGATGAACACTGGCAGGTTTCCACATTCTCCAGTGTCCTTCATCAAAACTGCTTAAAAGATTAAGGGAAAAGATGAGGAATAGGACAAAGCATGTAGTTAAGCAAGCATCTCTTTAAATCTACTAGTTACCTAGCACTTCACTAGGAACCAAGCAAAACAGAATAATAATATATATTTATTGAATGTCCATTATTCAATAGGAACTTCATATAATTTTCTCTGATTACACTATTTAATTTGCTACTAATTCAATGAGGATGGTACTATTATCATCCCCATTTATAGAAGTGGAAACTGAGGCCAAGATCATATAGCTGGAAAGTGCTAAAGTTGGAAAAGAGTTGGTCTTAATCATTGTGTTTAATATCATTTGTTTCACCATAGCAGCCTTAAAAAAAAAAATTATACTAGAATAAGAAATGGAAAGCCAGAATAAAACATTTCTCTGTTTTCCAACTATCAGTAATGTCTAGGTTCCAAGTAAAATGTAATCTTTTTGTCAAGGCAAAGGTATAGAAAGGAGCTAAGATATTGATATGTTGAAGAAGTAGAAAGGGAAAATAGTAGAGTGCACATTATATGGACCAACTAACCCTAACACCTTGTTGGAAAAGCATTATACTATACTATAACGAAAAAGCAAACTGTCCATTGGCAATCAATTTTCTTTGATTTCTAGACACACTGGTGATGAGACTCAATGCTACTGATGCAGATGAACCAAATAATTTGAACTCAAAAATCGCCTTCAAGATCATAAGACAGGAACCTTCTGATTCACCAATGTTTATTATCAACAGAAACACTGGAGAAATTCGGACGATGAACAATTTTCTAGACAGAGAGGTAATTTCTTTTTCTTTGAATGGGTTGTTAGTCTCAAAGGAACTGATTCTGAAAGCAAGAGTACCTAAGAGAGAAAAAAAAAACAATATTTTAAAATTTTAATTACATAACATTTTCACATATGGTAATGACATAAGAAATCTCTTTAAAATGAAAAAATGGGAATTCCTCAAATACATTTTATACTGTCATTTTTCATTTAATTTAATTAGGATTTGCCTCAATTTGAGAACACTGCATTTTGAGAATACATAAAAATATACATAAGGTAGAAACAAATGCTCCATTTTTTTAAAAAATTGTGTTCCATAATGAAATACATTTAAGAAACAATTGCTATTATGTCCCCCATCTTGGCAAGTCACAATGCATGTGAACACGATAGAAGCTCTGAGAATTTTTACAAGCTAAGAAACTTGTTCCTCTTTCTTTAACCCAGCATATCCTAAGCACATTTGACAACAGAACTCTTTTTTTTCTTCCTATGTCGCACCTACTGACAGTCCTCTGATTACTTTGGGAAATAATAACAGGATCAGAATGATAGATAGGAATTAAGTAACATCCAAACCAATCTTTTCATTTATAAATAAGAAAATAATTAGTGACTGTTACCAAATTAGAATCAGCATTACATGGTTTCTATCACGCCATGTGGTCCCATAAATTAATTTAAAAATATCAAATTTTTCATTATTTTTAAAATATTGATAGAATATAGCTGACCTGCATGTATTTTAGGGATATAAGTGAAGTTATATTTTCTAATTAGTACTCAATTAAATTTTATTTTAATTATTATAGTTATTTTGAAATGATATTCTCCCTGCTCATGAATCCTAGGTGTAGGATAAATCAGATTATTTTTACACTCTTTAATGATCTAAATGCCATCAGTTTCTAGGTTACCTAAATCTCCTTTTTTTACTTGTTTGAAAATTACTATCAGAAGAAATTGACTATTTAGCTTTTCTCTCTCAAACTGGCTTAAAGAGCCAGTGGGATTATTAAAAGGGTTTTAGTGGTGAAGAGCTCTAAAAAGTAAAGGAACTCGGTGGTCACTGGGAAGCCACTGGAGCAGATATTCTTAACTTGGGTCCATGGAGAGACCTCAGGATGTCTCTATGAATCCCTAAAATTATATCCACAATTTTGAAGGAGTATGTATATATGCATGTGTCTGGGAAAGGCTCTGTAGCTTTTACCAGCTTCTAAAAATTTAAGCACCCCCTTGAGTAGCATCAAGAACAGATACATCATCTATAATTCCACTGCCACAACCTGCCGCACCCCAAAACGCAAACTATTCATTATCCCTTTATTCTTCTTGTGTACTCAGGGGCTGATTATTTGAGTATGGAATTTTCATACCATAAATCCTTGGTAAACCTTAATCTCGCTCCTCCTGATCATTTTGGTCCACTTCACCCTTTATAAATTTTTTCAAGCCCTGGACATATAATAAAAAATGAGCCCTTTAAAAAATGTTGCTTCTTTTAAATGATGCTGGATAAGCATTGTTGAGAACGCAATTGGCAACTTCCATATTGATGAATGTGAGATTTGTGGATTTTTCAATATTCTGTGTGACCCCACCTCCATCATAGACTTATGTAAATGTTGAGCCAATGTTTTACAAGAACTTTGTGTGAGACAGAATAAGGACTGTCTACATCAACTGTGATATTGTTTGTAATGTGAATTTTTAGCAATACAGCCAGTATTCTCTTGCTGTAAGAGGCTCAGACCGAGATGGCGGGGCAGATGGAATGGCAGCAGAGTGTGAATGCAGCATTAAAATCCTCGACGTCAATGATAACATCCCATACATGGAACAGCCTACAGTAAGTATTTGTCCTTGAAATTAATCACTTTAAACTCATTACACTCTAAAATTTGGTCTAACAACTCTATTTACAGATAGACATGTTCTCTTTAGTCACATACAGCCCAAATGTAGACATGTACTTTTTCTCATGTTTGTTAACGTAATAGATAGAAAAAAAACAAATTTGAACAACGAAAAGTGCGACTGTAAACACAGATCCCTTTTCTAAATAATGACTAACTATAAACATTCTAGTATAAGTCTAGTAGAGTGCTTCTCTCACTCACACAGTTCGTGTTAAGACTTTTCACTTTCTTTTTCAGTATAAAATCAGTATCGAAGAAAATGCTCTCAATTCAAATTTGCTCCAGATTAGAGTAATCGATTTGGATGAGGAGTACTCAGCTAACTGGATGGCAGTCATTTTCTTTATCTCTGGAAATGAGGGAGGTTGGTTTGACATAGCAATGGATGAAAAAACAAACATAGGAATTTTAAAGGTTGTTAAGGTACAGTATAATTATCCTAAATATTTTGTTTGCTTGATCTTTTTCAAATGTTAATCTTAAAGTAAAATGATGCTACTATTTCACAAACTTGAGTGGGTAAGAGAGTGAGAAGTACTGTTTTAAAATGATATATGAGATAGAGCTTTTTTATAAAGAGTTTTTCTGCTTATATCCATGAAAACAGGCATTGAACTGTAACCTGAAACTCTTCTATCAATACAGTACTCCCTCACAGATCATATAAATTGAAAGCATTTTTAAACATGAATCTTATTTTAAGCTTACAAAAAAGTATGATTAATCCTTAAGGTTTTGTTTTAGATGTTTAAAGAATATTTTTTTAAAAGCAGATTTAACATGGCCTTAAATAAGAAGTGTCCATGTCAACATTTCATGTCAATTACTTTTTACTAAGAATGTTCAGCATGTAAATTAAAAGTTGCTTATTCCCCCAATGTAGTGTTTTTTTGGTTTTTGGGGTTTTTTTGGTGAGGAAGATTGTCCCTGAGCTAACATCTGTGCCAATCCTCCTCTATTTTGCGTATGGGTCACTGCCACAGCATGGCTTGTTGAGTGGTGCATAGGTCTGCATCCAGGATCTGGACCTGCAAACCCCAGGCTGCTGAAGTGGAATGTGCGAACCTAACACTACATCACTGGGCCAGCCCCTCCAATGTGTTTTTCTAAAATTAAAATTAAATTACTGTAATTGTAGGATTATCACATTCCCATCTCACTGTGGCTGCTGGCCAAGGCTTATTACAAACATAAATATACTAGAGATTTGGTCCAAGTCAACAGAGTTCTCCTATGTCCCCCCAACATTAATGATCCACCACATTTACCTGCAGTAGAATTTCCTCTGAGATGTGAGAAGAGAAATGTCTGACTCCTAGGGAACCAATAGCGAAGGTTTCACCCTGTGCTACAAGACTTGTTGAGTCTATTTTTTAAATCTTCAATAGCTGTGCATAGATTGTATGTGGATTGTGGGTGATGCATGCAATATATTTTCTTCGGGGTAAAATATAATCCCTTTTTAACTATTTCCTTTCTTCAGAATAGCCCTGGGAAATAGACTCCTAAGAGTCTATTAGACTATAGACTATTAGACTAAATAGACTCCTAAGTCTGTCCCCATAGGAATGTGTGTCTTTATAAAGTGTCTTCAAAAAGTGTCACCATGCCTATAGCTTCCATTTACTGAGGCAGTGTGTGAATGCTTTAGTTTATTCCTCACAGCATCCCTGCACATTAGGTTATATGCTCATATGGCAGATAAATACACTGAGGTTCAGAAAGAGTACATAATCTGCTCAAATTCTCATAGCTAGTAAGTGTACAGCTGACATTCAAACCTAGGTTTCTCTAGCTATTAAGTTCATATTCTTTCCATTATACTATCTAGGATTCCATGCTGGGAAAACAGAATCCTAATCTATTTCACCCCAAATTACTGCGTTGCTTCAGAAAATTAGTCTATCTGTTCCCAATATCTCTATCTGTAAATGACAACGATGTTGATTTTTATCCCAAATGTGACATCATACATTAATTCCTTTGTTGTGAATACATATATGTAATATATGCGTATGTGTAATGTATATATACATGATTTTATACCCATTCTTGGAACTGCAAATAAAGCTGACATTAGAGCAAAGATTGGAAATTTTAGCTAAGTGTAGAGTTCAATGTGTGAATCAGTGGTCATCTAAATTACTCTCATGTGAAAATTTAGAAAAACATATTTGGTGCTTATGATCATAATGCATAGTTTTTTGTGGATTTTATTAGTAGTGGATATTGACACCATCTTTCATAATGAAAATGACTACTTCATTTTAAAATATAATTTTTCCTAGAATATATAGAAGAAAATAAGGATTTCTTTTTATTATTTATATGCTACAATCTATTACCTGACTTACTGAAAGAAGTCACATTTACAGAAGTAAAATTTCTAAGTAGTTCTTTATGGATAAAAATCAGTCAAATGATTGAACCTAAGATGTATTCGGCCCATACTTTGTAATAAATAGAGCTACTTTCTAAGAAACCAGAAATGATAGAAGCTAACATAAACTGTCTTTGTACTACAAAATGCATGGATTTGACCAAGTATATTGAGTTTTTAAATTGTTTGGTGGACAATCGTCATACATTTTTAACCATTTCAACAAAGGATCTAAGACAATTGGATTTTTTTCCCACTATATTTTCATTTGTTTGTATTGAATTAAAGATAAAGTAAGTAAGAATAGATTGTGTATTTATATATATTTATGTTTCCTTAAACAAAGCAGGCCAGCCCCAGCGGCCTAGTAGTTAAGTTTGGAGGCCCGGGTTCGGTTCCCCAGCACAGACTCACACCACTCATCTGTCAGGGGCCATGCTGTGGTGGCAGTTCACATAAAAAAGAAAAAGGGGAAGATTGGCAACAGATGTGAGCTCAGGGTGAATCTTCCTCAGCAAAAAAAAAAAAAAAAAGACATAATTTTTTGCCGATTAACAAAGGATTTCTCTTTCTTCTGGAATGCTTTTTCTTCTTAGAGTAAAACTCTTTCACTGTGTATTTTCTAGCCCCTAGATTATGAAGCTATGAAGAACCTGCAACTTAGTATTGGTGTGAGAAATAAAGCTGAATTTCATCCTTCAATTATGTCTCAATATAAACTCACAGCAACTGCGATCTCCGTGACTGTGTTAAATGTAGTGGAAGGCTCAGTGTTCCGTCCAGGTTCAAAGACATATGTAGTAACTAGTAATATGGGACAAAATTATAAAGTGGGAGACTTTATAGCTACTGATCTGGACACAGGTCTAGCTTCAACAACTGTTAGGTAAGACTGACATTTTCCAACTAATTTTCACCACATATTGAGCTTAAGTATCTATGTTCTTTTTAGAAATTTTAAGTATCTGAATTAAAACATTTTTCATTAATTTTGAAACCACCATCCAATCATAAAAAGTACTAACTACTGAACTGTTGCTTAATTTAGAGTGTTTAACTTAAGAAAATATAAAAATGTGTGCAAAATGTAAGATGTAAAAACATAAAGACACAAAATGTGGAAAATATTGTATCTTGAAAGTTTGACACCCCTGTGTTTACATATTTTATTTACCAATTAGCTGACTCCCACATATCATGGTTGTTCCCCTTAGAAGATTTTACGGACTGATTTTCCCAGTGCAAATTTGCCAGATTGAAATCAATTAGATTTAGTTAGTTCATTTCAGTTACTTTCTTCACTTTAATCAACACTTAGTATTAGTCAATAATAACTTTGGTATAAAAAATTAGTTTTATTAAGGAAAAAGTATGCTATGTAGTTTTTTAAAACTCTGTATATCCAAATATTTCTACTTGACCATGACAAATCTGTGTGTATCTGTGCACCTGTATTTTTCTTGTGTGCTTGCAATCAAGAATAACAGAGGGGGGAAAGACCTCACAAATGAGCTTTAAAAGTTCTTTCTCTGTATTCTCTTCACACCATGTGAGTATTTCTGTTATAGCTCTTATCACACTGTATCACCATTGCTGATAAACTCTCTTATACCCCACAGATGTGAGTTCACTGAGGGCAAACAACCCTCCACCCTACCCCTGTCTCCTCTCAGAAGTTCCATCTCCCTGAGTTTAGCACAGTGCCTGAGACAGTTATCTAACCAGTGGTTGTTTAACAAATATGTAAATGAGAAGGAAAACATCGAAGTCAAAGATGAAGAGAGAAAGAGAATAGAATAAGATAGAGGCACAAGGCAAAGACATGGTTTGGAATTCAAAAGAAGTCCTGTAAAGTCATTGCGTATATGAGGAGGGAGTGGAAATAGGGAGGGGATGAAGGCTAAGCTGATGAAGGAGAAATAACTTCTTTGGTAAGAGAATAGTTTAGAATTAGGAGCAGCCCAGGAAGTCCCAAGATCTGGGTCTTCCAGGATAGTTCTGATGCTACCAAAATCAAATGAAAATGAGACTGCGAGCCTCGAAGATTATTCTGACATCCACATGGGCATAAGAGGCATTCCGCCAGAAGTGGCTGCTCAGTAATTCTTTTTTTCTTCAATTTAAATCTTTGTCTATTTCAGAATGTCCTCAAACAGCTGGGACTGCCCTGGAAAAATCAAGTCTCTAATAACTGATAACTGTATCCAGAGGTTATAACTACTGATTGAAAACACACATTTCATAATTAAAATCTCTCTCTCTCTTTTTTTTAGATAGCCAACATTAATTTGTACTGTTTTCTTTCAAATACAGATATGTAATGGGAACTAATCCGACTGACTTGCTTGCCATCGACTCAAAAACGGGCATAATTACTTTGAAAAATAAAGTTACCAGGGAACAATATGACCAGCTTAATGGAAAATACCAAGGAACAATTCTATCTATAGATGGTAAGAAATCAATTTAACTTTTTCCCGTCTAGAGGAAGTTATATATACACTCAGAAATTAAAATTTTAATTACTGTGTTTTGAAGTAACTCTTTTTTACAACAAAAGTTAACATACTTGGCATTATAGAATCAAATCATTAATGATATGAGAGGCAGTATGAGTTAGTGGATAAGACCATGAGCTCTGGAGGGAGACTGGATTGGCTTCTTATACCATCACTGACTAGCTATAGGATTTTAGAGAAGTTATTTAACTCATTTATCCCTCAGTCTTCTCTTCTGTAAAATAGGACAATAATGAAATGGATTTAGAAGGATTTAAGGAGTTAGTACACGTCAAGCACTTAGAAGAGTACTGACATTCAATAAATGCTAGTTCTTACTAATGTCGGTAACTGAAATTTTTAAATTGTATTGTAAAATTATTTTCAAATAGTTAGGCTGGAAGCCAAGCTAATTTAACTTTACATAATCTTGGGAAAGTTGATGTACAACTTCATATAAACAATTTGGAGGTGGCATGGTTACATTTCTTTTCAAAACCAACAAAATTAAACAGGTTGGCCATTAAAGGAGCAAAGTTCCTCGAGGATGATCTACTAAGCAATATTTGCTACTCCAATTCCTCTTCCTCCCTCCTTTCTCCTTCTCTCCCTTTCTTTCTCCCTCTTTTCCCTCTTTCAATTGTCCTAAAAAGGGGTTGACGATTTCTATTTGCATAATGGATTAAAAAGAAATAAAATAGCATTTCTTTAAAGTCATTCAACAATTCAGAATTTTTACCAAATTATACTGCTCTTCTCCACAATCAGTCAAAAGAAATGTCGTTTTTAAACTATATTTGAGAAATGCTGATTCCATTCATAGATAAAGCTTGTTTTGATTCAGTGCTGAAATTATCTTAAGCAATTGCTACTTTACTTCTTTTCTTACATCCAACATCAAACTTAATTGGATACGTGAAGGGAAAATTGGAACTTTTGCTTACAAAACTGTTAGGCTTATGGTATATAGAGAGCATTCCTTTTGTCATCAAAAACTGCAACCTTCTGGGGGATAAATATTACATGCAATGACAGGGATAAAAATAGCAATAAAAACGATAACAATAGAATCAGCATAGCTGAGCTGAGAGGGCATGGGCTTTGATATCAGAGAAACTGGATTTAAACTTGTCTTTGTTATGTACTTCCAGGGATATCTTTATTCATTTATTCAGAAACTATATATTGAATCCTAACCAAATGCCAGCCATTGTGACAGGTGCTAGGGTTACATCAATGGACCAAGTCTGACAACAGAGCTAACATTTATACAACAGAGATAACAACAATAACTTCAAACACAACCATTCCTATATTTTTACCCAATTCCAATAATCTTAAGAAAAAGTCCTAAATATAAAAGGCTGAATGCACAGAGATGTTAATTATAGCATTATCTATAATAATTAAATATTGAAAGCAATATCGATAATAGGCAACTGGGTAGGTAAGCCATGGTCCACTTGATATGAAATCATGTAGCCATCAGAAACTATTTTAATGAAAAATTTATTTAAACGTGGAAGAATTCTTACAATGTAAAGTAAAAATATAAAATGGAATGAGCCATATGATCTATCAATGTAGCATAAATAACTAGCAAATTTGGGCATTATAGTTAATGCTAAAAGATAATATAACAACATATCAATAGGGGTTGTCCTTGGGTGGTGCTACTATGGGTCTCTTTTTGTCTTTGTTTTCGTTTTGCTTCTTTATATAATTCTATACTCTTCAAAATATATATAATATCCAACTACTTATAATGTAAAGAAATAATCCAATAAACAGTGTTACTAGTAATAGTAATAAGGTTAACTGTAATAATGATTCAAAAAGTTCTTGAGAAAATTATATGTTATAACACATGTAAAGTGCCTTGGCAGGTACATAAATATTGTTACTTCTCTTCCCTTGCCATTGGGAAAAATATACTTAGCTTTAGATTATCTGAGTTTATAGACGGGAGTAGTATAGCATGTATACAATTTGAAAAATAAATCACATTTTCTTTCAAAAAAAACATATGCTATAACAATTTTTGCAGTAAACTTAGCTTCATAGATATGGGTTGCAGAGTATTTAAAAGATTAAATGCTTAAAATATTAAAAACAATCTACATGGCTCAAAACATTTAAGGTAGCAACAAAAAGGGGCTGGGGCATGGAGGCATTGGGGAGATGTTGGTCAAAAACACAAACTTCCAGTTACAAGATGAATAAGTTCTGTGGATCTAATGTACAGCATTATGATTATAGATCACAATATTGTCCTATATACTTGAAACTCACTAAAAGAGTAGATCTTAAATGTTCTCAGCACACACAAAAAAAATGGTAATTATGTGACATGATGGAGATGTTAGCTAATACTACAGTGGTAATCATATTGTAATATATAAGTATATCAAATCAACACATTGTACACCTTAAATTTACACAATATTATATGTAAATTATGGTATCTCAATAAATTTGAGAGAAAAAGATAGCAGAAAAAACGGTTATCATGGAATTTTTAAAAATTGTTTCAGCCATAACTACATATAAATAATTGCATGGGCTATAGAAAAGAATAATGTTCCATCAACATCATTCCTACCCTATAGCAAGAATTATTATTACCAAATCCAGTCAGAGCCCCAGAGTCATGACAAATTTCTAGCCTAATAGCAGATGTTGGTGAAGAACCTTTCCTATATGGTAGACGCTAGACTTTGGAAGTCTTATCTCTGAAGGAGAAAGAAATCACACCTTGAACTTTCAGTATTGTGGTTTTTCTGCAGTGAGCAATTCCTAATTGTGGACTATCACATATTCAAATCCTATGGAAAGTAGATAGTGCAGATACGATGAATGAATCCCTGTCAAGGTAATTTAGGAGAGAATAGTTAGAATAATTGCACACAAAAAACAAATACAAGGGGCTTCCATTCATTTAAATAGCATGTGGAATATGGTGACTTTATTTATCTAAGGTGAATAACCACAGCAATGTGTTTTCAATATTGGTCTGAGCAACTTTTCTCATTTAAGAGTATCTTTTTTATCTCCTCTCACATATACTATTTTTTTAACATTGTTACAGAAGATATAATTATTCGATAGCTTTTAATGAGCTAATTTTGTTGCAAGATAAGGACACAAATATCTATTCAGATGTGTTTCTTATTCAACTTTGTTAAGATATAATTTACATATAATTAATACACTCTTTTTAAGTGTATGGCTTGATGAGTTTTGACAGATGTATACATCCATATATACACTGCCACAAACAAGATCTCGAACATATTCACCACAGTGAACAGTTCCCTCGTGCCCCTTTGCAGTCAGTACTACAGCTCCACTTCAGCCCCAGGCACCTGCTGGTCTACATGTGGATGTATTTTGAGGGACCACCTTTTGTATCAAATGTACTCAAAATCAGTCTACTCTTGAAATACTAGTTGGTTGCTTGGTTGGTTAAACGAAATAAACAGCAAATGTGAAGCAATTAAGTTGAAACAAATAATAAATGTCCCTACCACTGTGTTTAGTCAGCAAACACAATAACTCACTGAAACTTTGAAGGACAAGAAGAAAACAAATTTGAAATACCTGCTTGTGAAACAAAAGTGCTTCACTTTGTTATTGATATGAAGATTTCCCCCCACCTCCAATAGCGCAAATTCTCTCTCCTATGAGTTATTTGAATTGTTGGTTGTGAGTTTGGGGATATGCTCCTTTACCACTAGGAGATTTTTGTAGAAGTGACTTACCAACCTGCTCAAAATCTGTTCATTTTGTCAGCCCATAAAAAGAAAAAAATGAACAAGAACCAAAGATGAAAGACAGTAAAACAACAAACAAAATGTAGCTCTACTATATGGAGAAGTGTGCCAAAAATAGTCTAGAAATGCCTCCACTATGGCTTATAACACACCACTGGCCAATTCATAATGTGGCATTTACTTTTTATGCTTCTCAACACATGAGACAGTTTTTCAGGAGCACTAATATTCATAATGGTTTGATTTAAAAATTGAGTCAGACAAGGGATATTTGGGGAGTTACTAAGCTGATGGGAATAAAGACATTGAAATAAGTATTGATGCAAAAAAGAAATAATTTTGTATTGTCCAACAATTATTACACTAAACGTATAAAATATTTCTTCCATTTTGAACCTTGTTACAGATGCTCTTCAAAGAACTTGTACTGGTACAATTATTATTGACCTTCAAGGCTCTGGCTGGGAAGTTCGTCAATCTAGTACAACAGACAGTGATAACACCAGTACTGGAGGTGGTGCCGGTACTAGCACAGGGGAGGATACTTCCACTAGTCCCATCATTGGTCCTGATGCAGGAAACAATGGCAATAGCCAAACAACTACTTCTCAGGCAAATGGGGACAATGGTGAAAGGCAATCACGCTCCGATAATGTACATTTTGGTCCTGCTGGTATTGGACTACTCATCTTGGGATTCTTGGTCCTTGGATGTAAGTATTTTAACAGTCCTATTTCTATGTGCCCCCTAAAAAAACTGTGGGGAGAAGATAAGTTTTCTGATCCTTTGATAAAATATATTTTACAAATTCTTATTTTGTGCAATTATCAAGAAATTTCTATGTTTGGTGCTGGGTTTAAAAGAAGAAAAAATAAAACTGCTTAACCCCTTATACTGCAGTGGAGAATAAAAACTTTTTTGCATTCCTTCTAAATGTAACGGGAAAGTGTCATGACAGGTAGGTTCAAATCGCTGTTTGATTGAAGAAGACAATCAGAAACAATTGATTGAAACAATCAGAAAAGGCGAAATAGAGAAAGTAAACTCTGAGTTGGGTGTTAACAGATGAATAGGAGCTAGCCTGATGGACAAGAAAAGAGGAACACTATGAGGAGAAAAAAGTCTACGTGCAAAACTCCCAAAAGAATGAGTGCAAGTTACTGAAATAAAGGACTCCAGTGTGGAAGAAATAAAGGATGTGCATGACTGCATGGTGAGAGTTGAGACTAGAAAGATAGGCAGGGGCTAGACCTTCAAGAAATTTCATGCTATGCTAAGGCTACATAGTCTAATGACAGGAGAGTCAAATAGACATAGACTTAAACTCCAGCTTCTAAGTTTGAGTCTTTCAAAGGCTACCTAAATTTTCTGAGCTTCACTTTTGTCATCTGTGAAATGAGACTTATCTCCAACATTGCTTTGGTGTTGAAAAAAGTAGTACCACACATGAAAGCATTTAGAGATAAATCACATTCTGTGGTCATTAGAGTAGACCTCATCAAAGATCTTGCCATGAGCATATAAGGTTCAAAGGATTCTCCAGGTGGTCCCTAACATTGCCTTGGATGAGGACAGAAATTAGAGTGGAGATGAGCTAGATGCTACAGTCTCTGAGGAATGAGAAGGGGAGCTGTGAAGTTAGTAGGTTGAAATCTGCACATTATAATGAAATTAATGTAAATATTGCCATTTTCAAGTATAGAATCATAAAATCTTAGTGTCAGAAGATACTTCAGATATTATTTAATTAAAACATGCACACATAAAATACTTCTCACTAAATTTATTAGTAAACTGGATTTTCTCTGATTTTAAATAACTTTCACCCTTTTGAACTTTTTGATCAAAATTGAATTCATCTAAACAACAAAGAGTTTGGACACGCTGATAACACGGCTTAAATTTGAGACTCTTTTTCCATAATTTGAAACATATTTCAAAAAGCAAGAAATTTCTATATTAAACAATATGATTTCATTCTTATTGGCTCATAAAAAATTGAAATAATGACCATGGAAAGTTCTATGAAAGGGAGAAACAAGGCTAAAAGAAGAAAGTATTCTCAGCAAAATGAACCAAAGCAAGAAAAAAGCTAGCAGATTTGCAGAATGTAACATAAAATATATATGAGAAGAGATAATTCTCTAATTTCACTTCTTTAGCCATAATTATCAACCAACATTTTAGAACTTTAAAATTAAATACTTTATAAAAGTAACTTAATTACCCTGCTGCTGATTATCTCTATTGCCAGGAATATATGACTTTCACTTCGAGTTTGTTTTTTATATTGGTGACTACCTTTGGGTAGTGTAATTAATAAAAAATTTAAAAATTATATATGGGCTATTGGGGCTGGCCCAGCGGCATAGTTGTTAAGTTCGTGGGCTCTGCTTCAATGGCCTGGGGTTCACGGGTTCGGATCCCGGATGTGGACCTATGCACTACTCATCAAGCCATGCTGTGGCAGCATCCCATATACAAAATAGAGGAAGATAGCACAGATGTTAGCTCAGGGCCAATCTTCCTCTGCAAAAAAAGAGGAAGATTGGCAATGGACGTTACCTTGTGGCCAATCTCCCTCACCAAAAAAATTACAATAAAAAAATAAAAATTATATATGGGCTTTAGAGTCAAATGCTTCTAGAGTCAAAGCTATCTCTAAGCCTAGCATATATTCAAGAATGAGATTCTTGTCCTGCTTGCTTTCTTTCTTTCCTCTCTTCCTTATTACTCTCCTCACTACATTCCTTCCTCCCTACCTTGCTACCTTCTTTTTTCCTTCCTTCCTTCCTCCATCACATTTTTTATTTACACATTCTTTCCTTCATCCATCCATTAATTCCAAATCATTTATCAAGATTGTATTATGTAAAAGGCTCTGTGCTAGAAACTTATATAGATAAATAAGAAAAATCCAATGGATTAAGAAAAAAAGACATCGTTAAGCAGTGTAATGTTCTCTATTTTTGCGTGAGTAATTTCAAGACAAGATATCCTTGTAGGGGAAAATAATAGCCTCATAGAGAACAATTGCTTGAAGCATGAATAAGATTTTACTGTTGAAATAAAAAAGGCAGGCATATGAGAAAAGAGAAAAGAGAAAAATAAAGGCATGGAGGAGGGAACACAAAGAATCAAACATGTTGCCTCCCTCTCCAGCTTTTCTTCTTCTCTCCTTCACCATCTTCCTGAGTAATGATAGGGAAAAGACTCATCCGTTTTAATAGTGTAATGCTATTTGTAATTTGAATACTATATAACAAATTAAACTTGATTACAGTCTAGTATACTGACACTCACATTGATTTTGGTATCTTACCATTATTTAGTTTTCTGAAACTTTCATCATAATTTTAGAATCAAATGGAGTTACATTAGGGCTTCAAATTTAATCATAAAAATGCAGGTTGTTTTGTTTTAATATGGCCCCACTGCTAATTCCAATATTCTTATCCTTTCACCCTCAGTGGTCCCATTTTTGTTGTTGTTTTGTGATTGCGGCGGTGCCTCTGGTGGAGCCGGCTTTGAGCCTGTTCCTGAATGTGCAGATGGGGCAATACAGCCATGGGCGGTAGAAGGACCGCAGCCTGAACTCAGCGTAAGTGCTAATCTGTGAGAAATGCGTTTGGTCATCACCTAAACTCAGTCCGAGGCACACAAACCAAGATGTCTGCGATCACTCTGTCTATGCTGTTCTTTGTTCTGAGGTAGCCAATGAGGAAAATGAAGAGACATCAAAGGTACATCAAAATTAAACAGAAGCAACCAGGGAAGGCTTTCTACATGAGGTTCAGGATTAAATTAATTTCACAAGTTTCCTAAATACTATTCTTTTAGAAAATCTGAGGTAATTTGAGAACAAACCCAATGTATAACTGTAGAAAGAAAAGAGTCATTACAAAATGTTGTTTCCTGTCTTTTAGGATTTGACCACTATCTGTGCACCACAAATACCACCCGATAATGCAAATATAATTGAATGCGTGGGCACCTCAGGTGAGGAAAAATTATTTTTTTATTTTAACAGCTCAAATGACTAAGAAGGAACTCTGTTCTCTGTCTTTGCATGCCTTACTATTTCTCAATTATCTTGTCTCTAAAATTGTTTCTATCACTCCTTTTTAAATGATTAATTCGCAAATTAAATGGTAAGGAAAAACCTACAATAATTAGGTTTTATTTTTTAAATCTTCCTCAATCATCAGAGAGTACTTAGGAAATGACCTGGTTAGGACTTCTCCTATTTATATAGGAGAGAAGAACTGAATTGTAACCACAAGTCAATTTTGGTCGAGGTTTTTTGTCTAATAGAGCAAATGTTATTTACCAAAAAAATACTAATTAGACTTAAAGTACAACCTTATTAAAATAGGTCTGTGCTCATTTATTGAGGCTAGAATCTACCTCCACAATTCATTAATAATTTAAAATCACTCTAATAAAAAGAACAATTAATTTTAAAAACTCATATCTTTGAAAATAGTTGTACCATTTTGCCTTTTTCCAGGTAAATATTCTTGATTCTCTTATTTTCCTCTTTTTCAAACTTGCAATCATGACTTTTCTATTCTGAACTCTTTAAAATAGAAGAGGCATAGGAATGTTTGTAACGTGTGGAATGGAACTGGACCTTATTCAAAAGACTGGACATGCTAGTCTTAATTAATTTTTTTTGTGTGTGTGTGAGGAAGATCAGCCCTGAGCTAACATCCGTGCTAATCCTCCTCTTTTTGCTGAGGAAGACCAGCCCTGAGCTAACATCTATTGCCAATTCTCCTCCTTTTTTCCCCCAAAGCCCCAGTAGATAGTTGTATGTCATGGTTGCACATCCTTCTAGTTGCTGTATGTGGGACGTGGCCTCAGCATGGCCAGAGAAGCAGTGCGCCGGTTCGCGCCCGGGATCCGAACCCGGGCCGCCAGTAGCGGAGCGCGCGCACTTAACCACTAAGCCACGGGGCCGGCCCAGGACATGCTAGTCTTTAAACCTATTTCTCCTCCTGATGAATCCATTTTTGTTAATGACATCAACATCCCCCCACCTCAAAAGCAGAAACTCATTGTTGACTCTTATATCTCCTTATTCATTGACACCCAATCAGTTCTCAAGACTTGCCAAATCCTCTAGCCCACCAGGATTTATTTATGCATTTATTCTATCATTATGTCTACAAACCTTTGCATACACCTTGAACAAAGCACAACGAGAGGCACCAGAGTCATAGAAGTATGAATAACACACTGTCCCTAAGCTCAAGATCTTTAAAATATTAAAGCCATAGGACACCTATCCCACTGTCAACACTTTGTCCATGGCACTTCCATAGACTTGGCCATCATTTTATCCCACCTACCTCGAATATTGTAACAGGCTTCTACTCATCCCTCACGTCCAAGTGCAAATCCAGGATTCTCCATGCAAACCTTTCCCCTCACCATAGCTATGGCCTCTTCTCTGAAAGCCAGCGGTTCTCACACCTTCTTCTGGAGGGCCTGTGCTTCTAATAACACATTGGAGTATTCTTACACACTATTTTTTTAACTTTTAGAATTTGGGTATTTTTCCCCAATTGGAAATCAAGCTCCCTAAGGCATAGGTTTTTGTAAGCTCTATGCAGCCCCCCATTCCAGCACAACATATAGCAGTTTCCCAACAAATAATTACTGAATAAACAAATTGATTAATAATATTATTTTGAACTCAATATTATATTTATATCTCCTTTCTTTATATATTGCCTTCATTTTATGTCTTTGCTCACAAATGTGTACTTTAGTAAAGAAACCATACATTACAGTAAGTGATTAATTTTTAGTTTACAATACACTAGAGAAAGTAAATTTAATTTAATCAAAACTTTTAGGGTTTTACACAGATGCGTATGGTGGCAGAGAAATGCATGATCTGGCAGGAGGAGAAAGAACGACAGGATTTGATCTAACAGAAGGAGTTAAAATGTCAGGAGCACGTGATATATGTCAAGAATATTCTGGAACATTAAGAAGAAATTCTGTGAGGGAAGGTAGAGAAGGAGGTCTGAATATGAATTTCATGGAAAGTTACTTCTGTCAGGTAAGGTCTCTAGTGCCATGCCTTCCTCTCCATCCTGTACCTACTGCTCCAGTCCAGGCTTCCACTGTTTCCCGATAGGGCTTTGGCAGATGTCTCCTAACCAGGTTCTCAGTCTCTGGTCTTTATGCCTGACAGTCTGTATTGCTGCTGAAAAATATTTCTAAAACTCTGACCTAAGCACTTTACTCCCCCACTTAAAAATGGCCAATGGCTCCCAGCTCTGCTTTGTCTACAGTACGGAGTCCAAACTCCTTCACATGCAATTAAAGTTATTCACAAATTGACCCCTTCCTTCACATTTCCAATTACTCCTTACCACCAACCCACTTGCCAAGAGCCTCTGCCTTACTCACACCAGTCTGTTCCCCTCCATGTCTTTGTTTATGCTGTGCCCATCCTGGCATGTTGTTCTCCCATCATATCTCTCACAAACTCCTACCCATCTTTCAAGACCCAGCTCAAATAGCACTGCCTCTCTGAAGTTTTCACTGTTAACCCTTTCATAGGGTTTATGTTTCCTTATCTGTATTTCTAGAGTACTTTGTTTATACGTTTTATAGAACACACCATTACTAAAATCTATTAGTTTGTACGTCTACCACTATGTTAGTGCCTCGTCCATATGTTCTCTACATTATGTTGCCAGTACCTAGCTCAGTTCCAGGTATATAGTAAACATTCAATAAGAGTGGGTTCAAGAGTCTTAGTACATTTCCAGAACATTCTAAGAACCAGCAAGAATTAATTTTGCTGTCCCCAGGTGGAGACAGAATTGGCTGTGGTTATTTACCATGTGATACTTAAGCCTTCAGGAATTTACTGTCTCTGATATATTAACGTCCTTCTAAATCCTGGCCTAAAGTATCTTAATTAACTCTCCTAATAGTTTAGAGGGTGGCTGATATTTTAAAATAAATACTAGTAAAAGCCTTTCAAATAGCAGTAGATAACAGTAAGAGGCCTGTTGCTGAAATCCATAGGAATAACTCCTGTCCATGTCTCCACAAATGAATATTATTTTCGGGAAAAGTACAATTCTGCCTCAAAACATTTGTACTTGTAGCTTCTTCTGCCCAGAACACTCTATCTCCCCTGTGACTTTATTCTATTGCTTTATGAGATGCCGTCCTTGATCACTCTATATAAAAGAGCAATCCCCATCACTCTATCCCTTACCCTGCACTTACCACCTCCTGAAAAATATGTTTATGTGTTGTCTGTTTCATCCTACTAAAATGTAAGCCCTATGAGTAAGGGATTTTATCTGGTTTTATTCATTACTACATTGCCAAGTCCCTAATAGAGTGTCTGACAAATAATAAGGACTCTATAAATATTTTTGAATGAAATGAATTGGTTTGCTATAAAGGTATTTCTGATATTTAACCTGAAAGTTTGCAATCCAATATTATGAACAGCAAAGATGAAATAAAAGTGCACATGTCTGTGGGCTTCCACTTTGAATTGAAGGAGATTCCATTTTTAAAAATTGTCTTTAGTCACCTTCAATTTTGAATCCAAAACGGGCATAGACCCAGAGTCAAATTTTCCCGTTGTTTTGCTGAAAAAGCCAAATTGAAATAAATCTTCACAGAACCATCATATGCACTCCATCTGAAGGAAGGAAAACAATCCTGAATAAAGCCAAATCAACTATGAACTAACTTTTTTAAACAAATTTAAAAAATACACAGTTTTTGTGTAACTCAAGTTCAGTATTTTTATATACCTCCTTCTATTTTGGTTACAAAATAATTCATGTGATTTTTTTTTTCGGTGCTTTTGTGTCCAAAGTGCACTATTATGAAGAAGTCCATCGAAATGAACTTTAAAAATCAAAATGTTTTATCAGAATTATAGTTAAAATAGTTTCTAACCAAATTCTTACAAGCAATTATATAATGATTTTTAAAGCATCTCTAGTAGATGTTAGAATTTTGTTTTATATATTCTTCTTTGGTAATGCCCTGGTAGAAAAAATAATGATGAGGACTTCTATTATTGTTAAATATGTACTCATAATTTCATTTTCTCTTTCCTCTACAAATTCAGAAAGCATATGCTTATGCAGATGAAGACGAAGGACGCCCATCCAATGACTGTTTGCTCATATATGATATTGAAGGTGTAGGTTCCCCTACTGGCTCCGTGGGTTGTTGTAGCTTCATTGGAGAAGACTTGGATGACAGCTTCTTGGATACACTGGGGCCTAAATTTAAGAAGTTGGCAGATATCAGCCTAGGAAAAGAAGTTGAATCATATCCAGACCCTGATCCCTCTTGGCCACCTGAAAGCGCTGAACTAATTTGCCCTCAGCCGGGAACAGAGCCCATTGTTAGTGGACACCCACCCATCTCCCCACATTTCGGCACTACCACAGTCATTTCTGAGAGTACCTACCCCTCAGGACCTGGTGTACAGCATCCTATACCTATTCCTGATCCTCTGGGCTATGGTAATGTCACTGTGACCGAGTCTTACACCACCTCTGGCACTCTGAAGCCCTCTGTCCACATTCATGATAATCGACAGGCATCAAACGTGGTGGTGACAGAGAGGGTGGTCGGCCCCATCTCTAGTGCCGATTTGCATGGAATGTTAGAGATGCCTGACTTGAGAGATGGGTCCAACATTATAGTGACAGAAAGGGTAATAGCCCCAAGTTCAAGTCTACCTACCACTTTGACCATCCCTGATCCTAGAGAGTCTTCAAATGTGGTAGTGACAGAAAGAGTAATCCGACCAACTTCTGGCATGATGGGCAGTCTGAGCACGCACCCTGAGTTACCAAATGCCCAAAATGTGATTGTGACAGAGAGGGTTGTCTCTGGCTCTGGCATAACTGGAATTAGTGGCCCAGCTGGGATAACTGGAGGCAGCGGTCTAGGCAGCAGTGGCCTGGTTGGCAGTGCAGCTGGAATAAGTGGTGGTGGCATCGGGCTGAGCAGCCTGGGAAGAGGCGGGGGCCTGAGTAGCAGCACGGGGGGGACGGCCACTATTGGCCACATGAGGGGCTCCTCTGACCACCACTTTAGCCAGACCCTTGGATCTGCCTCCCCTAGCACAGCCCGAAGTCGAATCACAAAATATAGTACAGTACAGTATACCAAGTAGCCAGGATCCCAGTACACTTTTCCTCAGTAATTGTGATTTAGGTTCAATTCCCACCACCAAAAAACTAACAATGTGATTTATGACGCACAACTAGGTGCTAAGATAATTGTGGAGCAAGGTGAGAAACCAGTGAGAAAAATAGATGGCAACGGTGCTGTTGGGCCAGAGCTCTCCTTAGCATTTGTAAACTTTTTCTTATGTTAATACTAGTGGAATCATGACAGTGAACTAAAACTTGAGACAGGGTCTTCTTTGCTTCTGTGTGGCCTGTAGTGTCACTCCAGCATGTGGAATAAGTAAAACTCGGTCATGTAAAAGCACTGGCCTGAAGATGGCAATTGGCATAATTCTCCTTGGCTGTATTGACTTGCCATGTAGCTCAGGCAATATTTAAAAAGAACTAAACATGCACTACGTGCTCATGTTTGTGGGAAGAATTTGAAATCTGTGCCAAATGTTGTCAGTTTCACAGATGATATAAATAAAAATCCAACCACATATTCAGACCAGGGTTAACCAATAAAGAAAAAAAATCTGGCTACATAGCCAAGTTCACAAGCCACCAAGCACACCTACCTTAATAATTGCACTAGATAAAATAAACCTCAATTTAGGAAATGTTTCCTGGGAAGGAAAATCTATTAGAAAGTGGCAACAGAGTGGATTTGTTTGCGATAAACTGGTAATGTCTGAGCCTGAATCTTGAGATGGGGCTTCAGCTAAAATTCCTATGGAGTCAAGGACTTTTGTGATTCTCGTTTGTATTTAGTGGTAGATGCGATATTGATGAATATTGCATCCTGGTGAGGTTGCAGGATATCACACTCATTTTCCCCTTTACCACTGTGGTTCTGACTTAATACAGAAAAACATGCCAAGTGTACTTCTCAGCTTGAAGCAAGTAACACCTGACATGGCTGTCATCACTAGTGGTAAATTACCTTCCAAGGAAGCAGATGGAAACCGTATTGTATTTTCAGATTGTATTTTTAGTAAGTGTTCTTCATTTATATCTAGCTCTTATTATACATCTCCTAAGCTAAAATGATTTACTTGAGCTGAGTTGTGAAAAAAAACCTGCAGTATGGTTAAGCTTTGGGGGAATTTTTTTAAGGGGATCTAAAAAAAGTTTTTAGAGCATGTAAAATGTTGAATGAGGAAAGTTAGACTTGTTTGATAAAGTAATACCATACTATTAGTTTTAATTGAGTTTAGTACTTTTTAACAACACTCTGCTGCTATTTTGAGGGATTCAACTAGGCAGTTTTAACAGAGTTGATGATATTGTGTTAACAAGAATGAAATTGTACTCGACAACCCATTTCTTTACTCTATCCCACCCACTAATTGACTTTTCTCACGAGCATAAATTTTACATTCCTGATTTGATTCGTCAACAAGTCCTTGATTGACATATGCTCCAATTTAGTTTCCAAATTACATAGTAAGATATTTTTCTAGCTTCAAAATTTAGTAATGTACTATTTATGATATGTCATTTCTGTGTGTTTTCTATATGGTATTACCTGGTTAAAAATCTCTAAATAGAATCAAAGCATTCTTAGAGGTAAATTCACTATTGCATGATGGAGGAATTTTTTTCTCTTTTCTAAATTCAGTGTTAATATGTGCTCACTAAGGTGAAACTGGATGTGACAAAATCTTTTAAGGATTTTTCCTCCCAATTATTCAAGTTTCCCAAGGTGTTACAAGATCAGAGAATAGTTATTCAACTTCCAACACTTGTCAAAGGGGGTGGGGGAGTGAATTATTTTACCTAGAGCTACTGTGCTCTATGTTATAGCTGATGATGTCAATATTTTCAGACCCACAATATACATCTTACTTTAGCTCTGTAGTCTATGTACAATTTTGGTAGTCTGTAGCATGCCAAAATGCAGAGATGTAAATAAAGTCATTCACAGGGAGTCATTCTTTTATTTCTTTCTCACATTTGGTGGGTTTTATTAATGATGGGTGATCTTTCCAGAAATAAAGTCAAAAGGTATTATGGAATTATATTTGAGTATGCCTGGGTCCAGGAGTTTGAAGGAATAAAAATAATTATTAATTAATTATTAGTTAATTCATTAAAAGGAATGGTATCTGACTACAGGTACTTGTTACTTACTTGTGACATAATCAGAAATGTTTTCTTAAGACTCCTGATCTCTTCCAGAAATGTTTTTAAGGTTGTCTAACAAATGCCATAGTGACCATCTTTAATAACTATTATTATTAAGATCTAATAGTTATGTAAAACCATGGGAGATTAAGAAAAAATGGCAGTATTAGTCACCAATCTTGAAAAGATACTTTCAAATCAAATTGCTTTTTGTTTTCAGGTTACACATTGATGTTTTAATTCTTTACTCATAATTTTTTAAATACATTTTGAAGACATCAGTGATTCTAACAGTCATTTAAAGCCATGTTATTTTTACAATGAACAACCTTTGGGCAGAATTTAATTCTTCTCTTTAGATGCTTTACTCTAACTCACAGACTTGAGGTCATTCCATAGACCTAAGAAAAGACATGGAAATTATTTCATTATAAGTGAATAGTTATAATTCAAATCCATGTTGCAAGCTGCATCTCAGATCAATTTATTCTTAAAAAAAGAGAAGGAATAAATAGTAATTTAAATGTTATGTATATATAGTTTTAAAACAAAGCATTTAATGTTTATAAAACATATGACTTTCTAAAGAGGTGTTTCTTTGGGGCAAAAACTAGTGTATCATAAATACTTTCCTGATTATTCAATATCAACCAAAACACCATCTTGAGCTAATTTTGACATTGAATTCTAGATATATCTGCTACATATTATTAGCTTCTATGTATGTTGCCTGATAAAACTGTATTTATACTGAAAAATTTACAGAAAAAGTGTCTATTTGTGGTTATTTATATGACTTCCTCTGCACATTTGTTCTACCATCATGTATAAAGTTTTTAGCCTCATAATCTTCATTCACTGTAATGTTCTAACAGAATTTTAATTACATACCTCCAGAAATTACATATTCACTCTAATTGGATGTTTTTAGTTATATGCACAATTCATTTCTAAATTTATACCAACATTTGAATGTCAGCCAGGATATAACATATATAAGACCCTTTGACTTTAGTAGGAGTTTAAAGGTGTTATAATCATTGGTTAAAATGGCCATGGTGATTTGGGAAAGACATTTGAAACCCAAAACAAACTTTTAAAAGTATTTGCCACATTTTCCCACACCTATTTAATAAATCTCAACCTTTTTTTGGATTCCTACTTCACATTGCACTAGAATACACGAGTCCACATAGATTACTAGTATCCATGAAATAAAATCTGTCTTCCAGTTCTATTCAATTTATGTTAGGACAAAAGCTTGAATGGATTAACCTATTATTCCATCAAATAATTTTAAAACAATGAATAATCTATTGTTTAATTGTCTACATTCCCTCTATTTAGTTATATTTGAATTACTAAACACTATCATCAAGCTGTACTTAGTCTAACTGATTTTTCTTTGCTATTTTACAAGTATTTTAAAACTCTTATTATTCATCTCTGGTGATGTTTAAAACATGGTGCTTTCCTTCAAGTTTCAATATAAAGTTTTTGGATTATTTGGGTGCTAGCTCCTTGCTTGGTCATCTGTTGGCTATTTTAAGTCGGTTTGTAACTTCCAAAGAGTTATGTTTACAGCAATAAAATGATTGATATGCCTCACTATCTTTTCTGAATTGTAAGGGGGGAGGAGGTTTAGACTGTATAGAATAATTAGAGATTATCAAATCTAGTTATTATTTTCATCCCATGTAGGGAAGAAATAATTATTTTATTTTTACATTGTAAAATTCGTTTTCATTTTCTACTTCCTAGCTCTTTTTTTTTTATTTATTTACTGAGGTGCTTACTCTCTGGATTGCTCCTTAGTAATGTCAGAGCGCAGCCTTGAGCAGCCTTGCACAAATAAATAAACGATAAATAGCCTGCATTTTTAACTTTTATTTGATACTTTTAGTATCTTTATACTTTCCCCTCTCTCTCTTTCATACTCTAATTTTCTTATTTTTGTTCATATTATCATTTTATTTCTTTTAAAATGGCTTTTCTTCTTATTTGCTTTTAAAGTCATACCTTTTCGTCTTTATTGGGGTGCATCTCCTTTTGGTCTCCAATGCCACTTCCAGACCATTATCATCTTCTTCTTGCAAACCTTACCCCTGTCAGACTCATGTGATCTGCTTATATCCCCCCTTCTCCTTGTGTGGTTTACTAACCTCTTAATAATGTCCCCACTTTTAGTGAAGACACATATTCTGGCCCACAGTCTTCTGTGACTCTCCAGCTCCTGTAGGCATTCACAGTAACTTAAATGACCACATGGGTGAGTCACCCGACACTCCGGATTCACAGTTCCTAGACCTCTATTTTCCTCACTCTGCTTCAGCCACCTACTTCCTTGTCATAACCCAGCATGACCTGGATGCTTCGATTTCACTTCCTCCTTATCCTTCCAGCTCATTTGTTTAAGTATTCCAATTGTTGCAATTCCTCCACTTCATCAACTCTTCCATTTTTTTGACTCCCACCACTTTCCACTATCTGTCAGCTTCACTTCCCTCGTCGTCCAATCAAGCTTCATGAGTCCAATGATAGTCACCTCTTGGTGAACATCTTCGACCTCCTTGCCCTGCTCTCCCTCTTCATATTCCAAATCTTTCACCCTCCATCTCTGTCTGCACACAAACAGCTAAATTATTCAAGTGAGTTGACTTTTTTCATTTTAATACTTGATCTCAAATCTCAGATTAACATCAAATGCACCCCTACCATCCTACTTGATTCTCTGATTGACTCTCAATCTCCTTATACTAGATTACCATTCCATACCTTCTCTGTCCTTAAACCTCCCACACCCGCTCTTCCCTCCTTCTTAGTTGATGACCTAATCCTATTGTTCACTGAGAAAATAAAAGTCATCAATCTTGAATCCATTCATCTTCATCTGCCAATCTACACATCCACCTGCATTTGTGCCCATCTTCTCCCCCCACCTTATTACAATGGAGTTAGTGTCCTACTCATATAAAAAGACAATCCCAGATTTGTGCTCAAGGACTTTGCTCCTTCCTTAATCATCTCTTTCCTATACCATCTCTCTCTCTCTCTCTCTCTCTCTCTCCAGGAACATTTCCATCAGCACCCCTCCCTGTACCTACTGCCTCATTTTTTGTTTGTTTGTTTCACCAAACTTCTTAAGACTCATGTACACGTGCTTTCTTTTCTTCCCCATGTCCCAACAGACTTCAATCCCCACCCAACAATCCATCAGCAGGGCCCTCGTCGAGTTTGTCTAATACCCGTACATTATACAAGGCCAACTTTTCTGTCCTTGTCTTTCTTAACTTTTGGGGAGAAAGTAACTATTCTCCCTCCCTTGAAACATTTTTCTTTCTTGGCTTTTATAACACCATCCTCTAGGGATATCACTTATATTTCCTTGGCCACTCTCTTTCTTATTCTCTTTTGTTTGTTCTCCATCTACCCAACTTTTAAATGGTGATGTTCTCCTAAAGTTTGGTCTCCTCTTAACACTCTACATTGTCTCTATAAGACCTCATCCAAGCCCCTTTTTAAATGTTCAAAATTAAACATATAATTTTATCACCCAAATATCCCTTATCCCAGTAATTATGACCCCATTGATTCATTGCTCAAGCCAGAAACTAAGTACTCCTCCTGGATTTCATCCTTTCCTTCACTCTTCACATTTGATCCATTAGTTACTCCTGTTGATTCTATAACCAAAATACATCTCAAGCCATGTAATGGTTTCCATCCCCATCTGCCACCACCCTACAAGAACTGCCTCTTAAGTAGTCTCTCTACTTACATATTGGCCTTCTTCAAACAATTTTCTACAGATGAGCCTATGTGGCATTGTAAAATATAAATTAGATTAAGTCAATCCCCTATTTTAAGAATTTCAACGGATTTTCGTTGCATATCCTAGAATAGACTACAGGGACCTACCTGATCTGGCATGAAAGATGATGGTGGAAAGATGATGGTGGTTTGGACTAGGAGAGTTGTTATAATGGAGAAGATGAGAAGAAATGGATTGAGGAAATATTTTGGCCTTCGCAACTGGTGTTTACTCTGCATGGAACATTTTCCTCCTAATTTTCCTATGGTTGCATCCTTTCTTTCACCTTTTAGGGAGCAATTTAAGTATCATGTCCTCAGAAAATCTTTTCTTGACCAACTTATTCATTCATTCCACAGATAATTACTGAATGTCCAATAGTTGTGCCAAGCAGTGGTGATATGACAGTAAATAAAACAGATAAAGTCCTTCTCCTCATGGAGTTTATGTTCAGGATAGGAAGGGGGTGGTGGAGATCTGACAATAAACAAGTAAAAAATTAATATATAGTGTGTTAGACAGCAGTAAATGATAAAGAGAAAAAGCAGAGCCACTTAGGATAGGGAGTGCAGGATGGGAGGGATGCCTTTTTATATAAGATATTTGAGGCAGAGTTCTATTATAAAGTAGTATTTGAGCAGAAACCTGAAGAACATTAAGGAACAAGCCATGTGGCTATCTGGGTACAGGGCACTTCAGGAAGAGCGGACTGCAAAATTGCAAAAATTCTGAGGTAGGCACGTGCTTGAGATATTCAAGCAAGAAGAAGGAGACCCATGTGGCTGGAGAAAGTAAAAGAAAGAAAGAAAGAAAGGGAGCCTGAGAGGTAATAAGGGATTGAGTTTGACTTTGCAGGCCATTGTAAGAACCTTGACTTATTCTGAGCAAAAGAGAGAGCCACTGGAAAGCTTAGGCAGAGAAGTGCTCTGCTCAGATTTGATTTTTAAAAGATCACTCTACTCGTAGTGCTGAAACTATGGGAGGAAATCATGGAATAAAGAAGATTAATTAGAAAGCTACTGCAATAATCCAGGTGAGTGAGTGGTGATTGATAACCTATAATTAGCTCTGTTAATGAGGGATTCCTACTACTTGGTTTGGCCATGACAGCTTGGTAGCAAAACAAGTGACAAAAATAAAACCAAAACCCTAGGCAGTTTAATAAAGCAACATTTAAAAAGAAATTGGAAAAAGGGCACTGAGCAATAGATTAGTTCAAATATTATTAAAATGTCTTGGAAAAACTCAAGTATAATAAATACAAGTGGAGGATATTAGACTGTTCAAAAAGTTTGAAAATAGTGCCAGTTATTGTGCATGTACTTGGTGATTGAGTTCAAATAAGACAAACTTGAGCTGAACCTGGGAAAATTACTTTTCCTGATTTTACAAACAAAGCTTAATTATGCCAAACTTGGTATGTCCCAGTCTGCTCTGTACCAGTGACCCAGTTATCTCCCCTTATATAAAACCCAGGAGGAGAGCCCCAGCCTCAAGAACTTTCCCAAAACTTCCCAAAATGTTAGATTCCAATTATTACCAAAGTTCATATCTGGTTGGACCCAGAATGTAATTTGTCACATTTTTCAAAGGAAAATACTTTGCTGTGTTCAAATTAATAGATATCTCTTTCAAAACGAATGCCAATTTCTGCTTGATAAATTACTGACCTGGACTTCTCGGTTTGTTTTGATCACACCTTAGATAGGGTTCACCCAGATGTAGACCTTGAGACAGGATTTGAGGGCAATCTAAGGGGAAGGGGATGGAGGTGAAGGAACTACCGGTAGTAAATGAAAGGAGGAAACAAGGAAGGGAACACAGCCAATAAAAGCCAGTTACCACTATGGGCATTTGAAGCTCAGCCCTCCTGGGGAAAAGCCTGGGAGCCAGTGTAGTACATGCATTGCAGAGTTCAAGCATCCCAGAAATGACGAAGATCATGCATTTCGACAACAGCTACCATCAGTTATAGTTAGCACTGCCCCTGGGGACAGAATTCCCTGTGCCTGCTGCACAAGTAGGCAAAGTGGCTATTGGCACCAGTGAAGTGAAGAAACATGGGAGTTAGTAGTTAGAAATGGACACTGAAATGATAACAATACAGAGAGGACACCAACAGGGTCTGTTACAACCACTAGACTCGGCAGCACTCTCTGGTGAAAGATGCTGCAAGAAACCTCAGAATTTTCTGATTTGACTGGCTTCTCTTGAACATTCCACTGTAAATAAGAATGGATAACAAAACCCAATGGTGTAAAATAAGAAAGGCTTCAAGTGCCCCTTGTCATTAATTTGTACCTTTGTGATATTATATCATTTATGTTAATTAGATGCTTGTCCCCATAGAGCGTTTAGACATATAATCATTCTCCTATAATACATGACTTGACTTTACTGTTACAAATATGAGTGACCTTAATAGATAATTGGTTTTGATGTCTATTTACTGCCAGAAAGAAGGGCTACGAGTCAATTAAAGTCATCATTTTTTGTAGACATAGCTCCAATATTTTAATAGCTTATTTCTAACAACATCATGCCAGTTCACTCAGTTTCTAAGACATATCCTTGCGCCTAGCTTATTTTAAAAGGCACACCAAAAATTCTGTTGTCATTATTTGGATATGGAAGTAATTAAACAACAAATTTTGAATTAATGTGTGATGCACAGAAGTCAGCACAGCGACAAGCAGAAACTCAGTAATTATTTGTTGAATACATGAATAAATACAATCCATTCACTACTCAATTTTTCTAAAATCCATCCTTGCATTGACAATCTATATGAGAACTGAGCCCCCACATTACGTCATATTGCTTGTCAAATTCCCACCATTCTCAGCAGGATTTCTTTTTCTAAATTATTCTTTGGTGTGATGATGCCTTTTTAAAATGAGGGACAATATAATTTAATTTTGTTAGACTGTAAAATATATCTTCACCAATTGTCTTAAATATGTTTTGGAAAAAGATATGTAAAAATTTAGACCTTACTAGTATGTAGTTAGAACTAAAGGATAAACTAAAGAAAAAAACAGTTTATCTTCAAAATAATTAAACATTTTCCAAATATTTGAAAAATAGCCTCCCAAAATTGGGATGAGAATGTGGCTTTCTTCATATGACAAAGATCACGGTAGTAATAGAAAAGTGCTCCCAGAACTCTGTGAGACTGACAAATCAAAACAATATAACACCTGATAGGTGAAATTAAATATATGTAAACGTTTAGGCCTTTCCACATGCTATTCTCTAGGAGAATAAATAAAGGTATTTCCTCTCATGGGGCAAGAATATGTTACTAGATACCCCTGCAGCTTAGATGAAGCTATCTAAATAAATCAAAATATCTATCCACCTTTGCTCTCTGTTTATGACCAATATATAATTTTTAGATTGGCACCTTGATTTCTAAAGCAGATAGAGGGCATCCTTTGAAGAAAGAATATGAACTTTATAGTTACCCCCATGGAAAAATCTCCCCACTGCAAATTAATAAATTTATATTCTGCTTTATAAATCATCCTCTATAAACTTGATCATTGAGATTTAATCACCAGGAAAATCGATGTGCTTCCAAAATAAAGATAAAAATAAGTGTGAGCCTAGAAAACTTGGATGTAAACTTTGCAATGGGGAACTCATGCCAAGTTAGGTAATTAATAGGTCCCTTTTGGGTGACAATCTGATCGGACTTCTCTTTACAACACTCATCATTAACAACCTAAAAGCCTTTCTTCTAAAACAACATTATTATCTGTAAATTAAGGATAATGAACCAGATTCTTTTAAAGATTTATGATGTAGTTTAAAACCAAAGTAAGGAATAAAAACCAATGAAATAGAATAAAATTTCAAGATAGGTACAAAATTGTCAGAAATTAATGTTTTATAAACTAGAGTAGCAAACAATAAGGAAAAATCATATTTAATGACTATCGCCTAAACTTAAATGTTAATATATAGAAAAAATAACATATCTATACCTAATGCCATAGGTTTTAATAAAAGATAAGTCTGTTAAAGATATATACACTCTAGAAATTATGAAAGAAAGAATAGTTTTCAAAGAGGTGCGCTATGTACTAGTTTCTCTATACAAATGTATCTAATTTTATCTCCCAAAATCTGCCAGGGAAGAAATAGACGAGGAAACTGCATTTACAGAATAAACTAACTCACTCATAGAAACAAATCAAGTTAGTAGAATTCCTGGAATTTGAACCAGATCTAAATCTTTATCCATTTCAATATCCCACACTGGTATAGCACATTTACTTTAACTATATATAGACTTCTATGAGCATGACAAACTAGAAGCTATAATTAGGAATAAGCTACATAAAATAAATAAAATAAGAATATATTTTAACTTCTACAAAATAAAAACTAACAAATGTGATAAAAAAATAACAATGAGGATTTTCGATTAATGATAGCAGAATCGAGGTATTTTTACTCTACTCAACTCTATGAAATTAAATAACAACAATAAATAAAATAATAGTTGAAAATAACAACCCATTTTCAAAAAGAATTAAAAAATGGTTATCAACCCCTCCCCCCCCCACACACACACATACACACACAGAATGTCCACTAAGTACAGTGAAATGTAGACCAAAACTAGGAAGTTCTAGAGCTAGTAAATATTTCCCCAGATTTCTTGCGGAGTGGAGATTTCTCTAAAAGTAAATGACACATTCTTTCAAGATCTGGGTGATGTAGGCAAGCTATAGAATTATCAGAAAACATTCTTATAGGAACTGGATTCATATCACTAATTAGTAGGGGACTCAAAGCTGAAGGGTAAACTCCTTAAAAATGTCACCTTTATTTTCTGTACCTAAGCTTCCTACCCTATAGAAATCTTTGGGTATGAGGCAGGATGGAGAGCCATGAAGAGAGAAAATACAACAGTACAGTCAAGGCAACCCAGGGACCAATCCAACTAGACTTCATGAGTAAAAACCAGGAGAAACAATAGAAAGCAGAAAAATACCTAAAAAGACTTCAGATATTAAAATCATCAGGCATATGCTATCAAACAAATAAAAATATAATAAAATTCATATACCTAGTAAGACTGAGCAAAACAAAAGGAGAATGCACAAATAAAAAATATCAAGAATTCTTTAAAACAGGACATAACTACAGATTCCACAGATATTAAGAAAATAAGAGAATATTATAAACAACTTGTTGCCAGTCAATTAGAAGATTTAGATGAAGCAGACAAATTCATAGTAAAAAGTACAATTTACCCAAACTCTCTCAAGAACCAAACACTCAAGGAAGAAGTAATTTCAATCTTATACAACTCTTCTAGATAAGAGAATAAGATGTTATAATCCCCAACTCATTTTATAAGGCTAGCATAACTTTGACAACAAATTCAACAAGATCAGTGTAAGAAAGGAAAATTACACGCCAATTTCACTCATAAACATGGATGGAAAATTCCTAAACAGAATATTCACAAACTGAATCCAGTAATAAATCAAAATGATGATGACCAAATTTGGGTTTATAACCAAAAACACAAGATTAGGTTAACATTAGAAAATTGAATCCATGTAATACACCAGAGAAACAGACTAAGGGAGAAAAATCATATAATCTTCTTAATATAGGACATGTTTTACATTCATGATAAATATTCTTAGTAAAGTATGAGTCGAGGAGATTTTCTTAACTTTATACAAAGTATCTACAGAATCTAAAAAGCAAGCATCATACTTAATTGTATAATATTAAAAGCTTTCTCTGTGAAACAGAGAAATAAAATAATGATGCTCACTATCAAAGTTTCATTTAATATTTTACTGATGGTACAAAAGTAGAGGGGAAAGGTTATAAGGATTGGAAAGAAAAAAACAAAACTATTATTATTGTCAAGTTAAATAACTGTATAGTTAAAAATCCAAAAGAATCTTCAGACATATCATTCAAATCAAAAATATGGGTTTAGCAAAATTGCTGGATACAAAACTCAAAAGGCCAAAATTAATTTTTCTATATGCAAGAAAATGTTAGAAACTATAATTAAAGAAAATACACCATTTATACAAGTACCAAGGAATAAGCCTCAAAAAGTGTAAGACCTTAACTGTGAAAAAATAATAAAACTTTATTAAATAAAACCTAAAAATATAGAGATGTTCCTTGCTTGGTGTATTTCAATACATGACTCAAAATTGAAGTTTTGACAATTCTTTCTAATTTATTTTAAAATATTATGCAATTCTAATCAAAATCCCAGTCTGTTTGTGAAACAGTTAGCTGATTCTGAAATGTAAAGGAAATGCTATTGGCCGAGAATAGCCAAAATGCTCTTGAATTGAACCAAGTAGAAGAACTTGCTCTATCAGATATCAAGATTTACTGCAAAGCTATGCAATTAAAACAGCTTAGCACTAGCATAAGAACAGACAAAAGGAGAAAGAGAGAGGCTAAAAACAGATACACACTTTTATGCACACTTCATTTTTATTTTTAACGTTATTTACTTATATTTTTATTTGTATATTATGTATTTTATGCAAATATTCAGGTTTATTATAATTGGTACTACAGAAAGCAGCACAGAAACCTTATACTCTTCCAATGAATGTGCTGGGACAGTAAGGTACACATATGAAAAATAAAGATGACAGTGATCCCATACCATTTATAAAAGTCATCTCAGATGACTTAGAAACTTAACAGTGAAAGGCAATAATTTATAGGTGTGTGAAAAGCATTCTTAAAAGACACAAGCGCACTAACCATAAAAGAAAAGAATGATAAACTTGACTATTTGAAAAATAAGAATTTCTATTCCTTATAAGACATCATTTTAAAAAGTGAAAAGACAAGCCACAGCATGACTGAAAAATATTTGCAATGCATATATCCAACAATGACACACAGATATGTACAATGTAAAGAACTATGAATTAATTTTTTTATGAGAACAATCCAATTAGAAATGGAAAAAAACTTCAATATGCATTTAACAAAAGAAAAAATCCAAATGGACAATAAATATATGCAAAGATATACTACTCAGCAATAATCAGGGAAATGCATATGAGATAAAGTACCCATCCTTCAAATTGGCTAAAATTAAAAGTCTGACAATACTTTTGCTATTGGTGTTGGTGAGCAAAGCAATCTGATGGGAGCTCAGATCAGTATAGCCAGCTGGGAAAACAAGTTAAAGAAAGTTAACTTACAACCCAGGAATTCTGTTCCTTGTATACACCCAGGGAAATTGTGTGCATGTGCTGATATAGTGGAGATGTGACATAAAGAGGAATGTGCAAAGATGATGGGATTGCTGGAAGGGGGCCATGAGCCAAAGAATGCAGTCATCCTCTAGAAGCTGGAAAAGGCAAGGAAACGAATTCTTCCCTAGAGCTAGAAAGAGTGCAGCCCTGCTGACACAAGACTCATCATTTTGGACTTCTGACCTTCAAAACTGTAAGATAATGAATTTGTGTTGTTTTCAGTCACTAAGTTTGTGATAATTTGTTACCACAGCAATAGGGAATTAATAGATAGCAGGATTGTTTATAAAGTCTGTTCTATGTAAAAACATTATCATTCTCAATTGCAAAAAAAAAAAAATCCAAAACAAACTCAAAAGAGAAAAAAAAAATTAAGTAAAAAATAGTTGCAACACATACGACAGAGGTTAATTTCTCTTATATACAGAGAGTGTTTATAAGTCAATAATAAAGACATCAGTAACACAATGGGGAAAACGAAGCAAACATTTCACATAAAAAGAAACACAAATGGCCATTATCGCCCATGAAGAGATGCTAATCTTATCATATTACAAGAATGTCCATGTTTACCTGTTACTATTTCTCCCTGGGCCACCCACAGGTCCAGGTTAATTACCCTGGCTCAGTAGTTCTTAAACTTTAGCCTGCAACCCCAGAATTACCTGGAATGCATATTAAGAATGAATAATTCTGGATCCCATCTCCAGAGATTCTGATTCAATAAAGCTGGGGTCAAGAAATCTGCATTTTCTACATACTGGACTATATGATTTTGGTGCAAGTGGCCCAAGAAATGTATTTCAGAAAGCACTGCCTGGCCTTTGACTTTCCTATTCCTGGATTTCTTCCCAAACAACAGGAGTCCAGATCCTATTCAGAGTCTGCTAGATGCATAACTAATAGCATCAAAGGTAAACTATATACACATTGCAAATGTGCCCAAGATGGGCACTGCCAGTGCCACTGAAGTAGCCAGGGTGTCGTCGAAGTAATTATCACACTGTGGAACTGCCACTGTCGTCATGGTTGGGAGCCAGGGGGCAGACTAAGATGACATTTTTCAGGATAAGTATGCAGCAAGTATGTAATAAGTATGTAAGTAATACACTTCAATTAATATAGAGCTATAAGCCACGCTATTTTTTCTGCATTTATTTGGAAGACATCCCACGCCGAGGACATGAAGTCACAGAGAGAATCAACAAGGCACGTCTGTTAGGGTGTAAGTATGATTTTAGGGTGTAAACTAACATCATCCTTATGGTATTAACAGAACTCTTTAGGAAACTGACGTTTAATCTCCGTGATCCCTGACACCCATTAAATAACCTGGTTTGCTGGCACCCTGATTGCCATACATAAATTGGCTTGACCGAGGAGACAGTTGTTTATCTTCAGTGCCATTATCTCGAGGTGACCAGCCAGACATGTAGTCACAACAACTGCTCCAGCACAAAACCAAGACAAGCTTTGTTTACCTTTTGTCCATGCCCCCAGGCCCACTCTAATGAAAACCTTTTTGCTTGAGTCAACTCTAGCACTTACTTGCCTACCGAATTTGACAAACATAGTTTAGGACCATAAACATTTTTTAAATTTTCTTTCCTCTAACACCTGCTTTCAAGAAACAGAGTTGCCCTTGGATACTTAAATAATATCCACCAGTAACCCTAAACTATGACAAATTAATGGAAAATTTTGCTCTAACATCATTTTCATAATATCTTTGCCTGTATAGATTACATTTTTTTCCAAAAAGAATTTGTACTGAAACATATTGAATTAGCTATCCTCTATGGCATTACTTTTTTTTTTTTTTTTTTTTAAAGTGACTTGGTGAATGTTCAGGAACTATTTTTGTAATTTTATTTATTTCTTTTTCCCCCAAAGCCCCAGTTGTATGTCATAGTTGCACATCCTTCTAGTTGCTGTATGTGGGACGCAGCCTCAGCATGGCCGGAGAAGCACTGCGGCAGTGCGCGCCCGGGATCCGAACCCGGGCCGCCAGCAGCGGAGCGCACACACTTAACCGCTAAGCCATGGGGCCGGCCCTATGGCATTACTTTTAAAAATATAAGTGTTAAAGCACTTACTGTGTGTTAGATGGATATGATATATGGAAAGAAAATGACCTACTACTTTGGAAGCAGGATAAGACAACAGCACAGAAGCATAAGAACAATAACTAAATATCAAGAGCAGCCCTGAAACTCCATGTATACTTTCATATGAGCAAATGAAATGCTACTGGTTTGATATCAAACATAAATAATAGGACGAACTTACTTTAAAAATCCTGCTTGCAGAGCCAGCTATTAAACTCAATAGTTTGGTAAAATCTAAGATATGGAAAGGTTTTCTTTTAAAAGACAATAACAGTCAGCCATCAATTCTTTTCTAGACTATACTGCACAGTGGCTTGATATTTACATATATTGACTATAAATCAGGAGGTGGAATTCTTTCCCTATCTTGGGCATTAATAAACTGTACAGCCTCTTTGGGCTACACCTATGACATACATAGGAGAGAAGGAAGAGAGGAGAGATTGGATTATACCATCTCTAGGGTGTCTTTAAGCATGTTCTGTTTCTATGATAGCTGTATTCCACAGGAGAAACAGAGGCAGCTGCTATTTCATTAACTGAAATCTTTTGGGGACTCCACTTTGAGATCATCCCTACAACTCTCCCAAGGCATAAGTGCAAATGAGCTGATAGGGCGTCGAGTGGCCACTTCTCAACTATTGCAGAATCTTTTACATCTGCTTATGATAGTAATCTCCAGATTCAAGTTCTGGGGACCATAGAAATCAGGAGTTACAAATGGGAAAATCTGGAAGAATCACTTAAATGATCTAGTACCTATTTCTATTGTTGCTGTTTCTCTCGTTTGAAACTCATCCCATGAATAGCAATTCAGGTAGATATAAAATTTTATATTTCAGAAGAAATCAACCAATCATAGTGGAAACAAAGAGTAGAAACTCTTGCAAAATACCTCCATTGGACACAGCAAGAGAAGTTTCCCTTATGGAAAACAATAATATATAGGGATCTAGACCTGTTTCATTAATTCTCTTAGGCAAATTAAATTATTCTAATTCAACAATTAACTGAAATAAAACAAAAATAAACTTCTATAGCTGGCTCAACAATGGTCAACTTTCTGTACAATGCGTGTTAGTGTAATACACTGTTATAGGTTGCCCCAGAGCCTGCTTGGAAGTAGCTATGGAAATAAAACCATCATGACACTTACTGACTTCTCCCTGAACCCTTAGTTTCTTCTTAAGCTCTGACTGACTCACTGCTTATAACCATAAACCCACTAAAGAATCCCTGCTGGCTCCTCTCATTTTCTACTGTTCCACGATTCCCATTGCAGTCAAAGGTCTCTCACATTTATTTCTGCTTGCTAGCCCAGACCATAGTACTGGAAGCACTGAGCTTCTATATATTCTCTACCGTCCTCTCATAGTCCTCTTTTGATTCAGACACCAAAAAGGAATTTATATACATGGGGCATGATCAACTGGCTAGCACACAGAAAGAGGGTGTCAGCCATATATTTTTTTAAGCCTGAAATTCCATTTATTTGAGACACTTTACATTCTCCTCCTGTGTTTCTATAATTCAAATCTTAAATGGTATT
Organism: Ceratotherium simum simum; assembly: GCF_057802395.1. Taxonomy (NCBI): domain Eukaryota; kingdom Metazoa; phylum Chordata; class Mammalia; order Perissodactyla; family Rhinocerotidae; genus Ceratotherium; species Ceratotherium simum. The sequence continues at coordinate 22,287,634 of NC_141913.1, forward strand.
GCACATTACATTTCCATAAGACACAAACCATCTCCATAGCTGTTTGTGGTGTGTCTCTAGGGATGGAAATATACGGTTAGCCAAGGAGTATATCCACTCACTGATACATCGCAAATTCTCGTCATCCTTCTTTATTGCAAAATAAGTCAAATGCTTCGTACAAAAATTAAAATAAGGTCACGACACAGGTATAGCCAATGAAAAGGTGAACAGCACTATTTGTACTTCCCACATATTGAGAAACAAGGGAAAAATGCCACTCTGTCCCAAAAGCCCAAAGGTCACTGGCAGTATTGATAGGGGATATATCTCAAGAGTAAAAACAATTTAATGCTGTTCTGACCTAGCTATAAAAGAAAAATTTTTTACAGTAAACACAATTATCACATTTCAAACCTCTGGACAAAAATTCATGAAAACAAAGAAAGCCCAATTGGATATAAACAGTTACAAAATAATTTTTTAAATGCTTATTTACTCAAGGATAGCTTTCCATAACTCTTGGTTTAAAGATGTATCTAGCATACAATGATATATTGGGTTAATAAACCATCCAGTGAATGTATGTGTGTTAGTATTCTAGACAATCTGGAGGACCACCTGAAGATGTATTTTGAAACATGATACCATACACGTGCTTTATCAGGTCAGCTTAGATATTTTTTAATTAGGCAAATATCTCCAACTATAAGCTTTGCCTTGGGCAGTTATATCCAAACACTGCCTCTTTGTAAGAATTCATTTCTTCCCATTGTTTAAATATAACTTTCTGCTCTCTTTCTCATAAATATCTTCAACATATAATTCATTTTTCTTCATTTTGGGATACTACAGGCCAGCCCGCTAATTGCCTAGACTCTTTCCTATGATTCCAAAAATGCTAAACTAAGGTTTTCAAGAGACCAAGCACTAGGTAGAATACATTCCATTACTAGAGAGAGAGCCCGCCTTGTCTCTGAATTGCAGCCATGGGGTGGTGAAGACAAGATGTGGTCTCCCCTTGCAATTCCCCAACCGACACGTATTAGCAATTAGAAAACATTTAACTACGTTTTATCTTCACGTTTGTTGATGTTGCTGCCAGCCTGCAATTTTTTAATAAGGAAACTATATTCTATTCTAAACCCATAGTAACAAAGGGGAAGAGAGACATGAAAAAAGAGAAATGATTTTCAGAAATATCTAGATGCTGTTCTAGTCTCTTTCCCTTACATTCTCAGGTCTCCAATTTCAGCTTCTTCTCTTTTTTTTGGTGAGGAAGGTTGTCCCTGAGCTAACATCTGTGCCAATCTTCCTCTATTTTGCATGTGGGATGCCACCACAGCATGGTTTTTTTGATGAGCAGTGTGTAGGTCCACGCCTGGGATCTGAACCTGCGAACCCATACCATCGAAGTGGAGCAGGCGAACTTAACCACTACGCCAACAGGCCAGCCCCTCAGCTTCTTCTTAATAAATATTTATGGTGATTTCAAAGGTGTTTCTCACCCATGTTATCACTTTTTTATTAGCAGTAATGCCATGAGGAGTGAGCAAACTCTGTATTGCCGTTAACCTAAAACAATTTAGTTAATGTAAAACCATACAGGTTCAACTATATATTCAGGAAAGAAGGTGCTAAAATGTGGAAACAAAAATAACTAGTAAAATCAGAGTTTCTTTGACTTACCTTATTTTTTCAGAACACCTTTAAAATTGAGAAATGCAATTCAGCTATAGGACATCTTAAGGAGGGAGGTAGGAATCACCTGAATGAAGAGATGAGCGCTTCATGATTCTATCTTTCTCCCTACATCATACTTTAGGCCTGGTGCCTTTTCACAGTGTCCTCTGTTCAAAGAGTCATTTCTTGAAGTTGGTTCTGTAGTGGACATATGTGTTGTCAGTATGTGTAATTTTGCTTTTACAATGTTGGCAGTAAGAGGCAGCCTACTAATTTTATTCAGCATGATGATAGGCTCTAGCATTTTAATTATTTTTCATGTTGTGAGTAATTTATTATTCATTGGGTATCTTCCCTGTAAATCTTGTCCTCACTCTGTAAGATTTTTCTTTGGTGTCCAACAAAGGGTTTCATTGCAATAAGAATCAAGGTGTGTCTATGTTCTTACCCAGAGCCCAAACAATGCCAGCCTTCCAGACCAGCCCAGGAGTTTGGGGTGGGGAAACAGAGTCATTATAGAACATCTTCATTCCTCTGCCCAGAGAGCACCAGAGTTATTGCCCATGCTCTCCTAAAAGGGCATCTCGAAGCACATCTTGCTGCAGAGCCAAATTCAGGACCCAGAGGACTACGACTAAAATCAAATCTCATTGCAGTTCGTGTGCAAGAGAAACCTGAAGAAATGGATTGGCTCCTTTTCAGGAACATTTGCCTTTCAATCATTTTAACGGTAAGTAGAACTTAAAGGCCTGGGAAAGAAATGCAGCTTTGAGGCTTTATCTCCTCTGTCGTTGTCAGACTTTCTACATGGGATTTATTCCATTTTTAAACTTATTCCTGTAAAGACAGTTCTATGAGTTCAGGCTCTGGTAACTTCAAAGGACTCTCCATGTTTGAGGGACCAAATGCCATAGAGAAGCAGGGTGAAAATCTGGCTGACTTAGACTTAAATGGGATCAGAGACATAATCTAATTCAGATTAAATGCTAGGACAATTCTAAAATTTATAATCAGAAATAAAATTATTTTTCTATTTTCTTTTACTTATACTTAAATCAGACAGATTGCTGTCAAAATTCCCAGTGCAAATGGGTTCTAAATTTGCAGGGAAGTAAAGTTGATCAAGCCCATTTCTTCTAAACAGTTATTTCCCTGTGAGTTTGTTTCCAAGTAGAGGAATATTACCTATGTCAAAATTACGTTGCAACTAATTATGAAATATTTGTCATATGAGGATTTTTTCCAGTCAGAAATGGCTAAAGAAAAATGAAGAAAACCAAGCCATCAAGACAAACTCCTTCTGGAATTATTAAAGCATTTCTACAGTCCAGGAAGGAAACATTTCAATGATCTATTTCTTTAAAGTAAACATGGCATTTTGGATGTTATATTCCTTTCCTTCAAGCCCTGGGTGCCCAAGGAATGAAGTGCCTTCCAGACAGGCATGATGTATAGCGAGTGTCCTACCCTTGAAGGAAGTAGGCAGCCTCTGATGCAGGTCCTTAGAGGAACAAAGATCAGGTTGGTCAATTCACCAAACTATTGCCAATTTAATTAGAAAAGTCTATTTAAAGAAACAAACTAGGGGCCGGCCCCGTGGCTTAACGGTTAAGTGCGCGCTCCGCTACTGGCAGCCCCGGGTTTGGATCCCAGGCGCGCACCGATATGCTGCTTGTTCGGCCATGCTGAGGCCGCGTCCCACATACAGCAACTAGAAGGATGTGCAACTATGACATACAACTATCTACTGGGGCTTTGGGGAGAAAAAGGGAAAAAAAAGGAGGGGGATTGGCAATAGGTGTTAGCTCAAGGCCAGTCTTCCTCAACAAAAAGAGGAGGATTGGCATGGATGTTAGCTCAGGGCTGATCTTCCTCACAAAAAAAAAAGAAAAAAGAAACAAGCTAGTTTAGATTAGATTAGACTTAAGTCTATTGATGATCAAATGATAGAACAATTCAGCCAAAACAGTTAAGAAAAAAATAAGTAGAAATATAAGAGAACGGGATTATTAGAAAATTGTACATATGTTTTTCAAAGCAAGTAAAGGCAAATGAGGTATAGTTGGCTGCATTTCAGTCTCCCAGGAATATCTGCAGTGCTGCTACGACATAAGCTTGGAAAATGATTTCCACCCTATTCTCAGGCAAGTGGCATTATACGGGACTCATCTGAACATCAGCTCTAAAATTTTGGCAGAGGGCAGCCGAGGCTGGGGAGATATGGGAACACACTGTTGTCCTGTTGGTCCAGCAGGCGCCATTCTTCCAGAGTTCACATTTCTGTGACCTTCAGAAGCAGTGCAGGAGCCTAATACTGCTAAAGGGCACACAGCCCAAGCTTGGGAGGCAGATTATTAAAGAAGACCATTTTCGAAAAATATTTGTAAACTGAAAAACTCCAAATAGAAGTGCAATTCCCTATTATAATGATCATTGTTTATTTACATTATTAAAGGAAGATGGAAGAATCTGACTTGATCTTTAATAGAAATCAAGAATTACCAGTTCAGACTTCTTGTTACACTTCTATGGGGTATCTCCATGCTTTAACTCAGATAACTCTTTTGTTTTCTATAAGGAAAACTGACTGTATGATCAAGATTTTAGAGGCAACATCTGAGCACTAAATTTGGCCTCCTATTTCCCTCTGCAAAGGCATGTTTTATGGTAATATTATTTAATTGAAGAGTGAATTTTTCTTCTCCTTGACTTTGAAAGAGTATTATATTTCAGATTCTCAGGATCTCTTTTTAGTAGTATTGATTTATTATCCTTTGTAATTTTCGTGTTTTTGATATTTAATTTCTCCCCGCTGATACTAAAGTATTTGTGTTTTACCTTTCATGGTAATTGTGATAGGCTCAAGTTCTTACTGCATTTCTAACAGATCTCTTAAGACATCAAGTACTAATTTTTGCAATTGGGAGGTAAAGACTTTTAGCATGTTTCAAGATTAGAACAAATACAAGAAATGTTTAAGGGAAATCAATATACTATTACAGATGTTGTGGAAAATAAGCATATCTTCTTGTCTTTCATCTCCTAAACTTGAACTCTGCCCCTTTTTCATTAACTAAATCAAAGGCTTTCTGGGGCATGGTTGCAGCCCACACTAAGGAGGGTGTGGCAGCCTCTCAGAGATTCAGAGGAACTTGGTGTCATGTATATTTCAACCACAAGAGTACTTTCAACAAGGTTTTGACTGACTTAACCTATAAAAGACACCCAAAACTCTAAGCTATAACAGGGCATTTTATCATAAGAGTCCTTCAGCATCCTCTTCCTAAGGGTATTCATCATGTTCTTCTGCTGTAAAACAAATTGGGGTGGTGAAGTACAGTCAACCCTGAACCAAGACTCAGAAGCCCCAGGGTTGAGTCACAGCTCTTCCTCAAAGGGTCTGCGTACCTTTGGCCACGGCACCCAATTTCTCGGGCCTTATTGTGCCTCAGTGAGGATGCGTGGTTAGACATGACGTCACTAAGTTTCTTCCAATGGAGAAACTCTGAGATTCTATAATTATCTCTACTGAATAGTTATGTAGTAGAAATTCATGTCTGGCCCCCAAATTTATTTTCATAACTTTGGTTGGAGAATCTAAAGATTTAGGTAATGCTGTGGATTGTATAAGTTTTACTAGGAAGGAATACTTAAGGCAGAACAATTATGAACTGTGGGAGGCCTATATTTTATCGAGTTAATAAGATCATAAAAAACAGCCATGTAGCTTTTACCAGATAAGAATTTTTATGCAAGTATGGTGATCATTCATGCTACATATGAGATGTAAACACTTCAATTAAATATTCTGATTCTTGGAAAGTAAAGAAGGTAGGTGGCTAAACGTATAGATATTACCTCACTCTAAGTTAAAAACAGGCATCAAAATTTAAAATATTTAGAACTAACCTAGCCACTTATCAATTTAGCTCTCACATAAAACAACATGATTCTGACACGTGGAACAGAAGTTTGTAGTTTATTTATTTTATTGTTAGGTAAATTTCTAGAAGTATAGACTGATGAAAAGAAAAACACCTCATCTGATTTGGATTTTTATTTGTACTCAACAGAATACCCTAGACAGCATTAAACATAACTGCTTGTTACAGAAACAATTGATGGCCTCATCACAACAAAGGTTATATGGAAGTACATCTCACCCATGTTATTTTTTTGTTGGTATAAGTAGCTAAGGAATTACAAAATATATTTTAAACCAAGCGGAGAAATTTGTTTGTTTATTTATTTATTTTTGCTGAGGAAGATTGGCCCTGTGCTAACATCTGTGCCATTCTTCCTCTATTTTGCACGTGGGTCGCCACCACAGCATGGCTGAAAAGTGGTGTAGGTCCACACCCGGGATCTGAACCCACGAACCCCGGCTGCCAAAGCAGAGTGCACTGAACTTAACCTCTATGCTATGGAGCCGGCCCCCAAATTTATATTTTTGCCTTCAAATTCCTGGTGAGTCTGTGGCGGACTAAAAAATAGTTTAACATCCCAAGAGGTATCTAATATTATTACCATAGCATGACCTATAACTTTAGTACAGTCTTCTCCATAATATCTGCCTGTGGAATTATAAGATGAAAATCCTGCTCTGGGGGCCAGCCTGGTGGCATAGCAGTTAAGTGCGCGTGCTCCGCTGCGGCAGCCTGGGGTTCGCCGGTTCAGATCCCGAGTGCACACTGATGCACCACCTGTCAAGCCATGCTGTGGCGGCATCCCTTATAAAGTAGAGGAAGATGGGCACAGATGTTAGCCCGGGGCCAATCTTCCTTAGCAAAAAAAAGGAGGATTGGCATCAGATGTTAGCTCAGGGCTAATCTTCCTCCAAAAAAAAAAATCCTGCTCTGAAAATATTTCATGGCTTTAGAGAGTCTAGGATGCTTTGCCTTTTTTAAAGGTCTTTCTCTTTTTTAAAGAACGTCTCAACCCTCGGGGAAGGATTAGGGATCCTTTCCAGTCTTTAGGTACCCAGGGAGGAGTTCCTTAGAGAGCAGTGACTCTGTGGTTTGAGCTGCGATGATGTTTCCTTCACTTTCCCAAGGAAAATCATGGTTGGAATTCTTCACTCACAGAGAACAGCTCTGATGACAGGGTTTGTGAAAGGAGTGCCTGGAATGAAACCTTCCGATATTACCTGCATGAGAAAGGTTTGCCCTTCCTTTCTGCACAGAAAATTACACGGCTTACAAACTAAAGTGCCACTACTTGATATACCTTCAATTATAAACAAAAGTGGTATAATTAGGCTTGAACTTGGCATCTCTACCACATCCCTATGAGGATTGCAATTGCTTTACTCAATTATTTTTATAAGTATTATTCAGGAGAGAAGTGCTTAGTAATAAGTTGGTCCCAGGTGTGCAAATAACTTCAAGAACTGACTTCAAAAAGGTAAGTCATAGATACAAAAAAATAGCCTGGTTCAGCACCTACTACTTTAAATACACTCAGCATGCAAAAGAATAATATGTATTCTAATATTGCAATAAGCACATGTAATGGCTTAGATAATACATATTTTACATAAAATATCATATTCTCTCTAGGAAAAAGTATTAAAAAAGAAAACTAGGGGCCAGCCTGGTTGCATAGCGGTTTAGTTCACGCCTTCCTCTTTGGCGGCCCAGGGTTCGCCGGTTCAGATCCTGGGCCCAGACCTACTCACTGCTCATTAAGCTATGGTGAGGCGGTGTCCCACTTAGAAGAGTTACAACTCTACAACTATGATATACAACTATGCACAGGGGCTTTGGGGAGAATAAAGAAAAAGAGGAAGATTGGCAACAGATGTTAGCACAGAGTCTATCTTCCTCAAAAAAAAAAAAAGAAAACTAGGCCCAGAAAAACTTCAGCAACGTGCCAAAAGTTAGATTGCTACAGAATATCTTGTATCCCATTATTCTCCCTCGAATGTATACATCATAACAGGTCAGAACTTGTCTTGCACACAAAGGACAGTGCCTGTCACATAATATTATATCGATGAAAATTTTTGAATGAATGAATGAATTTAGTTTCTAATTTATCTTTTTTACCAAGTCACTTCACCATATTTCCCATCTATATGCTAATAGGCAACTTTAATGTGGTTAGTGAGCTTCAAAGTGAGTTTGAGGATTTAAAATTGAGACAATCAAGGAGTTGGAAAGGTAAATAGAAGTATCTTCATTTTACAAATAAAGAAACTTTCAGGACATAAGTGATTCATAAATGTACTATAAGTGGTACAGTTGGAATTAGAACCAATACTAGATGTCCAAAATTCTACCCACTGTTCCGGAATTGCCTTCTTTCCCCCAATTGGGCCAACACTGCATCCTGTATATGCTTCTTTTACAATGTCTATAACATTCCAGTATCTTTATCTGCTTTCCCTCCTCTTTTAACATGTGAGCCTCTAGACAGGTACTCCGTCTTGGTCTTCATCGTATTCTCAGAGATTAGCACAGAGGCATCCATTTTAGCTTCTTAGGCACTTTTATATTGCCAGAAAAAGTCCTACTCAGGTTGCTTCAGTTAACGCAATTTATTGTAAGGACGTCCAAAGAAAAAAGACAGAAAACTCTCATCAACCAGGCCACAGAGACTGTGACGCACTCAGGATACCACGTATCGCTCCAAGTTATTTTTGCTCCCCCCACTTGCAGGCGCCTCTAATTCCCTTTTCCAGTACTCCACCATTATGGTAACTGGTTCAGCCATCGCATGTTGTGTGATGTCTTTTAGCCAGGCTCTCGGGCCAAACCACATCCTAGAATGATGCATGACCTACATAGGCTCTAAAAAGGTGACTTTTAGAGGCAAGGAATTTCTGCAATTATCCAGGAGCGCATAACTATTCCTCACAGTTTAATTGAGGTTCATGCAGTTATGCTACCATGTGTGATTTAGGAAGATGATGTCATTTCATGTTTCTTCCAAAACACCCATCCATAGGTGTTTCCTGGAAATTGAGGAGCCTCCTATGAGCCCATGAGGGCTCATGATTTCGTGGAGCCTGAGAATAAAATCTGCTGAGTTCCTTCAGGGAGAGCTGCACATAAAGGGAGGGGGTTTGGAGGGCTTAGCTACGGTTACCCTCGTCAGCACAGCCAGCTGAGCAGGATGAAGAAATACCAGAAGTGTAACACGGAGGCCTCCATCAGGCACAATATAAGTTCTGCTAGATAAGAACCCTGGGATCTGGCATTGCAACTGCCCCAGCCTAAAACAAAATGTCAGGGACAGCAAAAGAAAGAAAAAGAGCTTATACTCAAGGATTCTCAGGGCTACCTGGGACTGTTGCTATCCTTCAATTGAATTGGGTTCTGTAGAGAGGACAAGAGCAAGTAAAATGAACTCAAAACACTTCCTTTATCCCTTGAAACCGAGAACTAATATGGTTGATGTGGCTCATTTCAAGACTTTAAAAATGATTGACTTGTACTTTTATATGTCAGGGGGTGCTGTAAACATATCCGCTAAAGCACAGAAAACTCCTCTTTCCCCGTTCCTTCTTCTTTATAAATGTACTGAGCATTTACTGGGTCTACCTTTTCACATGTTGGATTCTACTTAGATCAGAACCTGAATCAGAGAGAGGCTCGAAGGTCACACAACTGGTAAACAGAGTCATACTCAGTTCTTCTGCCTCCAAGGCTAAAGTATTTGTCTCTAAACCACATTGCTTTTTATGTAGTTAAACTATAATTTAAGGCTACATATACATTTTGGGATATAAATTATTTGACTTAGAAATACACACCGATTTAAGAAACTGAATTGCTACTATAACAATAGTTTTCATTTGAGGCATGGATAGCCCTGAGATACATGAGCACTTCAAAGCGTACAAGTGCACAGATAGTTTTAAGGGAATCATTTACTAGATCCTCAGCTCCCATTTATATATATTATTTACTTAAGTCAACCTACTGTGTATGCACCTGAACATGAGGTATCAAGCTGCTTCTCCTCTCCCAAATCCCCTTTAAAAATAAAAACGTCCCACCTCTCACCCATGGCAAAGATTACTATGTTGTACTGCAAAGATTGTAAAAGAATCCAGGGCACTAAGCTAAGGGATAATTCAAAATATCGATGTCAGTACTGAGAAGGAGAATTGACTCTAAAGCTTGTAATTAACACTTTTGCAAGTCATGTGGTTTTCAATTATGTACTTTCAACAAAATTCAAAGAGAACCTAATAAAGTTGTCAGCTAATAGGTCATTTTAAAAATCATTTTTAATGATAGATTACTCTGTATATTTAGGTTATATAATTCAAAATAAGTTTAAAGAATTTAATGACTCTGCTACTAAAAGAAAAAATCCCCCAAAGTCATCTACCTATTTATGTGAACAAGTTTTCTCAGTACTTACAACTGAAAAACCAAGCCAAACAAAATAGAATTGATGCTAAAACTTGTTTAATTCTAGCAATAAGTAATATTTATTCATGAACTAATTTTTTAAAGCTTCATCCATCTCTTTGCAATGAACTTCTGATGAAATTTTACCTTCTATATTTAATAATATTAATATAATATTAATAAATAATATGTCAAAGTTTCCATATTTGCACAATATTTAATCAATTGTGCTGCTAATAAAAATTGTAAAGGTAATTCAATCTAGATGAAATTGATCTTTAACACTTAGCATCTTGCAATTATAGAATTCCAATAAAATAAATTTCTATTCATATACATATTTTTGTTGCAGAGAAGTATGATAGACTGCTCAACAAAAGCCTTAAAAATATATTAAAATATATTTAAAGCTTAAAAATAATTCCAGTAGGATGAACCTAAGGAGGATACGATTCACTACATGGAAGTAGGATACAAGAGTTCAAGGAGAAATAGAAATGAAATAAAATTTCCAATTATTAGAGAAGAACTTATCCATTCTTTAACGGATGGGACCGGGCATCAAACGATTGCAACATTTAGATTTTGTTGGCTACATTTAAAAAGTAATGTAGTGGGGGGCCGGCCCCATGGTGTAGCGGTTAAGTGAGTGCGCTCCACTGCCAGCAACCCAGGTTCGGATCCCAGGCGCACACGATGTACCACTTGTCAGGCCATGCTGTGGCGGCGTCCCATATAAAGTAGAGGAAGATGGGCACAGCTGTTAGCCCAGGGCCAGTCTTCCTCAGCAAAAAGAGGAGGATTGGCGTGGATGTTAGCTCAGGGCTGATCTTCCTCACAAAAAATAATAAATAAATAAATAAAAGTAATGTAGCAATTTTATTTTAAAATACCAACATTTACAATATTCTTAAATTCCATCCTTTGCAGCTATTTAAACTTATAATGAAATCTTTTAGATGTCACTATAGAAAATTTTGAAGAAGCACATGTTTTTCAAAAAGTTTTAAGGCCAAATGAAGCAAAATATTTTGAAGACCTCTGCAAGACAATTTTAGGAGTAGTCAACAGAAACATCAATATTTTCCCAGAGCCAGGGGCCACAATTATATGACAGCACAGTGTAAGAAAAACCAGAGTGATTTGGTAAAATAATATCAAGTGATTCAAGAGAAGCTTTAGGTGCTGAGTAAATGAATTGTTAAAACATTAACTGGGACATTAAAATTTTACCAATTTATTTGAGGAAAAATCAATTAAAATCAGATACCGCCAAACCAAAAGTGGTTAGAGACGCTCTGCCAATGGAAGATGGGGAAAAACTTCTATAGAGAAGAGGCAGAAGCAAAGTAAGGACATTGTTGAGTGGCTATAGCTTAAAGCCTAGTTGGTTGTTTGTCATGGGTTGTCCTTATGTCTCAATTTCGTAACCTTGAGGCATTTACAGGCTTAGATTTTGGTTTGCTTACATAGGCACCATGGCATCAGAGCCACTTCAGTCTAATGGCCTCCTTGTTTAATTAATTTAACAAAATATCAGTAGAATGGTGATCTGGGTTCATTCTTGAGCTGATGTTTTCACACTGCATAGATACAATACTAACCTTGAAGGCTTGTTGTAAACAGACAGAAACCAGGGCGAGGATACAGTGAAAATTACCTGCCACATCTCTGATTGAATTATGAGCAGAACCTCAGCTAGGACTCACTCGCACCACTTTCCAGATAAAATTAGGTTATTGGGTTGATTATAGCTCTGAGAGTCAACAGCATAATGACGCTACCGTGATTCTGTCAGGCCTAAGACGAGTGGGGAAGGGAGAGAGGAACACGTAGAAGAGAACATCAAAGAGAGAAAGAAAGAGAGAAAAGGAGAAGCAGAGGAGAGGAAGAAAAGAGAGACAAGTAGGAAGCTGAAGACAAGGAGAGAGAGCTTCTTATTAACCACAGGCTCATGTGGCAAGCTCACCAACCTTCTGGCATCCACCAAGGTAGCACTTCCAGTTAATGTCCCACAAGAGGACAGTGCCAGAGAACCACACGTCAGAGTTTAATCCGCAGCATTAAACTGCAGAATCTATCAGTTCTGTTATCCTAGTGTCCCAGTGACCCGAATGGAAGGCATCTATTAAAATGATACATAAGGCAACCTTCAAAACGTATGATGTCTCTATGTGGTTTTTCTTAGAAGTCAGCTTTATTGAGATATGATTTATATACAATAACATTCACCCTTTTAAGTGTACAGTTCTATGATTTTTGACAAACACATACAGTTGTGTAAACATCAACACAATCAAGAACATTTCCATCACTCCAGAAAATTCCTTTGTGTTCTTTTATAGTCAACCCATAACCCTACTCCCAGACCCTGGCAACCACTTATCTGTTTTATGTCCTATAGTTTTGCCTTTTCAAGAATATCACATAAATGGAATTATATAGTATGTTTTGGTGTGAACATATACTTTCATTTCTTTTGGGTAAACACCTAACAGTGAGACGGCTGGGTCGTATGGTCTAATGATTAATCGTACAAGAAATTTCCAAACTGCTTTCCAATGTGGCTGGACAATTTTACATTCCCATCAGCAGTGCATAAGGGTGGCAGTACTTGGGATTGTCAGGGTTTTGTTTTTGGCAATTCTGATAATTGTGTAGTGGTATCTCATTTTTATTCTAATTTGCATTTCCTTAATACAAGTCATTCTCTTTTTTATTGAGGTCACATTGCTTTATAAATATAAATTTCAAGTGTATATCATTATATTTCGTTATGTGTTAATTGACATGGAGCTTTACCACGATAACTGTTGAATGCAAAATTACTAAATGGTGTGTATAATTTCCTTTTGGTTAAAAATAATTACAATTTGTATAAGTATGTGTTTTTGAAAAACGAAGCCTGAAAGAATTTCTTCAAATATTAACAGTGTCATGATCTCTAAGCAATAGGATTCTGTGTGATTTTTACCTTTTCTTATATCTTCCAGAATCATCTACTTTTCTAACAAAAAGAATACCTAACTCTCAAAAAGCAATATTTATTATGAAGTGAAACATCCTATGCAACCAAAAAGACCATCTTCTATTAAATATTGAACTTCTCTTCCAGGTCTAGATATTTTACCAATGTCTAATAAAAGAACACGTGAGGGAGAAAGTACATTAAGAGGAAACACTATGCCCTACTGCCAAATTTTTATCTGTATTTTTCCCCCTTCTGGACTCAGCTGTCATTCCAAATCCCCACCACACCCTCCACTCCCTCTTACACCCCCCTCATATCTGCAAAATCTGCTCTGCTCCCATTCCACCCATCACAGTCTCTGTCTAGTCTCAGTTCATTGGAGCTCCCTGGTTTTACTCTGCTCCCTGACTCGCTGAAGTTCACAACAGTATCTTATCACCTCCCTGAATCTCCATGCTGCCTTGATAACAATCCCCAACGCTGGGACAGCCGGTGGCATTCCTTCTCGTCCCACTCCCAGGTTGCCAAGTTCTACTAGAGAAGGCACAAAACAGATGGGCTGCGCATCATATTCTTGCTTGCTAATCTCAACTGGTCCTCCAACTCTTCATCAACTCCGGAACAATAGTTTATTTTCTCTGTTTCTAATTTTCTGTGCTCAAGTGTTCCCTAACTCAAGAATGCTAGGTGGGCCTACCATCCTCTCTGATTCATGGCATTTAGTTGGTATCCTGTCACCTTCCCTTCTTGACAGTCTCCTCTATCCCTTCCCCATTCCTCCTCACTCCAACTCTGAAAACCTATGGAATAGGCACGTGCATAATTTTCCTCCAATTACACTTCAAAATTATTTTCTATCTTCATTGTAGTCTTTTGACCTTCTGTTTCAGAAGAAGAAATAGTCTTCCTCATTATCAGATCTCTTTTACTTGCACTGTTGATTCAGCCATTCCTATTGGCTCTTTATCACAATTGTAACTACTCTTTGATTTCTTTCTCCTTCTCCTCCTCCTTTCTCCCTTCTTCTCCTTCTATCACTCTTTCTCCACAAACCCCTTTCCCTCCTCCTGTAGACCGTATAATTGGTCATGGTTTCCCAACCTAAAACATATGTCTTGATCTAACTAACTCCTCAAACTGCATCATACCTCTCACATTTCTTTTATCTTCTAACTTGAAAATGTAATCTACAATTGCTATTTCTACTTTCTCAATAACTCATTCCTTGACTCCTGCAATTTGACTTATGCCACTTGCAAAAGTTGGCAATGCCTGCCTGCTTTAACATCCCAGGACCTTCTTACTTCCCATTCTCCTTGACCTTGCTATGACACACAAACCATTAAATACTCCCTCTTTGTCAAACTTCTTTTCACTGTACTCCACTCATTCTGCCTCCTTTCTGGCTACTTCCTCTCCATCTCCTTATCCAATCTCTTCTTTCTGAACTCAGCTTTGTTACTAACCCATCACTTCTTGCCGTTCTCACACTAACAGAATCTGCTCTGCACCCACAACCTTTGACTTCTCTATTCTTTTAGTCTCTCAGAGCCCTCCACTTTTAGACTTCTTCCTTTCCCTGCACAAATATACGCATTTCCCATAAGATTTTCTTTCCTCCCTACTTCATTTATCTTCCTAAACTGTTTCATGTTATGGCCTCACTTCCTTCAACTTTAAATAGCATTCCTGTTTGGATAAATTCCACTTCTTCAGCTTTTATATCTATCCCAAATTTTAGAAACACACCGAAAATAAATAAAACAAACTTAAGTCGTCATCTTCCTGCAGTGATATTCTCTCGCTAAATTTTCTGTTTCTAGTAATAGTTCCATTCTCCCAGAAAGCCAAGCTTACATCACCTGAATCATCTGACTCTTCCTCACAATCTATAAGCCCTAACAGTTCTTTGGTAAAATCTCCAATCTCTCTTTTCCATTCTCTCCATTCTCTCCTTTCCACTGCCACTCTAGCACCCATGTTCATGTTCTAACTATGTATTACCTAAGCAATTGCTAATTCCTAAGTGTCTCAACTTCAAAGGTTTTTCCCTTGTAATCTCCCCTTTGTATGAAGGGAATGTTTGAAAAACAATGTTTTTGCCGCTCCCAGTCCCTACCCAATAAAGTCCAAACTCCTTAGTCTGGAATATAAAGCACTTCATGCTCTGCCTCCAAACTGACTTTCCAAACCTTGTCTCCTATGTCTCCTCACTATTTCCTCTACCTTCCAGCTAATCATATTATTCACCATTTCTGGAACATCCTCTGAAACTTAGTGCCTTTAAACTAGTGTTCATGTTTTACTCTGGCTGAAATTTTCTTGCCCATCAATTCCTCTTATCAAAGCAGCTTCATCCTGCAGAGCCCTTTCAAATACCTGCTCTCCTATGAGGGCTTCCCAAAATTCAATTTGATAACAAGATGTCTGCTCTAGCCCCGCACTGAGCCCATTAGTGCCTCTGTTGAAGCACGTATCCTAGCCTGCCCTGCTGTAGAGCTATGTGTTTGTCTTCCCTAAAAGTATAAAAGTATAAAAGCCTTTGGAGCACCAAAAGTCTGTATTATTCATTCATTTTGTATTATCCATGTTTATTCCATATTATTAACAAAATGTATATTCAAGAAATGAAATAATAAGACAACATTGTCAATGTTTTTATGACACTGATTCCTTTCAAGTCTGCATATTTATACTAATGTTGTGCCTTCTATAGCAGGTGGTGCTGGAAGTAAACAGTGAATTTATTGTTGAGGTAATGTATAATAAAACTATTTTCTCAATTTAAAATTAAAAGGAAAACTGAATTTTGTAATACATCATATATTTAAAAAATCAGAATATTTGAAACCATAATTGTCCAGATAAAAGTTAAGAGAAAAAAACCTCTGCTGAACTGAAATAGCAATGGTGAAGCCCATATTCCCAAATATCCATACTCTTATGCATGGTTTGTGACAACTCAGTGTCATAGTAACTTCTACTTATCAAACTATACTGGTAGCTTATTTATATATTTCCCAATCTAAAGCAAAGCAAAATAAACAAAGTAACACATGAGAATGGGGATAGGATCTTTAGACAATTACGTTAGCAAGAAAGACAACTGATGGTCAATCAATGAAGGAAAAATACTAAAATAAAAAATATGTAATCACAACTAAATAGAACAACAAAGAATCTGGTGCCATTTAGAATGGGACTCAGGAAATAAACCTTCTCTGGCAAGGCTTTACTTTATTATGGTAGTTAAATTTTCATTATGATGATCTCAAATCACTTAAAAAGTAAAATGACTTTTCTAATCTATGTTGACAAAATAGGGAATATGTGGTGCATTTCAGGAAGTTGTATCAAAATGGGGAAAAATGTAAATGCTTTGGTTCTTGAAAGGGTAAGCTCCGTTCACACTGAACATCTTCTTCCCCCAAAGTGGTATTTAAGAGAAGCCTTAGCTTAAACAAACATACAATCATCCATATCTCAATAGGTACGTTAGAAGTTACAAATATACACATATATACGCTTATGTTTATGCACGTATACAAATATGTTTACAGATGCAGTAACATTTCTAAGCTCTTTAATAGTACAAAATCCTTAAACACCCTCCAACAATAGCAACATAAGACTACAAAGAGAAAAACATAGCAAGCAGAGACACAAATGGACAGCATTGAGGAGCCAGACAGGTGTCCACACAGTTATTGCTGGTACCATCAATTCAGTCAAAATATTCTTCTGATCCTGCAATGATGTATTTGGATGCTTGGCCAGAGTGGTGTCCTTAACAACAGAAGAGAAAACTCCCTTCCCTCTTTCAGGTGAGCACACTCACCAGCGCAACTTTCCTTTTGTGAGGAATGCACTCACAGGGAACACCAGCAATCTTTCAGTCTCTAGAGACCAGAAAGCCTGGTCAGAGCTCAATGACGGGTGAGGCGAGAAAGACCTCTACATGGTGGGGGTAGATTGAAAGAACAAGAACTATACCGTATTAGCCAGTATAATGCATTATGAACTCCACACATACCTAATGAAGTTTGTTTCACTAGAGTCATATAGTTAGAAGTGAGATGATTCCAAAAGATGAAAGTTATACAGATGTACAGATGACAAAGTTATATCTATTTAGAATTGTGAATTAGGAAAAACTTTCTTTGTTCCTGAAATTCAATACCACTGCTTCTTCTGAGTGCACCTTACAGTGCTGAATAAACGTCCTTACTAAGTAAAACTGTTCTAACACTGTACGAAATGTGAACTATTTTTGCTTAAGGTGAAAGAATTAGACATTGAAAATGGCACTACAAAATGGCAAACTGTCAGAAGACAGAAGCGGGAGTGGATCAAGTTTGCTGCGGCCTGTCGAGAGGGAGAGGACAACTCCAAGAGGAATCCGATTGCCAAAGTAAGTGCTGAAATAAACAGGAGGATCCTGTGCTGATAACAAATGCTTCTGCAGGGCAGGAAAGCCCTCCCACATTTCAAGGATTTGCGGTCTTCACTACTCCATAGCGATCTGGGAAGATGGGTGACATCTAGTCATTTGCTTGCATTGCCGAGGCACTGTTTTGAATGTCACATTCCGGGAGCTGATACAGAGCAGGGGTCCTTGAGTGATCCTAGAACAGAGACTTGGATCTCCAGCACCACTGGGCTTTGTCTGTCCGTTTGTGTTCTCATAATCATCACCTGCATATGTTATAGGAAATTTATGCATGTATTAATAGTCTTCTATCCCTCCCAAAAATCAAAGGTTTATCATATATATTGATTAATTCTCTCCAAGAAAGTAAGGACAGTGTCAAAAGTTCCCACTAGATTCCTACACCCAGAAATTAGGAGAGTCTTGAAAGGTATTTCAAATAATGGCTATCAATAAGGAAGGAGAGTTAAGGGAAGAAAGTGTGATAAATTGGTCCTTGAAGGATAGGAGCCACATCAACAGCTTCACTAGCTCTTTCTAGGCATCTTGGCCTTGGCCTACTAGTGAAATTATAATACTCATCTACCAGAACTCCTTCCTTAGGCTTTACATTAAATGCCTTAGGCTTTACATTAAAAATATTGTAAGCATCAGCAACGATCTTACAGATATAACTTCAGCTCAAGGTAAGAGATTTATTTTCTCTCAGAGGTTTTCAAATTTTTGGAAAGCTTGGAAATTGCCATTGTCTCCATTCAATTCATGGTTATAGCTTTGTTTATGTTATCCCACTTGTACTACATATTCTTTTCTTTTTATTTGCATTTAGGGGATTTCCTGGATTTTCATCTATATAAATAATCTCTGTGGATTAGAGTGGAGCTCATCCAAGTTGTATTTCTAGCCGTCTTTATTTAATTGTGGATATTTGGGTAACAAATCGTAGTATTTTACTGAGTGTTCTCATTTTTAGTATATAGGTTAGATTTCTAAATTTAAACTACCTTTGCCTAAATTTACGAGCAATAGATATAAAGCTATTAAAACAAAACCTATATCACAGAATATTTGCCATAAAATCTATTTGTCAGATAAGTGATATGGTAGGTTTTCATTTATAAAATTATTGCCAATATCTCTAAACCCTGTATTTCTCTTCTGGTTTTCTTAAGTCATCTATAATTTTTTTAATTCATTTTTATTTTTTAAATTTTTTATTTAAATCTCTAACTAAAGTCTAAGCAGGGTACATACTAATATGACACAATCTTTTATAAAATAATAAAGATGGTGATTTCTTCTGTCAAACTCTTTATATGCAAAGAAAAGTCAGAGAATTAAATAATGTACTGTTAATAATAACAAATCTAATATCAAATGTGTATGTGCCATATGCCAGGCAATGGGGTGTGGTATATATATGTTACCTCATACAATCCCCACAAACCTAGGATATAGGTGGTATTATTCCATTTTAAGCTGGTGCTTGACAAAGTTAAGTGAATTCTCTAAAGTCACACAGGCCTGAGTCATGGTACCGGGTTTCAATCCAAAGCCCCTCTGGCTGCAAAGCCCATTCCCTTCTCATTCCACTACACTCTGAAGTTCATGATATACTCTAAATTAGATCACAATCCTAGCCATTTTCCTCATAGATTCGATCAGACTGCGAAGTGAACCAGAAGATTACATACCGCATCTCTGGGGTAGGAATTGACCGACCTCCTTACGGAGTGTTCACCATCAATCCTCGGACTGGGGAAATTAACATCACCTCTGTGGTGGACAGAGAGATAACTCCACTCTTCTTGGTAAGTCACAGCAGTGTGTTTTGATTTATCATGTTATTTTTCTTCCTTGTTTTAAAAAAATATCATCTTAGGACTAATGCTTACTTTTGTTTGTTTGTTTGTTTGTTTTAGGAAGATTGGTCCTGTGCTAACATCTGTTGCCAATCTTCCTCTTTTTCTTTTTTCTCTTCAAAGCCCAAGTACATAGCTGTGTATCATAGCTGTAGAGTTGTAGGTCTTCTATTTGGGACACCACCTCAGCATGGTTTGATGAGCAGTGAGTAGGTCTGCGCCCAGGATCCGAACTGAAGAACCCCGGGCCGCCAAAGTGGAATGTGCCAACTTAACCGCTACTCCACCTGGCCGGCCCCTAATGCTTACTTTTGATAAAACAGACTAGACTGAAACCAAATAAAGAGCTTGAAGACATGGAAAGAGCATGAAAATATAAGTTTTATAGTTCAGGATTCTCTGTTGGGTTGCATATGCCTGTGACCAAATGTCCTGATAATATTTAAATGACTAGACTATATAGTAATATAGTATAGTATATATATAGTAATATAGTCTGAATTCACCAGGAAAATTGATTCTTTGCACATTTCCTGATATATTTTCAAGCATGTTACTTAATTTCCTTTGGTGGAGAAAGACAGTTTTTTTCCAACTTTCCACAGATCTATTGCCGGGCTCTGAATTTACGGGGTGAAGATTTAGAAAGGCCTCTTGAGCTTAGAGTCAAAGTTATGGACATAAATGACAACCCTCCAGTCTTTACACAAAATGTTTACACAGCCAGCATTGAAGAAAACAGCAATGCAAGTAAGTGGAATGACACCTCTTCTCTGCATGATACCATACCTATTTCTCTTGGTCAAAAGCTTTAGGAGATTGAAGTACAGATAATTTAAAGACAAGAAAAAGTCAAACTTGTATTTTGAATAAACCCCACAAATTCTAACTTAAAACTGACCTAGAAAAAAAATCATGTCTAAAATTCTAAATATCCTCCGTTTTGTAGAGGATTCTTTATAATGTGATGTAGCAGGGTAGAAGGCCTAGCGCCTTCCTCGGAGATTGTTACTGGGCTCATGATTAACTTAATCCAAATGAGTAAACTGAGGAAGAAGCCATGAATGTGTACAAGGGCTCTGTTCTGGTCTCTTCCTCAAATTCTGGGTGGAACCACAGCAGACAGAGAGTGATGGAGGGTGCATCTGCCAGTGTACCCATCAGACCAGTCACCGAGGGTCATCACTGGTCTTCATAGTCTACACTCATTTTTTTCACTTTTTTCCACCCCACTTTAATTCTACCTCCAACTCTAATACCCTTCTCTTTTTCCCTATTTCTATCACTTCTCCTGAACTTCTTTCCTTTCTATACTTAGGCTTTTCCCATATTGCAACTTTCTTCTCTTCTCTCTCTCTTTGCCTTCTGCCTCTTTCTTCCCCCCAAAACTTCCGTAAGTTATTAGTCTTATAATCCTTTTTCCATAAGTGTCAATAATTGATTTGCTTTCCTGGTAGTTTGTGAACCTGGTTCTGGTACATGTATGGATGTACTCAGCTTTGCTGAAATAACCTTGCAACTTCTTATGTATAATAATACACCTTAATATTCCTTTTCCTTTCACATCTATGTCTGCATTTATACCTCTAAATAAAATCTCAGGAAAAAGAATAGAAAAAAGAAATTTCAGAAGAAAGCCAGAGAAGAAAACAAGGTAAAGCTACCAAGGGACGAAGAAAGAAGGATGGAGAAGTGTGGAGGAAAAGAGAAAAGAGACTGGAGGAGAGAAGGAAAGAGATAACAAAAGGGAGAGGTTGAGAGGGGCTGTTAGGAGAACTCCTTCTTCAGATCCCCTAAAAAAAAGTGATGCTGAAAATCAGAAACACAAAATATTTTATAACAGAAGAAGGGAGGAGAGAGGCAAAGCCAGAGTTTTGCCTAAGACAGGCAACAAAGAGAGAGGGTCTCCAAAGCCCATCATTGTTTCCTTGTTGACGTATTTCAGGACAACTTTGGTGAAGGAAGAAAAGGTGAAACCCACATCCGTGTCCACATCCACGTCCACTCGGTTGCTGATTAGCAGCCTTGTTAATGCTCCCTCGTGTGAGGAGAGTTAACCACAGGGCCAGGGTGTACTTTCATAAACTATGACTTCCATGAAACCTGGCTCTTTCTATTCAAGGGGTCCCTGGATCTCTGTGCGAGGATTTTTCCCTTTGAAGCCTGGCTGGGAAGCAGAAAGACATCAGGGACCTGCCAACTCTGGAAAATATGTCCTGTGGGCTGATGTCCTTGGGGATTGGCCTAGGATGCCTGTTCTTTGTCCCTATAAATAATTAAGAACTTCTTATATTCCTGCAGACAAATCTTTTCAATAATTATATACTTTTGACTGTTCGGTAAAGTACTATTATCTTGCAAGGCAACCAAGAGTAATTCTCTACTTTCTGGATGAGCAAAAATAAAGAATATAGGTGCTCAGTAAATAATTGCAACACTGAATTTAATTAAGCTATAATCTTTCTTAATTAAGCATTTTAAAATAATTTCACAAGACCGTGGCAAAAACAAATTGATAAAATCGGTTTTCCAGCTTTATGATAAAGGCTACTGAACTTCTTTTTCACACATTAAAGATTACTACATTTTACTACTAATTTACCATTTAATCATTTAAGGAGTGCAAGTACTTTATAAACTTCTATAAAAAGGATTTTATAGAAGCAAACCACCGTTATTTTTGTAATCAATGGTGCAGCTGGAAGTTAGGTAATATATCCTCATGGAAAACTAGACAACAGAGAATTCAGAAGGCAGACCACTCTTTCTTCCTCTACAAGATGATTCGCTGAATTGATTCTAACAGAATCCCAAACATTCTCCATCTCTATCTTCATTTCTAGACACACTGGTAGTAAAGTTAAGTGCCACAGATGCAGATGAAGACAATCATCTGAATTCTAAAATTGCCTATAAGATCATCTCTCAGGAGCCAGCAGGTGCACCAATGTTCCTCCTGAACAGGCACACTGGAGAAGTCTGCACCACGTCAAGTTTCCTGGACAGAGAGGTAAAGCCTTCTATGAATGAATGAAAAGAAAGAGAGAATTCAATTTTGAAAAGATGAAGATGACATGATCCATGTATGCCCTTCTTCCAAAGTAAAGGAGGGAAGGAAAAATAATCCAACCATTATTTTTAAGGAAAATTATGAAAAGAAAAAATTATTAAAAGATTATATAAAATTATAAGAGAAAAGTGGAATAACAACATTAGAATGTATTGGATTTTATTCAAAACAAGATCTAAGTCTTACAATTCTTTTCCACTTTAAGCAACACAGTATGTATAACCTCCTCGTGAGGGGTTCAGATCGGGATGGAGCTACAGATGGACTGTCTTCCGAGTGTGAATGTAGAATCAAGGTTTTAGACGTCAACGATAATTTCCCCACCTTGGAGAAAACTTCTGTAAGTTATTACTCTTATAATCCTTTTTCCATAAGTGTCAATAATTGATTTGCTTTCCTGCTAGTTTGTGAACCTGGTTCTGTTACATGTATGGATGTACTCAGCTTTGCTGTATTAACCTTGGAACTTCTTATGTATAATAATACACCTTAATACTGCATGGTTGCTCTGAGTCACTATTCTGTGAAAGCAACACACTATCTCCTCCATACTCTCTACTCACAGAAATGTGGAAACATTAATAAAACTCTGGAAATCATGTAATAACATTGATAAATCTTTATATGCCTGATGATTTGCTGAATGAATTCTATACGAGTCCAAAACATTCTCAACTTCCGTTTTCATCTTTAGGCATAAAGAAGTATAAAATCAAAAACAGCAGCCCCAAATCTGGCTCACCGCCTGTTTTGGTAAAAACTTGTTTTATTGGCCAACAGCTGTACTCATTCCTTTTCATGTTGTCTGTGGCTGCTTTGATCCTACAGCAGCTGAGATGAGTAATTACAACACGAAGTCTCTGGCCCACAAAGCTTAATATATTTACTATCTGGCCCTTTACAGTAAAAGAAGGAAGTAAGGAAAACTAAAAATAGGCAAAAAAAATGAAACAAAGTGCCGGTTTGACCTTGATTTCACATACAACACAAGCAAATCAGTTTTATCATCTTATAATCATTTTATTCTTATATTTCTGATTGGACATATGGCATTTAATAATGGTGCAAAAATCATTGACATAGTTTGTTGTTATATTTTAAATGATAATTACTTATTTGTAAATATCTTTCCTCTTTTGAAAATTCATTGATTATAAAACTGATCTATGTCATTTCAGTACTCAGCAAGTATTGAAGAGAATTGTCTAAGTTCGGAACTGATACGATTACAAGCAATTGATCTTGATGAAGAAGGCACAGATAATTGGTTGGCAAAATATTTAATTCTCTCTGGAAATGAAGGGAATTGGTTTGATATTCAAACAGACCCACGAACCAACGAAGGCATTCTGAAAGTTGTCAAGGTACAGTATGGGATCTGCAATATTTTCTTCCAAAGAAGTTTCAAAATACTCTTAGAGACAGAATCTTCCTACAAAATCCATAACCGTGAATATATTTATATGGACAACTGCCGTAGTTAGTTTACTGTGTCAGTCTGAGAGTTCCAGCCCAGCAACACAATATTTATTTACCAGAAGAAATAAAAAGGCTATTTTGAGCTCATAGTGCCCAATACCTAGTTGAGAAGACAAAGCCAAGACCTCCAAATTAGACAATAATATGAAAGTTAAAAACATAATAAATAGTAGTATAGATATTATGATATTAACCATAATTAATTGCCAAATGAGTTAAATATGAGATACTGAGATAAGAGGTGAGATCCTTTCGAGTTATATTTGCCTGATAAGATTTCACGCAGGGAATAAGTTTTAAGCAGGACCTTATAACTGAGATTGCTGATGTGGGTAATGGAATGAGCAAACACGCAGAGGTGAGAAAATGTAAAGCATGTTCAGGGCATGGTGAGCAACCCTGTGGGGCTGTAGCAGAGTATTCCTGGAAGAAAGCAATGAGATGCAAAAACAGAGATGTCGAGTTGGAGTCAGTCCACTCAGAACCTTGAATATTGAACTACAGGGTTTGACTTTTTCCTATAGATTATTTTCTCTTCAACTACTTTATGCTTTTACTTTACGGACAACAGTCAAATCTAAAAATACAAATCAGAAACAAATAACACTACAAACCAATAAGATTCAAATTAACATTAATGGAATAAGGTAAATTAATTTTTCTCAAAGAAAATTACGACTAACAACAGAAATAGAAGTTAGAGCTATGAAAATACTTACTAATAGACACCACGCATTTGGTTTGGCATACAATGTGAACTGTGATTACTCCATTCTCTTACTACTATTCTCTATTCCAATTACTGTGAAACTTTTTTCAGACAGTGTATTAGAAAACCATTTAGGCTTCATCTAATGCAAACATATTGTTTATATATTGAGTTTTTCTCTGTTCTCTTTGCAATTTTCTGGAGCAATTATTACTTTACCATAAAACACAACCACTAGCACTGAAATCATATGATGCATTAATTTATGAGGTGATAACCAAAATTATGGAAAATATCTATACACACTTTTTAAGGTTATCATTCAAATGAACACACAAAATTTCAAAATTCCTTAATAGAACAAGAGGACTACAAGAATACACCATGGCCTTCCTTGAGAAACATTGTTTTGGGCCAGAGCTCAGCCAACTATGGCCCACAGGCCAAATCTGACCTGCCAACTTTTTGCAAATAAAGTTGTATTGGAACATAGCCACACTCATTCATTTACTTATTTTCTCTGACTCCACCCACACTCTAATGGCAAATTGAATGCTTGAAACAGAAATTGTATATTACCCCCAAAGCCTGAAATATTTACTCTCTGCTCTTAACCAAGTTTGCCAACCCCTGCTTATAGGCCAAAGAAAGCTTCAAGATAATTTTTTAAATAGCAGTAACATTATGAGCTCAACTCTGGAAAGATTAAAGTTAAAAAAATTATTATTATATTAATCAAGTCCTGAGGTGCTAAGAATCTAATCTAAGGCAATAGCAGTAAAAATAGAAATGAGGGAGCAGGTGTAAGTACCGTTGTCAAATGTGACATGGATTGGAAGAGAGAGACAAGAGGTCACCCACAACCTTATCAAATTCCGAATATTTACTCAAGCTTTTTCCCAGGGATCAGACTTTGTTCAACCCTGTATCTTGGTTAAAAATCAAGATCTAGACATGTGATGTAATTCTTACCTATCATCTTACGATCTTAATCATTGACTTTGCATATCATCTTGTAATATGTACCCGTTCTTTGCTTTTGGTCTGCCTCCCAAACTACTAAATTAATAGTAAGAACTTTGTGCGTAAACAACTTGACCTAAATATCTTTCCATCCCTAGCACCTGGCCCAGTGTACAGAAGATTGTAGAGACTCACAAAACTTTGAGGATAGTGTTGATATTGATATTTACCTGAAACTAATGGTGCAGCTCTCATCCAAATGGGAGTCATTGAGCTTGACTGCATAATTCATAATTTCTACATAAAATTATAAAAATCAAAAAAGAAAATATGTTCATAATTCAGGCAATGTACTATCTATGACATATAATGCCTCTTCTGTGAGAGCTGAAAGTTTTTTAAAGATATACTTACTTTATTGCCAAAAAAGAAAACTGTTAGAAATTCAATTTCATGAAAAATTGGTCAAGGTAGTTTTAGATGTTGTGTAATCAAAGTTATCTATTTTTCCTGGATGATAACTTCCCAAGTCTCTTAAAGAGAGCAGAAAAAAAAAATGTGCTTAAAAACACCAAAATAATATGGAGAGGCTAATTAAAATGAAATTTAAAACCTTAATATGTATGTTAGCACATAGCCAAAAGAACTACATATTTTAGAGAACGTACGTGTAATTGTCCCAGGACTTGGCATTTGGAATGAAGTCACTAATGTCCCCTTGCACCCTCTTAATTGTCACTCAGGCCACCATTTAACCTTGTAGAAAATGGCCCCTCAGCCATGGGCTTTTGAAGCTTTCTATAGCACTTTTCTTAGTCTGAGGACACTCTAAGTGATTCAGTTCAACTCAAATTTATTGAGAATTGCTATGTGCCAGGGACATGCAGGTGAATGAGACATGGTCCCTATTCTCAATGAACCTGTAGTTTACCAAGAGAAAATCTTTAAGAAAATCAAAAATCTCTCTGTCAATAATAACATCCTTTTGGTATTTACTGATAAATGTGTAAGGAAATACTAAGAAATAATATAAATATATGTGTGTACATATACACACTCACTTCAACACTGAAGAGAAAAGCAAAATGCTACCCACTTAGAATTCTAACAAATATTGGGTCTCTATTTTTATAATAATTCTATTTAATATTTATTAAGCAATCACTAAACACAAGCTATTGGGTTATATTGTGTGTATAGAGACTTTATGCATATTATCTCATTTAATTATCACAACTCTGGGAAGATTCCTTTTTTATAGAAAATGAAACAAAATCAAAGAGGAAAACTAACTTGTCTAAGTTCACTCAGGTGGCAAATGACAAAGACAAGATCCAACCAGGTCCCACTGATTCCAGAGTCATAATTAACTGCCACCTCTATTTCTCACCATGTCATTTGTGACCAACAAAACAAGTTTTAGAAAAAAACTAGCACCTTGAGATTTTTCCCTCTGAGTCTGTTCACCTCTGTAAGCTACTTCCCAACTGTGCGCCCTGCTGGTCTCTTCCAGACACATTTGTACCAGAAAATGTCAATTCCTGAAAAGCAGACCATACACACCCTGGCAGATATTTGACCATTTCCTTAGTTCCCTGACATAGAAAAACTGCCCCTTTTGGATGGAGACTTCTAACCTCCTCCATCTTTCACACTTAGTTCTAAAATGAATCAGCATCCTCTCAGAATTAGCAGTGTCATATCATATCAGACAAAAAAAACTGGTTGTGAGATTCTAAGAGCTTAGCTTTTATATTGCAATTTACTGAAGCAAAAAACCCACCAGAAGCCAAACCTATTTCTGGAAGGGTCATCTTCATGCTGAGCCTTTCCTGAGACTTGCTCTAGACCCCCACAGGCCGTGCCCACCCTCCACCCCCCACCCCCATTTCTAACACACACCTGCATATCCTTTGTAAGTGATTGTTCTTCAGTCATGCCTTAAACTGAAGAAACAGCTTTTCCAGCCTCTCCATCCTAACTCTAAGCAGAAACTTGGTGGTAAACAGTTGTTTTTATTGCTCTTTGCACAGCCCTGACCTCTGGGCACAATCAGAAGACCCTTGATAAAGGGGCCCACTTGCAAAGAATGGATGAGGACTCTCTGCCTTTCCCCTATCTTTTGTCTTCCCTGTTAGAGGGAAGATTAGCCTTCAACCAATTTCCTGTCCCTACAGTCTGTGAATTTCTCTAATTGACATAGCTTTAGAGACATATTAATATATTTTCACTACACTCCATTCAATAAGGAGAGAACTCTTCTGACAAACAAAACCACATCGGTGTATATGCATAAGAAAACCCCAGGGCCGGCCCCGTGGCTTAGCGGTTAAGTGCGCACGCTCCGCTACTGGCGGCCGGGGTTTGGACCCTGGGCGCGCACCCAGGCACCGCTTCTCCGGCCATGTTGAGGCCACGTCCCACATACAGCAACTAGAAGGATGTGCAACTATGACATACATCTACCGGGGCTTTGGGGGAAAAAGGAGGAGGTTTGGCAGTAGATGTTAGCTCAGAGCTGGTTTTCCTCAACAAAAAGAGGAGGATTAGCATGGATGATAGCTCAGGGCTGATCTTCCTCACAAAAAAAAAAAAAAAAAGAAGGCACAAAAAGGAAGGGGGAGCAAAATAATAATAATAATAATAAATAAGAAAACCCCAAGAGATTTTTCTATCAGGAGAGAGGATCCCAGATTTTTCATTTATTTGGAGATAGCATGTAATTCTAGAAAATAAAAATTAGGTTGTAGAAGAGGGATCTCTTCTAATTGAAAATTCACTTTTGAGGACACAATTCATGTTCACCTTTCTGCTAGGCATTATGTGGACCAGGGAGGGAAACAGATGTACGAAAGCAATAGAAATTCCAAACCTCAAGGATTTCAGCTGAAATTTAAGTGAGGCATGTTGACCCAGCCTCCAACAAGAACCCAAACGAATTGCTTTGAATGTTTATGTCTTATTAGTTCTTGTGAAGAATTTAACTAAAACCTAAGAAAACATTCATGAGGTCATAGAATTTCCCTGAGAAGCAGAGATTTATCTCAGGGTCTTGCTGATAGCACTGATAACCTCTGTTGTTGGTAAATATGTTGCAAGTGATGCTTACACTAGCTTCCAGAACACGTCTAAACAGACATTGCCCAATACTCCCTTTTTTACAACTGTTTTTTCACCTGTGACTTTTCATGTCATCACATCAATCATTCTGGATCAAAAGATTCTACTCATCTTTATCCAGAGAACCCATTTCAAAGGTGACTTTTCTCTGGGCATGGTATTTACTTATTTGATTGTGCCCTGTGAAGGAGTCTTCTTGTCCACCAGACTCAGCACAATTAAAGTATAGTTTAGGGCTGATTATGATAATCATGAATTCTTTAGAAGCTGTTTGCATCATTTTTTTAAAAAAAATTTACATATTCAATTACGTCACACAAATTGG
This sequence comes from Ceratotherium simum simum, assembly GCF_057802395.1. Classification (NCBI taxonomy): domain Eukaryota; kingdom Metazoa; phylum Chordata; class Mammalia; order Perissodactyla; family Rhinocerotidae; genus Ceratotherium; species Ceratotherium simum. The sequence goes on from NC_141913.1 coordinate 22,316,587, forward strand.
TTCCTTTAATCTGCTGATTATACTGTCAAGAGATTCTCAGGTGTGAATTCTACAAAGGAAGCCTGCGTCCTATTTATTCATTCAATATTTGTGAACATATTTTATTTCATTCTAAGTTTTTCACTTTTCATAAACATCTCATTTGGAAAGAAAGATCATTTTTCATTTCAGTGTTTTTATGTAAAAAGTTCAAAACTCCAAAATTTGAGTCCCGTTTAAAGTCACAGGCTTCAATGACCTTTATACCTGATTATGCCAAAAGATAAATGGGATAACATATCTGAAATACCTAATGCAATAATACTTAAAATTTTATCAATTCAAAATCTGAATTGCATACCTCCTGGGCTTTATTCTAGTGTGTTGTTTTCTTACCGTGGCTTCTTACTCTATGAAAAGAGATTCCTTTTGCTGTTTCATTTCAGATGCTGGATTATGAACAAGTGCCTAATATTCATCTCAGCATTGGAGTTAAAAATGAAGCTGAATTTCATCACTCAGTTGCCTCTCAATTCCGAATGCACTCAACGCCTGTGAGAATTCAGGTTGTTAATGTGAGAGAAGGACCCACATTTCATCCAAATTCTATGACTTTCAGTGTTCGAGAAGGAATAAGAGGAGATTCCTCAATGAATTATGTGCTTGGCACATATACGGCTATAGATTTGGACACGGGAAATCCTGCCACAAATGTCAGGTACCTGTTAGAGTGACAAAGTGTGGTGTGTCCAGTGTTAATTCATGCAGTGTGTGCTAGGGTGTGTGGGTTGAAATACTTTTGGAGTTTTGCTTTGCTTTTCTTGCTCATTTGTTTGTTTTAGAAGACTACTGTGGCATTGACATTTTCTTAGAATTCTAATAGTGTTTTAGAGGCTGTAAGGGCTCCAACTGGTTGTAAGAGTAATTATGTCCAGGGAGCAATTGTAAGATCGAAGAGCCACCTACAGTTACTCTGTGAGTCTCTTTGATCTTTCATGGCCAGTTGTACCACCCTAGACCTGGGCTGATGAAGCCATGTTGTACACAATAAGACAGCATAAAAGATGTTTGTTTCCTTAAAGCCTGTGCTAGCTGACTTTGAGGCTAACTCCAATCCTCTGCTTAACCTAAGCCAAAAAAAAAAGATAATAGAAGAAGCTAAAAACAGGTGTTTCAGAAATTTGATGAGCGTGAAGAGAGTTAGAACTGGAGAAATAGAAAGGTAGGAATTAGGGCCATTAGATACATAGATTATACACAAATTAGACCTATGTAAGATATTTGGTAAAATAACTATAATGAATGATATAGGTATTCTTTATATCTTTCCCTTGTCCTTCTTTCCTTCTGCCCAATATTTTTGGAGTGAACAAAGTCTATTGACTTATAAATTACTTTGATATTAATAGTTTTGATTACTTAATCATCCAACAAATTAACAGACAATGAAAATTATGAAGTCTGTCAGTGTGGGATAGAAAAAAAGGACATGTCAGATAAGTGCCTTGGACACGAAATTGTGCCTGGTGTGGAGACCAGATCTTCTTCCAAAAAGGTCAAGCACTTGGAATCCATTATATGTAACAAAACCCATACACACAAGCCAAGTAGAGGATACCACAACCCCTAACAGGCCAACAATGAGGTGCTCTGAAACCAATATGCCTTAAAATCTAGGAAAAATAAAATACACCACATGTGAATGTGAATAAAGGATATTCCCTCAATATTGCTATGATTTAATATACAGACCTGAAATAGACTTATATGTTTTATTAACAATTATATTAAGAGCTAGAAGAGTAAGAATTATGAAATTTTAAAACTCTGTTGTGAACTTGTGCATTAATGTGTTAAATACCAGAATTTTATTAATATATATACATTTTATAAACCAAGACAATTATTGCTGTAAAGCATGCAAACACCATATATAAGTTTAACACATTGTAGTTCTTATATGACTTAAAATTACCAACTTTCAGATAAGCATAATGATGAACGTATTTATTTAAAAACAGGTATATCGTAGGACATGATGCAGGCAGCTGGTTAAAAGTTGATTCAAGGACTGCTGAGATACAATTTTCTAGGGAATTTGATACAAACTCAAAATATATTATCAATGGGATATACACAGCAGAGATCCTGGCTATAGATGGTAAGAAAGTTGATTTTCAATATTTTAATAAAATTATTATTATTACATTAAATATAAATATTATTCTAATGTTGATATTAGACTGACTCAAATAAAATATATCCTTTAGTGGTGTCTGCAAAACTTATAAAGAGTTCAAAATACCTTAGACTAAGAACTGAATTCAGTACACTTATAACCATCCTTTACATTTAAGTCATAATTTATTTCACCCACTTCCAAAAAAGGATTGTATATGACTTACAGAGTAAAGCATAAAAGCTAAAATATATAAATAAAATTCAGTTCCTGTTTATGGTCTCATCTCTTGAGGTGGTTAATTCAACTTGTAGAGTATGTTAGGAATGTTTACTTAAAGGAAGTACTACAAGGTGTGCACAAAGTTCATTTGAGGATGACCTGTGGGAAAGGCAGTGTCCCAAAGAGTATAGTTATTATAGAGCCACTAAAACTGAGCTACAGTGAGAGGCCTGTGTGAGTGTTGCTTAATCAGACATGTTGTCCAAAGTAAGATGTGAAGGACCAAGAAAGCACAAGATTATTCCAAATATAAGATCCAAATCAAAAGTTGTAAGTGCAGAGGCACTGAATTAATTTGTAAATGAGCTGCTTCTCATGTGGGAAAATCTACTAAGTATTCCTCTTGGTGAATAGCAACAGGAATTTATTTATTTATCAATAGTTAGTGATTGTCTGGAACAGTGCCTGGGAAAACAACTACTACAGAACAAAAAACAGAAAAAGGTCAGACAGATGGAGGACAATAGATGTCTCAGATACACACCTAAAAGAAAATAGATACTAAAGGTTTGCATTAAGTTTATATCTGAGCTTTACAGTAGCCAAACAAAGAGAAAAATAATGGGTGGTATAAGAAACCATGATAATACCCAAGCAATTACAATCCATGTACTCTGGTCTTCATCCTGCACGTGTCACTTTTAACATCTGGGTCAGTTATATAAATAACATAGTCTTATTTATTATCAGTATTCTAGAAGGCCTGTTCCTGAATGGATTCTAACCGTGTTAATCTCAGCTTATGTTTGTGCATTGGTCACATGTGAAAATCTTCAAAAACTACAATAAAAATTAATCATTTAAAGTGAATAAAGAGAGAGACAGAAACTATCAAAATGTATCGACAGAAAACTAAAAGTAAGAGCCATTGTTTATTCACCTAAGCAGAGAACCTGCACCAGCACAGAGCCATCCAGATGGTTCAGATAAGTTTGCTCAAGGATGCTTGGCCACCAGGTGAAGAGGCAGAGCACTTCCTACAGCAAATGCCATCAGGGAGCAAATTCAGTCAGCAACAGCTACTGCACGTTGTGAGCTGCCACACCACGAGGCCATAAGAAAGCTCCAGATGATCAGAGAATGATACAGAAAACAGTCTATGGGATAATCTGATGTCTCTCTAATGAGTCTAGAAGTCCAATGCTGAATAGGGTATAAGAACATACTGTACAAACCATGCAGGATATAGATAAGCTCCTGGTTGAATATCATTCAACTTACTAAATGACTGCAAAAAACATGCATGCAAAAAACATCTTGAAAAGAAGTTTATTAACTTCTGAAAAATGACCTAGTAAAATACCCTAATGATAATGTTCTAGTTTACAAATGAGAAAACTAAGATTCTTCACAAGTTAAAAACAAAATAATTCTTTACTCATTGTAACAGAACATAAAGTAGAAAAGTGGAATAAAAGCCCAGACTCCTATTTTTTGGTCCTCTGCCCTTCCTAATAAACTATACTAACCCAAAATTTGTTTCAAATGTGTTAGGAAAAAAATCTAATAAATTTATATTTGTTTTCAGAAGTGCCATTTCAGAGAGGAATAGCATCGAACGGATGAAATTAAAATAAATAGTGAAAACAGAAAGAAAAAATACACAAATAATTATTTAATTTCAACTGTGGTTATTTTCACAAACACAGGACTCAATAAGCATCCTGAATGGAAGGCTCTAGGCTAGTTTGGGGGTCTCATTTATGGGGACAGAGTGGGAATTTGTTGTTAGTGTCCTTACTCAATTCCAACGCCTAGGGACCCTGTGTACAGCAGAGCAGAACCCTGCCTGGTCTTTTTGCACCATCCTCTCACCTTCCCTTGCTCCACTGCTTTCATAGGGTTTTCATGGCCAATTTTTTCAGAATTGGTTGGCCAGCTTCCTTAGTCTGGAAGCTCTGTTGAATTCTGTCCACCACGTGACCCTGCTGATATATGAAATACTGTTGGCATATCTTGCACAGCCGACATGTAGCCACTACAGTATGACAACCGACAGACAGGTGGAGTGGTTCCCTGACCAGGAAACAACCCTGGGCCGTGGCAGTGAGAGCACCATATCTTAACCACTAGACCAGAGTGGGAACAGAAAGCAGTAAACCTTCTCTGAGGAAAGACATTTAATTTTGTATCTTAGGATGTGTAGGAGTTAGTAGAATGAAATAGGAATGAAAAACATTTTAGGAGGAGTGAATGGAATGCACAAGAGTTCCAAGTTAGGAAGAAACTTGTTCAAAGATCTAAAAAGAAGCCAGTGTGGCTGGAAGGCAGCCAGCAAAGGCAAGAATGGCTTCAGGTCATTGAAGTAGGCAGGAACCTGTTATGCACCAAATCAGGACTCATTCATACTATCCCTATACGCTGTGGCATCGTCACGGGATATGAGAAAGAATGTTCTCCCTGACATCACTTACCCCAACACCCATAATGCTTTGCTCTTTCAGATGGCTCTGGTAAAACAGCTACGGGAACCATATGTATTGAAATTCCTGATGTCAATGATTACTGTCCGGTCATTTTTGCTGAAAAAGACACCATCTGCATTGCCTCTCCATCCATCCTTATCTCTGTCAATGACCATTCTTATGGGTCTCCCTTTACCTTCTGTGTTGATGATCAGCCTCCAGGGACAGCTAACTTATGGGATATCAGATCGATAAGCGGTAAGGAGAATGCAAACTTGCTCACACTTTAAGACCAAAAGCAAAAACAATTAGCAAATAATTAGTCGTCATGTAATAATATTCTCTCTTTCTTTCCATGATTCTTGCCATATTCATGTTAAATAAAAAAATCTTTCATATACATTTTTAGGACATTTGGGAAAATTTTGAACTGAAATCAAAATAAAAATGTTTTATCAATACTGAAATTACACATAGTAGTATGTAAATATCAGTTTATCCATGATTTTATATAGGTGGGGTGCTAAACCAATATTTGATCAGTTTGAAATAAACAGAACCCTTGACAAACTCAACAGATGTCACAATTCCCTATTCTGAATTATTTCAAGCAAGTCACTTAAATGTCTCTGAAACTCTGGTAGCCCATAGATACAGTTACACATTTTCTACTCACTTAGGACCACATAAGATCAATGACACTGTTTTTATAAAGAGCTATGAGCTCAGACTTATTTGTAAGGGTAAAAATTTATATCCAAATTGCCCAATAGTAGAAGAATGGTTAGGCGAACTGTGGTACACATTATTAAGATGTAGTACTATACAGCATTAAAATTAGAATTATGTAAAGGGTTTAGATACAACAGAATGCATAAACCAAAGTATGTAAAGTGTAAAGATCCCAAAGTAGCATGTGTGTTTGTGCTAATTGTTGCCATGTAAAAATGAAGGCCTGACATTGTTAAAAACTGAGAGTAAATTTCAGGCAACATAACACAATATACTTTGTGGTTTTTTCCTGAAACGTTAAATGTATAATAGAAAATGAAATGCTGTGAAAGGACCTCATTTGAGCTAAGATAGCTCCCTAATCTCATATTTATTTAGAGAAATAGGAAAGACTTTGGGGGGTGGGGGTGGTTAGGATGGGGGTCAGACTGCAGAGCCGAAAGTGAGAGGAAATACTTCCCACCTCTCTGAAGCCACCAAGCTTCTCCTTTCACAGAAAGGACAAACCCTAAAATAATGCCAGAAAAAAATGCCACCTCTAAGGATTCAGTCAAAGGAGGAAATAGGCAACTCTTTTGTACCATAAAGCTTTTTAGCTCTTTTCCACAAAACCACTTTAATTTTAAAAAGCTAAGCATATTAAAGCAATTCCATTAAAGTCAAGACAACTCTGAATTCACCTCTCCCTATCAAGCCCAATATCCCATTCTTAAATAATAATTTCTAACCACTTTTTCCTCATTCAGATCCTAGATATTATGAGTAAAAATATAATAAAAAACGTTCAAGGTGGAGGTTGGTAAAGGTGTTTAAATGATATAGATTTTCCAGTAAAAAATATAATCATACTAGAGATAATATTCCTAGAGCCCTCTCTCAAGGTTGGTGTTGAAGAACAGAATAAACTTTCACCTAATATGCTGTGGCATTGCTTTATTCAATTCTTAGTGCACAGGTTACATTTTTGTAGACATAGCTGGCTTCTCATATAACTAACTGAAAGTAATAAATCATAATAATAATAATTATTGAGTGTTATGGATTAATAATTACCATTCTTGATTTAGGTGTAAATTTAATCATCTCTAAACCCTCATTAGGGTGATAAATTTCAACCAATGTTTTAAGCAATAGTTTCTATAAAAATCAATAAGCAGGGGCCGGCCCGATGGCATAGTGGTTAAGTTCAGCACACTCCACTTCAGTGGCCCAGGTTCACGGGTTCAGATCCCAGGCACGGACCTACACCATTCATTAAGCCATGCTGTGGTGGCGACCCATATACAAACTAGGAGTAGACTGGCACAGATGTTAGCTCTGGGCCAATCTTCCTCAAGCAAAAAGAGGAGGATTGGCAACAGGTGTTAGCTTAGGACCAATCTTCCTCACCAAAAAAAAAAAAAATCGATAGGCAATGGTAACACAAAGAATTAGGAGAATAATAGTTATTAGAATAATTTTAAATGAATGGGCAATGTTGAATAAGAGACAAACGACAGTCTTAAGGAGGGTATTTGTAATCTGTAATACTAAATAGAAGACTTCTAATATTTCCTTTCACCTTAATATTCTTCATTCATTAGACAAATATTGATTAAGTGCATAGTACAGGCCAAGTGTTTTTGCTGTGGAAATAAGCAGCAGGGTCCCAGCCTTCTTTTTAGAAATAACAATCCAGCAGGAAGCAGTCTTGAACAATTAATTATAAACGTTAAAAAAGAACAAGAAGTACAGGGAGCTCTGTGACTAAGGCAGCATAAAAAAATCAGGCCCTAAGTTAGTCTTGGGAATTAGGAAGGGTTACCCCAAGGAATTGTAATTTATTTTCTCTTTCGTCTCTTTCTTTCCAGCTACCTCTGCAATCCTGACGGCTGCGCAGACTTTACATCATGAAATTTACAAAATCCCAATCCTAGTGAGGGACAGCTATAACAGAGAGTGTGAATTGGCACAGATAGTGACATTGCAGGCCTGCGATTGTGACAACAACCACATGTGCTTGTACTCTACTACCACGGGCATCTACACCGGGCATGGCAGCTCTATTACCGGTGACATATATGGGCCTGTCACTGATGACCGAACTGGGGGTTCAAATGTTGGTCTCGGACAGGCAGGGATTGGCATGATTGTGCTGGGCCTCTTACTCCTGCTTTGTAAGTACTGGATTAAATCCTTCTTTTCAACAGTTCAAAATAAGAATATAACCAGGCCCACTGGAATGGTTAGGTTTATTTGGACATTTCTATTTGGTATCTCTAGCAATTTTCACGGAAATTTGGAAATAAACAATGGGACTGATAAGGACATGTACTTGTTCAATAATGATAACTAAGAAAGTCTAGGGTTAATGAGGGTCATAAAGATGGGAAACACATGCAAATCCATAAGTATAATATAGCAAAGCATGAAGTAAATCCTATAATGAAAATTTCAGCAAACTGCTTTAAGAGTAGACAGGCAGAAGCAATTAAGCCCAAGTGGCAAGTTTGGGGAAGTCTTTATGGAGGAGGTGGCTAAAGCTGAGGATTTTCTTAGAAGGAAGTTGGTGTGTGGGGAAATCTGAAAGGCCATCTAGGACAAAGGAACAACACAAACATAAACAGGGAGAGGAATGGAAGGGCATAGCACACTCAGGAAGTGGAGAGGCTAAAAGGTAGGCTGGGAGCCATCACAGGAACGTTCGCGTTAGGCCGAACATTCTGGGCTTCAGTCCACAGGCAACGAGGAGTCAGTGAGGACATGTGAGCTCAGGTGACCTGCTCACTCTGGTGTCGTAGGAAGCAGGGTCCATATGGAATGGATAGAGCTGGAACATCACTGTCTAGGGGCAAGAGCCTAGAAGAAAGAATTAGCCTCTGGGTTCCAGATGAGTGTCTGAACTAGGACCGTGGTCAAAGCAAAAATTTCAAAAAGGGTCCTCCTCTCCCTAAACCATCTTTTAAAACATGTAGGTCCTCAGAGGAGAAATACTTCATGCATATTAGGTTGCCTCTGCAATACTTAGATTTTGTGGAGATCAAAAATTGGATTCTAAAATTAAAGCTGACTAAATTCTTCAAACTCTAATATTAATATGTTTTAATTGATAAATAGAAACTAAAACATTATCATTTTGAGGTATAAAAAAATGACAACTGACTTTGGGCAGACATTCTTTCCTAAAATAATCTGAGTTTTTAAGGCTATACAAAGACCATGAGCAATTTTCATAATGATATAGAGATATTTTCCCAGAATATGACCTAACAGCAACTGAGTAGAGGAATCAGCTTAACTTGAAGTCAGTGGTTCTCAATCCCAGCTGCACATTAAAATCACTAGGTCTTTAAAAATTACTCACGCCCAAGCAAGAGTACTCAAGATGAGACCCAAGTACCAGCAAGTTTAAGCCCTCTGGTGAAGCTAATGTGCAATTCAGGGTTAAAAACCCAGATTAAGCTGGCTAGCACTCAACATTTCATGACTCTTCCTTAACCAAGCCAAGAAAACATGAGCGTTAAATTGACTGTAGAATAGGAGGGGCATATGCTTGTGGACAAAGTCACTTTTTCTCATGGTGGAGCCCAGAGTCTATTATGCAGCAGGAGGGGCAGTACGATGGTGGGAGGAGGGATCCTGGCCCAAACCTTATATTCCCAAAGGGTCTCAAACTAAGACTTTTGATGTTAGCTCCAAATGAGATTATGCATACAGTAACTGTATTTGGTTTGTGTTGAAAACTTTCCTTTCCTTTTATTAGCTAGTGCCTTTGTTAGACAGAGCTTATGTCCATATGATCCATGACCCTGCACACATCTAAATGCACAGAAACACAGTGTAGGTGGGGCAGCTGCCTAGAGGCTACCAATTCTAGTCATTTTCTGGGAGGCTCTCTGGAGATGTATAACTTGACCTTTCACCGTTCACGGTACAGATGGTAAAACTGCCAAATTAACACTTTTAATGAAATCAAGAAAACACTTGGGGCCAGCCCTGTGGCTTAGCGGTTAAGTGCGCGTGCTCCACTACTGGCGGCCCGGGTTCGGATCCCGGGCGCGCACCGACGCACCGCTCCTCCGGCCATGCTGAGGCCGCGTCCCACATACAGCAACTGGAAGGATGTGCAACTATGACATACAACTATCTACTGGGGCTCTGGGGGAAAAAAAAAAAAAGAGGAAGATTGGCAATAGATGTTAGCTCAGAGCAGGTCTTCCTCAGCAAAAAGAGGAGGATTAGAACGGATGTTTGCTCAGGGCTGATCTTCCTCACAAAAAAAAAAAAAAAAAGAAAGAAAACCCTTGATTTTTTCTGTACTGCTAGTTAACCCATTCAGTGGAATGCATGTTATGCTAGGGCATTAGAAAAGTATAAAAAGCAACTAGAGTGGATCCAAAGAACTAAACTGAGTGTCTTCTAGAATCTTAGAAAACTTAAGCATCTATATTTATGAACTAAAGTGTAGAATTGAGATGAATTTTCCATTATATTTTGTAGACAAAGTCTTAAAATAATAAATGTAGATAGCTCAGTTAAAGCTAGTGGGTGATATTTGATTGATTGCTTTTAAATGTAAATATAATAAGGGTTGAATAAAGAGTCCTATCTCTAAGTCATAACTGACTCTTGTATCCAATCCTCTTGCTTACATATATTGATTTTGTGTTTAACTTATATGTGTATATATGGTGTTTGGTTACATGGGTTCCTATATATTTGTTTCTATATGGATGTGCAAATATATATATATATACACAGAGATGGTCTATGTGTACACATATACATATCCAGGTACCTGCACATATACATATCCAGGTACCTGCACATATACATGTGCCCGTGGAGGTAAATACATACTTATTCATGGATATACACATATATACATAGTCTTACAAATAAAGTTATACAGATGATTTTATGCGTATACATACACATATATAAATGCACATGCATGTACATGGGGGAGTAGGAATCAGAAAATTGGATTTGAATCCTGGATCTGCCACCAACCAGTTCAGGAGTCTTGGACTAGAGGGAAGAAAGGACCTTACTTTCCTAATCTGTCACTAAAGAACCCAGATTACATGATCTCAAACTCCCCCCATTCCAGCTCTAAAGGTCTATGTGATTGGTGGTTTTGTATTTATAAACATGGATATGTATACGCAATCCTTTAGGGGAAAATTGATGCTTTCTTACATTTGTATTTATCCCTTTGGTTCTAAATGTAATGCCGCACTTTCCAAAAAATGATCCATGCAATGACTTCCTAAATTGAGCAATATGTATTAACTCTTCCTTTTCACTTCCTTGGGCAGTGTCACCACTCTTGTTGCTCATGTGTTGCTGCAAACGGAGGCAGCCAGAAGGCCTGGGGGCAAGGTTTGCTCCTGTGTCAGAGGGGGGAGAAGGAGTGATACAGTCATGGAGAATAGAAGGGGCCCATCCCGAGGACAGGGTGAGTGGACTGTCACTTTCCAGAGAGGCGTGGGGTTTCAATGGAAATTGAGCATGTCTCCACAATTATACACTACACAAAAATAAAAAGATGTCAATTTTTAATACAAAGCATTTATTTTAAACATCTTTTCTTTCTCTTTTCAGGATGTGTCAAATGTAGGTGTAACAATGACAGCCTCTAATACCCAGGATCGGATGGATTCCTCTGGTCAGTGGACACCAAAATCTGTTTTTCGTTTCAAAATTTGCAAAATTATTCAACCAAAGTTCATGTATAAGCACCTTATTAAAAAAAACCCAGCATATCTGTTGCTGTCCTTGGATGATAATTAGAGGGAAAGTTACATGTTTGAAGTGGCCACTTTATCCTTCTGTCTTAAATTACACACAGTGAAGTATGGTGTAGCAATTAAAAGGGCAAACTCTGGAACGGAATGCTTGAGTTTGATTCCCAGCTCCGCCACTCACTAGTAATAAGTCCTTGGGCAAGACACTCAATGTCTCTGGGCCTCAATTTCCTTATCTTTGAAATTGAATTTATGATAGTCCCTACTTCAAAGTGTTGCTGTGAGGAGTAAATGAGCATATATATATATATATACACACACACACACACACATATACATACATATACATATATTACATATGGTATATAATATATATTATATTACATATATGTTATATATGTTATTTATGTACGTATATGTGTGGTGTGTGTGTGTGTCACAAAATATACATTAGAATAGCGCCTGGCACAAAGTAATGCTACTATAGCCATTATTTGTAATACAAGTTGTCAAAAAAAAAAGAAAAGAAAAAGCAGCAAATATATTCTTCTAATAATACACTGAAGAACTTTTCTTAAATTCACACATGCATTTGGCTCACCAGTCTTACACTCTCCTAACTTCAGTCCCACACATACCCAAGAATTTTGAAAAATACCCAGCTATTGAGCAATGATTGAGCAAAGTAGAGAGGCTGCCCAATTTTAGGGCAGACACGAGATTTCTCAGTGATGGTTCCTTAGTATCCCAAGCTGGCCTCTGGATGCAAGGAGCCTCAGGTGACTGCATGCTCCTATGAGAGCCAGCTCTCCACCCAGCACCAGGGTGAATGAGGACTATGAGTTTCAGTTTCTGCAAACACATGGCTGGCCTTGCTCTGGAGAGTTGCCAAGTGTGTGCAAGCCCTCTCAGACAGGCCGGGGGAGCTTACCAGAGTCAGCGAAGGAAGGAACTGGTGCAGGCACAGAAACCCCACTCCTCTTGGCTAGTTCTACACCTTTAAGTCTAGGGGTGAAGTTTGTGCAAATATGGGAAGGCCGGGTCTGATAGCTGGCTCCCTCTGTACGTTTACTTACATTTATTTTATCGGCAAGCCTGGGGATTGTGGGTGTAATTCAAATTGTTCCTTACCTAGCATTCCAGTACCTACTCTCGGTTGTGTGGTGGTGCATAGCAGACAGCGGCTGGCAGTGTTTCACCTGGATAAACAATGCAGACGACTCAAGCACTGTTATATCATCACCCTCTCCTTTCAGAAATCTACACTAACACCTATGCGGGCGGAGGAACGGTTGAAGGGGGTGTATCAGGAGTGGAACTCAACACAGGTCCAGGGACAGCCACTGGGCTGGTGGCTGGAGGAGCAGTGGGAACAGCCAGGAAGAGGAGTTCAACACCAGGAACGCAGCGGGAATATGCAGACACCGGCCTGAACGTGGCCTTCTTGGACAGCTATTTCTCTGAGGTAATGCCCCTGCACACAGTTACACAAAATAGTCTTGAGACTGAATACTAATAATAACAATGGCAGGAGGTTCCTCTGAAATATATTCAGTTATTCTTAACTCTATCCCAATCCTGAAGAAAAAATATTTCACTTCTCCTTAAAATACAGAAAGACAATTTGCTAAAGCATTTCATATTCAATTGACATTATACATCTTAATACTAGCATCTCTCATCACTCTCCAATCCCTTTTTCCATTTTTCTATCCTCTATTTCCTTCCGGTTTTGCCACTTTGTTTCCCATAGCAAAAGCAAAGCACAAGGATCCTGATCAAGAAAAAAAAAGTGTGTATTCAAGTCCTCTCTTTATGGTGTCCTTCCTGCTCTGCAGGTGCCTCCAATAGAAAGGAGAAAAAATTAATTAAAAGCCAGGACAGGGGAGGGAAGAGAGTGGTAACTCAGGAACAAAGCAGCACCATGACTTGGTGACACATCAGGGCCTAGAACCCAGGTCTCCTATTCCCTATCCAGTGCCCCATCCGCTACATGTCCCTCACTAAGAGAAAGGATCATCGGTCTATGAGCATTCCACAGAGGGCAGTTCCAGAGGCACTGGGTTGGCCTAACATGACAGCACAAAAGGTAGATAAATCCTCTTGTGGATTCCTATTTAGTACATTTATTTCACCTGATTAGCTATTTATCTCATATTTCAATTAGCCTGTTTTACTCCCTATATAGTATTACATGTTTCACCACTGCTCTTAACAAAAAATGTTACAGATGTTGTTTTAATTGTAAGCACTATCTTAAAATTGGTGGTTACCAATGCCACTGCAGGCTGTGCATGAATAGTATCGATTATTTAAATAAGCGATCAATACCACTAGGTACATTTGACAAATGGGCACAAATTATATATGTGTCATAGAAATGTCATAGAAATTATATTTAATGAATCATTCATAAAAATCACAATAGTAAAGAAGCTTTACCATTAATGTCAAAATTGCACTGGGCATTTTTTCCTTTGGTTACAATTGGTTCCTTACAGGACAAATAAGATCAAAATGCATTCTCCTTTCTCTATGGACACTGAGGTCATCCTTCCTCAAACATTTTAGCTCTACACGCAAAAAATAGCACTCAATTTCAGAGGTGGTAGGCGCAGTCTCTCCTTCTGCCAGGTAAAGCCTCTGCAGAACAGTACCAGTGCATCTTCCTGCCACTTTTTACACCACCACCACCCACCCCAGCAGCTAATCTGTGCCCCAGGCAAGATGGGATTATCCTATTATTGAGGTGTCATTTAAAATATTAAACAGTAAAGTTTGAAGGTAATATCAAACTCGCAAATAATTGATTTCAAGACCTAAAATCATTCATTTCTATTGGTAGAATTTAGACCAGAGGGAAAGCACATGATGTAGTGTAAAGAGGATAGTTGGGTTTGAAGTTGTATTCTGCAACCATTCGGGTCTTGGGCAAGCCATTCACCCTCTCTGGGCCTTTGATTACTTTATTCATAAAATAAAGCAGATCAGATTATATCAGGGGATTTCAGATGGTGCTGGGCAGGCCTGATGGGATTTCATGGAACCCACCAAGGGCCATAGCAGGTGAAGGAAACGGGGGAGAGAGCTGGCAGGCAGGTCAGGCTCCTACCTAGGATTTCATTTAAAGGGTCTGTCATTAAAAATAATTTGAAGATCACAGCAGATCGCCTCTTAGTGCCTTCCTCCTGTTAACCTAACTCCAGAGACATCCTAGCTCTCTTCACTCAAGCCACGTAAAGCTTCACTGAACATTCTGACACAAGTCTCTGAAGCTTAGAGATATTTACATCTTTATACGTGCTTTTAGTCTAAGTTGATCAAATATCTCTCCTTAAATAAATATTTTTACCATAACTATATTTTATTATGTCTAGATCACCTCAGAAATGAAAGACCATAAATCCAAAAGATTAAAACATTGTCTTAGATTCAGTCTGAATAAAATGTAGAAATTATCATCTATTCGCTTTCAAATAAGAAAAATTCATCTTTATTCAAATTCTATGCACCATTAATGCACACTGCTCTCCTTTAAAAATTCCAATTATTTAGAAATACAGCAAAGAGGCAGTGTTTTTCTCAGTTCATTCCATAAAATCTTTTAGATCAAATGTCTCTAACGCTTTGTTGTTATTCTTCTTTGATTAAGAGAAAAGAAACTTCTAATTCTCTATTTTTCTTCTAATGTTAGAAAGCCTGTGCTTATGCAGATGAAGATGAAGGTCGGCCAGCAAAGGACTGCTTGTTCATTTACGACCACGAGGGAGCAGGGTCTCCTGTGGGCTCCATCGGCTGCTGCAGTTGGATTGTGGATGATTTAGATGAAAGCCACATGGAAACTTTAGATCCAAAATTTAGGACTCTTGCTGAAATCTGCTTAGACACAGAAATAGAACCATTTCCTTCACAGCAGGCCTGTATACCTATCAGTACCGACCTCCCCTTACTTGGACCTAATTACTTTGTTAATGAATCTTCAGGAATGACTCTCTCGGAGGCTGAATTCCAGGCAGAAATGGCAATACCTGAACCCATGATTCACAGGGATATTGTAGTGACTGAGACTTACGCTACTGCTGATCAATGCGCACAACCCACTACAATTGTTTTTGATCCTCAGCTGGCACCCAATGTTGTAGTAACCGAAACAGTAATGGCACCTATCTATGACGTTCAAGGGGATATTTGTGTACCTGCTGAGTTAGCCAACACACACAATGTAATCTATGCTGAGAGAGTGCAGTCTAGTCCTGGTAGGGCTGACATGAGCAATAGTAGCACGACGGACGGTTGTGTGGGACCTGTGACGAGTGGCAGTATTTTGGTAGGGCCAGAAATTCAAGTGACACAAATGGTAGGTCCAGACATTCACATAAGCCAAACCATTGGTTCCACATCCCCAATGACATCTCGACACAGAGTAACACGTTATAGTAACATACATTACACTCAACAGTGAGTGCCTCATGGTCAGTATTTATATGGAGAACTTGCACCTTGTAACCACCAATATATCCATCAAAGATGTATAATGAACGACTTTTAACATTTTATCAGTCAACAAATATTCTATGTTCAATGCTACTCTTTGATTACATCTTTTGGGGAGGAAATATGGCTAAGCACTTCAGATAAGCCTTTTTTAATTCTTTGTGATTTTAAATAATGTACCAAAAAACTTGAAGAAAGTGTGTTACATCCTTTGATACTTTCTAGTAAACAGCACATAACTCATAAGGTGAATCTTAGAGGCCTTCAGGCCTGTAGAACTGGTCATGTAAACCAAGGCACCCTTGTTCTTGAAGGTTGCAAAAGAAGTCTTCCTGCATTCATCAGTCATTTTTATCTTTAGAGAAATATTTCTATTAAAAATTTTTAATTGAAAAAGTGAACGAAATATACATTTCCAAAAGGAAACTGAAAAGGAAGATGGAGCATCTATCATTAGAGATCTGAAGTCATTGGTCTCTTCAAACAGTTTTTCAAGATATGCAATATTTAGGGCATGCTTAATATAATACATGGAAAGAGGGCCGGCCCCGTGGCTTGGTGGTTAAGTGCGCGTGCTCTGATGGTGGTGGCCCGGGTTCGGATCCCGGGCGTGCACCGAGGCACCACTTCTCCGTCCATCCTGAGGCTGAGTCCCACATACAGCAACTAGAGGGATGTGCAGCTATGACATACAACTATCTACTGGGGCTTTGGGGGGAAAAAAATAAAAATAAAAAAATAAAAATAAAAATAAAAATATATATATATAATACATGGAAAGAGTTTGCCAGCTGAATGCATCACTGAAAATGGTTCATCAAAAGGAATTATATATATATATGTATAGGTATGCATATATACACATATACATAAATCAATATGGATGAATTTTATTGCACTTTATTGATTTATATCATTAACTGTAAATTAATTTAGAATAGCAAAAAAAATTATGACAATACTACAGTAGGACCAGTTCTTAGAGAAGTATTAGAGGTTCTCCCCCTTACACAAAATTTTTTCCCTAATCTTGCTAATCACGCCAGAAAACCATATGAACTATGGTTTAATCAGTTTCATTGACCTAAGTCATAGAGCTTTCTTTTGGCAGCCAGATATTCTCCAAAAGCACCTCTGTAATTATGCATATATTCAACAATATTTACTTAGAAGCTACTATGTGTTGAGTGCTGGTCTTGGGTCTGTGAATATATAGATGAAGAAGACAGACATGATTCCTGTCCTCACAGAACTTCTAATTCATTTCTAGACTTAAAGTAAAACTCTGGGGATATAGCTTTGAGTTCCTATCAAGAATAATTAACAAAATATTTGAGTCCATTACCAAGTGTGTTTTTCTTTTTAACACTGCTACTTATGTTGAATGAATGAAATGGAAACACATGCACAGATTGCTTATTTTTAGTAGGCATAAAACCAGCTTGAGAAAAAGAAATTCCAGCAAGATAGTTTTTCTTAATTCTGTAAAATATGTAAACTGTGTAGTAGTAACTATAATGTGACCAGTGAGACAATGTAAATGAAATAAACTTATTTTCAGGGCTTATTCCTTTTGGAAGGGAATAATTGTGGTGTTTCTTGTTTAATTTTGTTCCTTTAGAAATAAAACTTTCACAGAATTGGGGGCATTTTACATGATCTCTTGCCCAATTTTCTCATTTTACAGAAAAGGAATCTAGAACTAGAGAGGTTAAACGACCACAGCCAGTTAGTTGTGGTACAAAAATTGAACCTGTTGGGCTGGCCGGTGGCTTGGCGGTTAAGTGCGTGCGCTCTGCTGCTGGTGGCTCAGGTTCGGATCCCGGGCGCACACCGACGCACCGCTTCTCCAGCCATGCTGGGGCGGCGTCCCACATACAGCAACTAGAAGGATGTGCAACTATGACATACAACTATCTACTGAGGCTTTGGGGGAAAAAAAAAAAAGGAGGAAGATTGGCAATAGATGTTAGCTCAGGGCCGGTCTTCCTCAGCAAAAAGAGGAGGATTGGCATGGATGTTAGTTCAGGGCTGATCTTCCTCACAAAAAAAAAAAAATTGAACCTGTTGCTCAGGCACCCTGGCCAGTGTGCTTCTCAATACTATCACTTCAACAGACGTGGAGAGGGTCCAATTTGGCCTGTTGCATGATCTTTGCTATTTCCTAATTGGAAGAAAAAGCATCTCTCAAAAAAAAGAAAATAGGTTTTGTGAAGTTTAAGTGCCGAATGGCTAAAACATCATAATGCCAAAAGGTGAGTTATATGTTTTCTAATATTTTCCAAATTATATGTAATGCCAGTTGTTACAGCCATTCCTTACTTTAGTTGTTCACAACCAAGATTCTACTACATTTCGTTGCTCTATAATTTGATGAAATCTATAAGACAGCCAAGGAGCACTGGTGCCATGGTCATTTTAACATTCAATCAACAACCAGCCATGTAACATCTTGTGTGCATTCAAGCCTGTGACATATCTTGATGTGGATATTTCTTTTAGTTTGCATTCTATTAGGCCAATAATTCTAAGAATTATGAAATAATTAGTGAACAATTAAATATAAGGTGCTAATGGGATTAGAACTGAAAATACTATGACATCTGAGAAATGAAGAATAAAACAGTACTGAGCTTTAACTGCCAGATTAAAATTTTAAAAGGAGGTGAAACCACTTGTCAGAAGAGTAAGAACATTTTTCTGTGAACCTTTTCTTCTAACTCTCTATCAATATGCAAAGATCTAAAGATGCTTCCAAAAGAGGAAATCGACTTCTGGTGAATGCCTTCCTCTATATTACCCATGGAGACAAGACCAGAACCATTTCATTTCCTCTCTTATCATTATCACTGAGGAGGAACTCCTTCATCATTCCAAGATGGTCAGTAACGCTCATATATGACTCAAGCCTCTGAAACTAGTGTATTTTAAAAACATTATCTCAAACAAAATAGAAAGAATAAAGCAAGATTTCCCCTTCACTGCTTAAGAGTTAGGGTATTGCTTTATCTGGGAGATAAAGATGATAGAGCACTTACTTTAGGGTTTGAAAGTGAACCCAGAAGCCTTGGAAATGAGACTTAATAAATGTAATAGCATATAGTTCGAGTCTTATCTCCTGCCCCATGGAATTACTTGAGGGGATAGCATTATTAAATGAATAAATGAATTCTCTTAGAAAAGTCTTATCAGGTGAAGGGAAAGGATAACATTAAGACAGAGAGTATTTATAAATTTGTTTCAGAAAAGAATTAGTTAAAAAAAAATCCCTCTTTTGAACTAGATATTTCTGATTTCAATGTATTAGTGAATGTAATAATGTTTTACATATTTCTTCAATAAAAAATATGTGGTAAGGAAAAAAATGTTTCATTTTCTCTTTGGTGTATGCAGTATTCCATACACAAACACACATTCAAAAAATCTTTTCCCAGGACCAGCCTGGTGGCATAAGTGGTTGGGTTCATGTGCTCCGCTTCAGTGGCCAGGGGTTCACAGGTTCAGATCCTGGATGCGGACCTACACATCACTTATCAAGCCATGCTGTGGCAGGAGTCCCACATATAAAGTGGAGGAAGATGGGCACGGATGTCAGCCCAGGTCCAATAGTCCTCAGCAAAAAGAGGAGGATTGGCAACAGATGTTAGCTCAGGGCTAATCTTCTTTACCAAAAAAAAAAAAAATCTTTCCCCATTGTGTTACTAGGTGATTATCACTCATCATTATGTGTATAATACAAGAGAATGGACTCATTTCCATAAATTAAGATTTGGAGTAATTAATTTATTGGCCAATGGTAGAATTTCTCAATATAATCATTATTTTACTAATAAATGCTCACTATAAACTAACAAATCAATTGAATAAACTCCAGAAATTATCCTAGAGGTTGTATAAACTATGGAATTAAATACCATCTCTTCCCACTGGATTTAAATTCAACAAAATTATTACTACAGTTCTTGTACCAAAGGTACTAATTTCTGTTGAAATAAGGAAAGAATAATTAATTTCAGTTAGAGGAATTCAGGAAGGCTCCTTGAAGATAGTGAGATCTGAGCTAGGCCAAGTAGAATTTTGTCTGACAGGGATTCCAAAGGTATAAAAATCAAAAGCACAGGGTATATTCAGAGAATATTAAGTGATCAAATTGAATATAATACAAAAATAGTCTAAAGCAAAATAGGAATTATAAAATTATTACATAGCCATTTTATAGATGCTTACTGTACTAATTACTCAAAATATATTATCCTATTGAATTCTCAAAACAATGTGTACAATACACTATGTGTATTATACATAGTGTATTGTACATACTGTACATAGTATATAGTACATACAGTATTGTACATACACTATGTAGTATGACTTATACCCATGCCATAGATGAAGACAGTAAAGCTAAGGGAAATTGTTATTTTTATGTTAGAGCTTAAATGAGTGGCAGAGTTAAAATTCAAACCCAGGACAGCCTAACTCCAAAGACCTTATTCTTACATATCGAATTCTTTTGACTTAATTCTGGAAGGATGTGTGAGAGGCAGGTTGTAGAGGATCCTGAACTCCACTAGGGATTTGGATTTAACTTGGTAGAAAATGAGGAACCAGTGACATTTTTTGTGCTGGTGACTGGCCAGGTCCTATTTTATGAGACAACACTGGGGCAGCCCTCAGGAGTCCTCGTGATAGTTGGTGTGCTATTGATCACCATGACACAGAGATACCCCCGTGGCCAAATCACTGAGGCAGAGAGCCTAGTGTAGTGGTCAGGATCTTCTGAAAAGCCAGCATTCCAAGGGGAGCTCGCTGGCCCCAAAGCCAGGGACATCCTCTAGATCTCCACTGAGGTGAGCAGGCCATGCTGTGTTGACTAAAGTGACTCTAATCCATCATTCTACACGTTAATCAAAGTATTTGTACATTGAATACCCTTGATCTTTTTTATTACTTTAGGTGAGGTGTATGAATTATTTACAGTTTCTAGAATAAGGCATGCTTTCTCATACCTCTATTACTCTGCCCCACCTTGGTTCCTTAATCGGGAACCCTCTTCACTCCCCTCATCCACTTAGCTTTTTCTTACTCACCCCTTAACACTCACCTCAAGCATTGCTATTTCTTGGGAGCATTTCTTGATATCTCTTCCACTGTCCCAATCTGTTTGCTTAGCTAGCTCTCCTTTGCTCCCTTCAGCAATTAACACACTATTTTTCCTATGCCTGCCAGCCTGTGAGCATCTCAAGACCAGGACAATATTATTCTCATTTCTGTATCTCCAGTGTTAGTAGAATGTCTAGTACATAGCGTGCACTCATTAATTTTGGAAGTGAAGAATATAGTCAAATTCTCTCAAGCACCTAAAAGTCTGCATTTCAACAGTGTGGCCTCTAGATAGCAGCCCTTTGAACAATCTTTGAAAAGTTGGTGTAAATACTACCCTTAGCAAGAAAATGCAAGTATATGGCTCACAAAGACTATTACATTTCAGGAGAAATTTACCTTTTGTAGAAAATAATTATAAAATAAAGTTATTTAAAACAATCTCATGTGCTTTAGGAAAGAAATTCTGGTAAAGCTGAATAAAATAAATTCTAAAATGTTACAAAGAAAGTGATTTTACACAGGATAAATACTTCAGAAGTTAAAACTTCTGGAAACTTGAGAGAGATTGCTGATAATAAGATTACTTTTCATTATAGCCATTGGTTGATTGATAGTTTTTTTTTTAAACCATTTCTTCTATTTCTTATGTATAAGTTCAGTAACAAAAGTTTTAAAAAAATCATACAGCAGGGGACAAAATAGACTTCCCAATATTAAGATAAAATTTCTTTACTTTTCATCATAATATATTTCTCAAAACAACCATCAAAACCAAATAAAGGGGGCCGGCCCCATGGCTTAGCGGTTAAGTGCACGCGCTCCGCTACTGGCGGCCCCAGTTCGGATCCTGGGCGCGCACCGACGCACCGCTTCTCCGGCCATGCTGAGGCCGCGTCCCACATACAGCAACTAGAAGGATGTGCAACTATGACATACAACTATCTACTGGGGCTTTGAGGAAGGAAAAAAAAAAAAAAAGGAGGAGGATTGGCAATAGATATTAGCTCAGAGCTGGTCTTCCTCAGCAAAAAGAGGAGGATTAGCACGGATGTTAGCTCAGGGCTGATCTCCCTCACCAAAAAAACAAAACAAAACAAAACAAAAACAAATAAAGGAACCCAAAACATTACACTTACATGATGTTACCTGGAAAAATCCCATTCCCATTTTTATTTTAATCTGAACATTAAAGCCAACATTTATTGTCACTAAATATGGTATAATTTTTTACTTTTTTTATCAAATGTTATCATGTGTAAACGGTGGTTACAATATTTTAAGGATGGACTAAATATTAAATACAGATAATGGAAATTAATTTTCTAAGACAACTTCTTTAAATTCTATTTCAGCTTCTTTGAAATAACAGGAAGACTGAAGAAACTGAGTTCGTAGCGGGAAGGAATTACCGGTGGGAATTGCCAGTGCTTTTGTGTATTGTTAGGAAAGTGAATAAACAAAAGATTCATGAGGTATCTTATTATTTTTTTTAAATAATAAGAGAAAGGGCAATAAAACCATCCCAATAATTACACTAATAAATTCTGTTTTACAGATAAGGATGGCGATCGTCTGGTACTGAACTGCTGGCAGGCAGACAGGTGCTAGCACAAAATGCTTGTTCATTAGTTCATATGCAGGCTGAATTGTGCGTCAGAAAAGCAGTGTAAGGGGGCTCATATATAACATGGATAAAGTGAGTTAAATGAAAGTGGAACAAATGAAAATTGAGGACTACCTGTATTTATTGTTGTTGTTATAAAAGATTGAATCTAAACACTGAAAAATTTTTTCTTAAAAACAGGACCACACTTTGGCTGGAAACCCAAATGGCTGAGTTTCTCTGTGATTAGTAAGACGGCTGAGTTAAAGGTAAGAGAGATTCTGAGTGTGCTTAATAGAGAGGCAGTGAATCTGTGCGGTGAGTGATGATGAGGTGTTGGTACAAAAGTCACAGCACACACATGGGATCAGCATAAATATTGGCTGACTGGGAAGTCTCCATTGTGTATTTAATAGGGAGTCACTGACTGGGTGGGGACTTTGGTATCAGTGAGGCATGAGCCACCAAGTGCGGGGAACATGAAACTAGATAGGGGTTGTAAAGAGAGAAGAATTAAAAAAATATATTTATTATTATATGCCAAGCATTATGCTAATTACTTTTCAAACATTTTCTCATTTAACCCACCTTATCATCTTCCTTTTATACATGAGGAAAAGTGAGAGAAAGAAAAATGATATGGGAATCACCATGACCTAGTTCCAATGTTCATTCATTCATTCATTAAATGTTTTTTGAGCATTTCACTATTTACTTGTGAGCTAAGTGCTAGGAACAGAGAGGTGAACTGGGGTCCGCGCCATCAAGGACCTCACAGGCAGATGCAGGAAGAAGTAAAGAGTTAAAACGCAATATGACAGGTGTTACACAAGGGATATGAATGAGAAGGCTCTGGGAGAAGAAAAGGGGTGCCCAGCCCAGTGGGGATGGGGAGGCTTCTCAGAAGAAATGATCTTTGAGCTGCCTCTGGAAGGACCCACAGGAAATAGCCAGGTGAAGAAATAGGAAGGGCATTCCAGGCCAATAAAACAGAACGGGAAAGAGGGAGAGAAACAGAGGATGTGGACACAGAAGTTACCTCCTTCCGAAAACTAGTAGTAGTTCAGTAAGGCTGGGGAATGAAGGAAGACGGTTGTATAGACAAGGCCTGAATATGTATGACATTCTAAGGAATTTTTATTTTAATCTGAAAGTTAAAGAGAGCCGTTGAAATATTTAAATAACTTGTGAAGTTTGCTCCTGCACAGACAGGAGGGGGATGAGGCTGCTGGTAAGCAGATCAGCAAGGACGTTGTTTCAGTGAACCAAGACAGTGAGGGGATGATTTGGGTTTCATCTATGCACCATAATCCTTGGGATAACTGACGAATTAACTGCCCATATCACAAAATCATGTGATAATTGTGCATTTCACATCATCAGCAAATGGCGGCAACCAGTTATGCCCGTTATGTCCCAAAGATGGCACTGTAACCTAAAGACACCAAGCCCAGCAAATGCCCTTGAAACTGGAGGACACTCCCTGGAGGACTATCTGCTGAAAGAGCAGAACATGGAGACAAAGACCAGCCTTTCATCTCACGAATAATATGCTTTCTACATTTATAAGGAATAGAAACGAAATCGAAAGACAGTGTTAAGATTTTAAGCTATTTTTTTTGCTATTAGTGCAGCATTGATTATTTTCCTAGTATAAAATTAATGTGTGCTTATCGTAGAAATTTAGAAAACATACAAATATAACAAGAAAATGGAAATCATCTCCCATTACCCAGAGACAACACCAAGATAGTTTTCCTTTCAGTTAATGCTAACACAGTCCTCCTACCCTTCAGCTGACAAGGTAAGAAACCCGAATTCCTGACTGCTACTTAGTCTCTACACTCTTTCTCTACACCCTGATTTGTTGCATAGCATTTTAAAGTTGAGATTATTATATATACAAGTTTGTGCTGACTTTTTACATTCAAAATTCTTTGTAAAAGTATTTAAGGGATATTTCATCCCATGAATGGACACTGAGGTTTCCTCCACTCCTCTCACATTGAAAATAATTATCTGGGGCTTTGCATGTGCTTTGCATGATTTCCACTAGAATTGAAATTTCTGGATCAAAGACTATGCAAATATTTTAGAATCTATACATTATAACACATTATTAACAAGATCCTGGATATTAGTGAAAACATCTTATACACCAAAGCACAATCATAACTATAACACACAATAGATATATCGTATCATTATGAAGCTTATATTCTTTTGTAAGGATACCGGCATTATAGAGGAATATTTAGAAAGATACCCTCTGCTATCAAGGCTTAAGTCGTCCCAGGGTATTTTTTCGTTTTTTTTGTGGGGTTTTTTGCTGAGGAAGATTTGCCCTGAGCTAACATATGCTGCCAGTCTTCCCTCTTTTTTTTTTTTTTGGTGTGAGAGCTACCACCACGACATGGCCGCTGACAGACAAGTGGTGCAGGTCTGTGCTCAGGAACTGAACCCGGGCCACGGAAGTGGAGTGTGCTGAACTTAACCACTGGGGCTGGCCTTGTCTTGGGTTATTTTTGATGGTCATAAAGCTGACTCATTTTTTTCTACTGAAGACAATAAAGGCTCTGCTATCTATAAAGCGTTCGGCCCTGATCTATGTATAGGATAATTCTAGAAACAAAGTTATGGTTCTAATTTTCTAAGTACCAAATTATCATCTAACAATGTGAAGTCTGAAAAAAATCTCTCCCCCAAAAAGACATGAGATACTCTAAACCACAATGCCCCACTGGCATCTCCCAAGTACCACCTGGAAGCTGGTTGATAGTTAGGTTAATTATCCACGAAGAAAGATCCTCAGATTTAAATATTGCTTTAGAGGAAAAAAAAATATTCCCAGCAAAAGATAGGACACGATCTGACATGACAAGGGTAGATCTCATCCTGAGATAGCACTTATTACTTATCTTTGTTCTTAATTTCAAAATATTTGAGATTTTTACACTGTCCAGAATACATTAATCTATGACTGATCTTTCAGAATTTGTGGATTTCAAGTACTAGCCTGTTCCCTGTTATTTTCCATTCCCATAGTTTCAAACCAATGCCTCCACCCCCACCCTGCCTCCCTTAACTTAGGGAATTTACATTCTCTGTTTCACTTGCACTGAGATATTGGCAAGAGAGAAGTTACTGTTAACAAGTGACATTGAAAAACTAAGATAAAATGTTTTGTTTAAACCTTGAACAGAGAGGGTAGAAGACCTGGACACCTAAGGGAACATTTGGGACCAGTAATCCCTTTCACAACAATTACAAGCTGAGGTGCAAATTCCCGCAAACAAATATCACAAGCAAATATGATTCATTAACTGTTTCTGATGGCTGTCATCTATTCATTCAGCAGCATAATCTTCACACCATGGTTAGAGTCAAGACGCTTCCACCAACTACTGAAATCTAGTAGTACTTAAGGACCAAATCACACAGCAAGTGCTATAAAAAGTTAACTGGAACATTAACACTTTTTCACTCACTCCAATTTCATAAAACGTATCAGTGAAAAATAATTGATTATTTAAAGAAAAGAAAAGGAAAATTCTTCATCATATTCTGCAAATTGACTACTTTAAGTAATTGGTGTCTTCCTCCCTCAAACTTCAGATTTTCTAATGGGAGGCTCCAGGAGCCTTTTTTTCTGCTGGGAGGAAGCAAGCATGAGAATCTGAAAGAGGGAGCAGTTCTCTAGGGGAACAAGAGGAGACAGGACACCTACCCTCCATTAACTCTGGCCTCTCCCAGTCTCTCGCCAAGTCAACAGTTCCTTTCTGCCCTGCACCACAGGATGCTTCAGAAAGGAAAACTCAGCATGTCAAGAGGGCGGCAGACTCCTCTTGGATTCCTCCTCCCACACTCTTCCCTCCCCTAGAGAGCAAAAGGAGGGTTAAGGGAGAAAAGACAACACAAAATCTCCCTGGCTTAGGAATTATGGTTTCTGTGGAAACGAAAGGGGTGTCCTTTCCCTGAAGACACGGCTGTATTCAGTTCATTGCATGTTTTGGCAAAGGACTTGTCACGTGCCCTTAGCTAAGACAGAAAAGCATGTAGCTTAACAGGAAAAAGGCTGAGAAATGAAATCTGAAGTTGGAACTACTGAGCTCCACGATAGTCAGACTGATTAGCAGTGAATACTTAAAGAGAAAACATCCATCACTTTGTCAATTAGAAAATGTGGTCAAAATGAAAAATGCTTTATAATGGGTTTTGAGATTCGGAGCAACTGGTGATTCTTAGAGTTGAATGCATAATAAATCATAACCATACTTACTGGATTTCCAGAACAGATTCATAATTATTATCACCATCCCTTTCAGTCTTAACTTAAAACCATCTCTCCGTTGCCCCTTATGTGCTCATTCTTGTTAGACCAGGTTGAGTTTTAGAAAATACAGTCACCATTATAAGCATTCATTAAATATTTGTCGATTTCACGTGCCCAATTAATCATGTAAAATCCTTCACAGCATGAATTGAATTAGTGACTGTCTTTCCCTGCTTATGGGCACACTTTGGTCCAAGATTTCACCATCTCATTCATCTTTGTATCTCTAGGCCCAAACTGTGTCTGGCACATACTAGATACTTAATAAATGCCTGTGGAATGAAATACTCGTGGATTGAATTATCCTTCTTCAATCACTTCTTAACGTTATCAAAATTATCTCTTCTACTAGCTGTAGATTATGGGAGAATCTATATTTCTAAAAGCAAAATCATAAAGAGATATTAACAACCTGTCAGAAGGAAAAAATGATTAGATGCTTTAACTTCTACCTACCTAAGGCTTGCAGCTCTGCATAATTGTACTGAGAATTCTATTAATATTTGGGTCCAATTCTTGGATAAGTCAATTCAAATCTGTTCACTTTGCTTTGCTTATTTGTAAAACTAGAGACTTGGATTAAACCAGTATCTTTCACACTATGGGTCACACCCCCCAACAATGGGTCATGAAGTCAATTTAGTACACCTATCTAGACAAACATTTTTAATGGAATTAAATGGAAGATAAAAGAAAAGGAAATAGCAGACTAATCACACACAGTAAAAGTAAGTGTTTGTGTACTGGTTGGTGACATAAACTATATTTTTGACCAGAGGTTGTGGTTAAAAGAAGTTTGAACATTGCTAGACTAGATCATCTTAAGTGACCTAGGCCCTCAAATGCTTGAATTTTATGATTAAGTTGAGAGAGAAATAGGAAGGGTTTTAGTACTAGGAACGGGGAAGCTAGAGGACAGATAGGGGACAGTGCCTCTCCAAGCAGAACAAAAGCTGTGATGTGAGAAATACTTTAGTGCACCTAAATTATTCGTATCTCATGAAGATAAGCACTATGTAGATCTTCTATACAGAATACTTCTTCCTGGAAAGCATTGGGAAAATAAGGAAGTCATCAAATCTCTGGAATACTACAGAAGAGTTTGTAAAAATGAGCACTCGGTGATCCTCATCTGCCATTGACCTATTATAACTGTTACTAAAGAGAGCCAGTTCACCTACATAAAGAAAAGACAGTGGGTTGTAGGTGCATCATATCTTCATTCATTTAAATTGCACCTAGCAAATCCCACTTTTGACTCTCTTTGCTTTGATCATGAACTTTTGGAACATGAAACAGATTGCACTTTGCAGGTGTTGAGATATATGCCCATGATTCCTGCTCCGTGGCAACTTGTCATCCTAACCTGAACAACAGGGATGGGATTCTAGCCCAGGCTCTACTACTGATGAGCCATGTGATGGCAGGCGAGTCCTTTAGCTCTCTGAGCTTCAAGTCATCACCTTCAGAATGTGAGTTCCTTGACAACTTATGTCTCTGGTTGTGAAATTACCTAGGTCGCACTTGCTCCTACTTAACAAGATAATCCCTATTTGATACTAAATCTTTCCTAAATTGAGAGTGACCTGAGGCATTCCAGGAGTTTTGTTCAAGAAGAAACCAGTTTTGGAGGATCCTCTTTGTGAGTAAAACCCCAGGTATGTGATCTCTAGGATGTTTTACAGTCAACTGAGAAAGTTGGGGATGAAGACTCCTGGAGAGCAATGAACTATTGTTCCCTGAGGGATAACTTTTCTGAAAGAACCTCCAGAGTTCCTTGAGATTTTGTGTAACCCCCACCCCTTTTCCTGTGCTGCCCTTCTTGATGGGGGGCAGGGAACGGGCTCAGTGCACTCACTCCCCCCACCCTCCCCCACACACACAGTAGCTTGCTCTTCTTCAAGCTCTAGCAGAGTGGGTTTTAATTAAATCTAAATGAATATCAAGCAATTTTATTAGTTGGATCTTCTTTTAAAGTGAAAAAAAAAAAACCATGAGCCAGCCCTGATGGCCTAGTTGTTAAAGTTTGGCAGATTCCACTTTGGTGGCCCAGGTTGGGTTCCCGGGCATGGAACCACACCACTCACCTGTCAGTAGCCATGCTGTGGCAGTGGCTCACATAGAAGAACTAGAAGGAATTACAACTAGAATATACAACTACGTACTGGGGCTTTGGGGTGGGGGAAAAAAAAGAGAGAGAGGAAGATTGGCAACAGATATTAGCTCAGGGTGAATCTTTCCCAGCAATAAATAAATAAACTTACTTAAAAGAAATTTGGTGTTTCTTTTAAAAGTGAAAAAAAAAAGAGTTTGGGGAGAATTTACTTTTTCAAGTGAAAATACAAAGCATAAAATTTCCTAGGATAAACAGATTAATACAAACATCAGATCTACACTCCGCCCAGAGGTGGTGTGGAAGAGGGAAAAGAAAAAAGGGAAAAATAATAGAAAGAAAAAATGGATAGGCAGAGAGGGGGAAAAAAAAATCTGAAGTAGCAGGAAGGAAAAGGGTGAGAGAGAGGGAGAGGGAATAGGAATGGAGAGAGTGGGCTGCAGCCAGAAAGACAGATGGAGGAGAGACATATCCTGAAAGGCATTAGAAGCCTGTGCGGGCTCACTAGCTGAAGAAGCCTGCCCCACGCCGGAACCAGCTACACTTGCCCAGCCTGATCTCTGACCTCACCGGGAAACCTGCGCAAGACAGACTAGAGGAATTTCTTGTTCTAGGATCCATAGTCATTTCCTGGTTTGGCGTTGAGTGAACTGACTAGTTGCCTGTTCTGGTTCCTGAAGGATTGTTTCTAATTTGTACTCCATTCCCATTCTTGTTGTTGTTGTTGTTTTTCTCATGCTAGTCCTAAATGCCAAGCTCTTGACTTTTATTCCAACTGCTTCTCCTCTTATACCTGACTTGGATTTCTGACTGTTACCATAACAAGAACTTTTTCAGACAGTGAAACTTGTCCGCATCCTACAGTCTGACCTGGTATCTCTGACTCTGATCTTAGATTTCCTCCCAGGACCCCCAGATCTGTTCCTTCAATGTAACACTCAAAGGTGGGATTCCTACCCCACATTTTGCTCAGATTTTCCATCCACTGCCTTCATTTCATTTCAACAAATATTTATTATCTGCCATGAACAGGCTAGGTGCTGGGGCTACAAAGAGGAACAAGACACAGTCCCATCCTTCAGGACATTATAGACAAGTAAAAGGGATCAACTCTTCAGCACACATTTCAGTATAATCTTTAAGAAAGCTCTACCCAGGTGCTACGTATGGGTATGTAGACGCAGAGCACAGGCTAGTCTGGGAGATCAGAGACGTACCTGGAGAAAATGAATCCTCAGCTTGGTGTTAGGGAGGCAGCTAGCAAAGAGGTGGGGAGGAGGTAGCAGAGCGGAGGCGGGGCTACCACCAGCGGTCTGCAGTCTCGTGTGACACAAGCATAAAGAGTACAAAGTACACGCCAGGGAACAGTAGGCCATGAGACTTAGATGTCCATTGGACCAAATCACGGAAAACCATGCATCCACGTTAAAGAGCCAGGAGTTCATCTTACAGGAGTTGAGGAGACACTGAAGGGATTTAAGCAAGGAAAACACACGCTCAGATTTGTATTTCATATGCATGTTTCACTGCCTCTGTGGTGCTGAATGCGTGGAGAGTAAGACTTGAAATTGGACTGACCTCGCTTTTAGTTCTGCACCTGCAAGACCACTTCATCCTGTGACAGTTGGCAACCAACTGGTTACTACTGGAGGCAGCTTCACAAAGAGACTGTTTTGTCTTTTGATGATGAAGGATATTGCCAATGAGCCAGTTGAATATCTAATGCATTTTTGCAACATTAGGCATTAACAGTTGAAATATTTTGGAACTTTTCTCATAGGCTAAAAAGACCATTATTTCAGAACACTAGAATCTTCCTTAAAGTCTGCATAACCTGAATATTAATCAGCAGTGTTAAAACAAATGAAAAAAAAGAGGCAAGTGGGTCAATCAGATATTATTCTGTTTTCTGATGAAATGCAAAGCGAAGTACATAGGACACATTCTGGGCAAAAATATTTGATTTGGATCTGACAAACCTTTTGAGATAATAAGGAAAATATAAGGGATTAGAAATACAAGGACAACAGAGGGACAAGTTAACACCACAAGACCAATCCAAAAATGGGACATTCTGTAAGATAACTAGCTCAGTCTCTTCAACAAGTTCATGTCACTTAAAAAAAAAGGACATTGCCAGAGTAAAAGAAATTTAAGGTGGAACTGAATTAGGTCCTAATTTGGACAAATCAACTATAAAATACATTTTTTGGCTTATTTGAGGAAATCTGAATACAGACTGAATATTAGAGAAGATAAACGTTCATTGACATAGAAAGGTAGAGATCATGCACAGAAAAAAGCAAGTGACGAAAGGGCATGTACAATAGAATCTCATTTTGGCTAAAAAAAAACCCATGTATGTGTAAATAGAAAAGTGAGAGAATTTCAAGCAGGAAAGGGAACTAATATTTACCTTCCACATACTTAAACGTATTGCTAAGTATTTTCTTTACACCATTTATTTAATTATTTAATTCTCCCGAATACCCTGCGAAGAAGATGTAATCAGCCTCATTTTCCAGACAAGACATGTACTTGAAAGTGTTTATAGAAGTAAGCTCTGGGTAGTCAGAATTTGGTGACTTTATTTTCTGCTGCATATTTATATTTTCTACAACATATGTCTACTGCTTATGTAATAATAAAAAGCTGGTTGTTTTTTAATTAAGAAAGTGAAGACAAAATAGGCAAGTACAGTACTCTTCAACTTTTGTGAACCTATATCCCCTTTTGATAGACATACAAATCTGTGGCTATTTGAAATTCCAATAAATACCATGATTTTAAAAAACCAAAGCAATGGTAGAGAAGACTGCTTTGCTTTCAGCCTATAAATAACAGCCCTTGCAGACTAGAAACCCAATTCCTGCCAAATTATGAAATGCCCCCTCATGTAGATATGTCCCTCTCTTCAGAGTTATTGGGGTTGAGGGAAGAGCATAAACTTTGAAGTCAGACAGTTATGGTTCAAATCCCAGCTACACCACTCACCAGTATGGTGATCTTGAAGAAATTTCTGAGCCTTGGTTGTCTCATCTGCAAAATGGGGTTAATAACATCTTCCTTACAGGGTGTTTGGGCAAATAACATAACTAAATAAACTATGCGAAGAAAATACTTAGGGCCACAATTAAGTACCTAGAGGGTACTCAATAAATATCAGCTCCCTTGCTCCCTGAAATGAAAGTGTGTCTAGGTGTTCAATGAGCTTGAGGCTCTAGCCTCCTTAGGGAGCCCCACCATGCGTCATCAGTTCCCCTAAGAGGTCCTCTGCTCCACCTTGCACTCCTAGCTTTTATTTGACTTGCCTGCTCAATGTGGAGCTCAGCTAAGAATCACAATTCAATTCCCTTCATCTCTATCCCCTCATTCAACCATCCATCTACCCACTTATTTACCCAAAAGTAGCTATTGAGAGCCAAGCAGTGGACCAAGTGAAAAGTGGCAAATGAGAGACATAGCCCCTGCCCTCTCTGAGCTTGTAGTCTAGTCCTTGTGAAGGAGACCCATACTCTTGGGCCGCATGCTGTTTCCTGCATTGCTTGTATTAACTCAGGACTATCTTGATTTATGATGCAGTCACCCACCTAAAGCCACTGCCTAGAGGCCCCACTGCCCACCCTTGTGACCCACTGGATAGAGATGCTGGCCCACAGCCGACCAGACTTCCCAAGAGCATCTCGTTGGACTTGGTGATGAGGACAGCTGGCTCGTACACTCTCCTGCTAGGAGTTACCCACCTGCTATGGGCCAGGCCCTCCCACTGCAACAGCAGGGATTACTTTTTGAAGCCTTCCATGCCCCCAGAAATTGCTACTGAATCCCAGTGCCCCTAATAATGTCACTTTTCTATTACCACTCATTGCCAAAATAGTAATTCTCTCCCTTTATCTTCAGCATTAAGAATGTTATTTCTAAAATAATGAAAGATGCTATTTGGGCTTTTCATTTCAAATTGCTAGTAAAAATTGTGCTTTTCCTTATTTTTGCCCCTCTCTCTCTGTAATTCAAGTGCACCTCGCTACCTGTCATGGAAGAAATAAATGCACACGATTGATCACTATGCCAACACCTTCAGCAGTGCGTACATGGCTGATTCGTGCATTTTCAGAACACATTGTTCTTATTTAGGGTAAAACACATGACTCAAAGGAATTCAATGGCTCGGTATTCTATGCTAATTTTGTTACTGGACAAAGCCCTAAAATAATAATTATATACACCCTTTCATGGTTTTGGCCAAGTCCATCTTTTCCTAAATGGTTTTAAACATCAAACTGCTAAATCTATCTTTTCTTAATAGTTAATACTTTGAAAGGAAAAATATTAAACATACAATTAATAAAAATATTTTTAGTTTTAATGTTTTCTATGTATAGATTTAATTTGACATAAATTAATAAATGTGATGTTATGATACATACTATAGTTTTCAGCAAAAAATTTTTTTTACATTTCCTTTTCAGCTTAATTACCCCTCCCCACTCCTGAATACATGGTAGTAGTATTCATATTTTTCTCTATGTTCAAGTAATCATTTACAGCCGTAGGCATGTATACATGCACATACACAGACACACACACATACATGTAACAATTATTATATACACTATTCTATACCTTGCTCTTCTCTCGCAACAGTAGCCCATACAGATACCTCTGAGTCAACTGGTATATCTTTAATTAATTCTTTTTATTGTCTTCAGAATATTCTACTTTCCATGTTCTATTTATCTATTCCTAGAACAACACTATATTTGTTAGAGTGTTAGGGAACCAACTTTTTTCACCTACTTATATTGTAAGCAATTGAGAAATAAGGTACAGGAGACAAAAAAAATAAGTATCACCTTTATTATTTGTAACAAAATAAATGTGGATGATCTAGTTGAGATGAGCAATCATAATGAACATCCTAATTCTCATTCCAGAATTAAACTTATTCACCCAGTCACAGACAACTTCCACCACCACGACCAAAGGATAGAGCCTGCCCCTGTGAGCTTATAGCTAGAAGAAGCAGAAGGTATGTCTTGTCAACAAGCTGGCTCCAAAAGAGAAAACACTGGATGTGGAGTTGTGGGGTGGGAGGGGGCAGTGGGATGAACCCAGCGTGTATAATTTCTTCTCCCAAGCTCACCAATGAGATGATTTGTCCTCCATCCATTAACAGGAGCACAGGAATGATGGGGAATAAAGTCAGCTTTACGGTAGCTGAATCCCTCTCATATAGAAACATGAGTCCAGAAGCAACAGTTGCATCTAACAGTTGCTTTTTGAATTATAGCAGTATTATAGTGAACTTTGAAATCTGGTAAGGCACGACTCTTCAATATTCTTCTTAATCGTTCTTTAATTAGCCGTTGGGCATATTTCTTCTTCCATATAGACTTTAAGATTTTTTTTAATCCTCCTCCACCTCCATCCCTCACATAGACTGTGGGTCAAATCTGAGAACTGTATCGAGGTTTTTTTTCTTTGAGGAATTGATATTTTATAATAGTAATTCTTTTCATCTAGGAACATAATAATATCTTTCTATATTCTTAGATCTTGTTTTATGTCTTTAACATTCTTCTGTGCATTCTTAAGAAACTTACTTCCAAATATTTTACAGTTTTTAACTGAGACTGTGAATGGATTCTTTTTCTCATTTCACTTTCTAGATCCTTGTTACTAGGGTAAAGAAAAGTTAAGGATTTATTCTATAAAAATCCACCTTAAAATTTCTTTAAAAAGTGCTACATACAAATATGTGATAATAAATTTGAAAACACTAGAAGATATGAGTAATTTCTTTGCAAAATATAAATTATCAAAATGTAGCCCCCAAAATGGAAAACATCAACAGACCAATTGAATATTAAGGAACTTCAGTGTAGTGAAACTTGGAGTGACTGGAGATAAATGTCATAAGCTCAAAGCACTTCCTTCAAATGTAGGCTGACCAACCCAAATGAGTATAAATTGCATCACTTCAAAGTCTAAAGAATAAAAAGGTGTTTCGAGAATTTGTCAATCCTAACTTTACATGGAGAACTGAATATTAACCTTCTCACCACGTTGCACAAGTTAATCAACATGCACAAGCATTCATAAAATTGGCCTTGTGTCTAACGCATCAAAAGTGAAGCCCAAACTGACTCATGAAGGTGATGTGCTAACGAGGGAGACTAGAGGTGGAGTCTACTCCATTAATTTCTCTTTAGGTGCATCCTTCCAGAAAAAGACCAAATAAGTTGCAGCTGTGCCAGCACTGGATCAAAGAACATAAATTCACACTGCCAAGATTGTGCTTTGAGAAATGTTCAGCGTAAATGAACCCATAGGAATCTTTAGAAGTTTCGATAATGGAAAGTAAATTGAAATGATGTTCAAATAAGTTAGTGAAACAACACAGAAAAAATTTCTATAGGCTACACAACATTTTGCTGTAAGACGTGGATTTATTACCAGTTCAGGTAGGTAATGGATTCTGATCCTCTTCTTAATGTCAGTGAATATACTAATAGTGTTTATTCAAAGGAAGGCCAATTAGGCATGTCCAAAACTGCAGAAGAAACATGTTCATGTGTTTCAACTGAAAGTTCAGTGCTTTCCTAAGTACCATGTGAATACAAAACAGATGATATGAAAGTTTTTCTGCGTCTGAAAAAGGGCAGCAACAAAATACACTTAAAATTCCTGTTCTCTCTAACTAATCTTTTCAGGAGGTTTTGTAGCTCCTAGTCAGGGCACCAATAGTAAAATGCACAATACAATAAGTTGTGCAAGTTTTACAGGTTTGCCAAACTTACTTGGAACTTACTAATTATGAAAGTATCAGTGTACAATGCCTCACTGTATGTAACACACCAGTCTTTGGTAGAGAAATGCACTAATCCTGAAGAATAAAGAATGACAGGCTGCTCGTTTTTTAGATGCATCCCCCTTCCTTACCATGCTAGAGCTAGTAGTTCTTAACTACAGTCATTCCTGACATCCTTGGAGATCATTTTTTTAATGTTCCATGCTGTTTTCAGATTCCATCTACAGACTGGTATCTGCTGCTTAGCAAGGAGCATAGATGCTGCTTCATAGGACACAGTGTATCCATTCCATTGAAACCACACCTCATGGCATGTGGTTTGAGAAGCTGGTGGAGCACTCTGCATGATATTTCTTCCCATGGGTGAAGTGGTGGGTTGAGATTTAAATTAAAACAATTATCAAAAAAAATTTCCTTCCTCGGGAATTACCAATAATAATACAGGTACAATTTGACTACTAGAAAAACATAAGTCATGGCTCCCGTGATACTTGAAAATACTTGAGGACTTTGGTGAAATGTGCTCTTTATCATCAAAAGGAAGATTAAAAATGTATAAATAAAGGGATCATAATAACTATCGAGTATAGGAAATTAACATTTGACTTTGCATATTTGGTTGTCATATCTTTTCGTGTCATATCATCATATCACCTGAGATGGTGAAAAGGCCAGAAAGGTATTAAGTGCAGGAAGGATGCCAGGTCATTTGAATCTAACCAAGATCCTTAACTTAGTTCTGTGTCCAGTTTCTTAGATTGCTATACTCAGAATCTTAACTTTATTTTAATTTATTATAATCTAATAAATTATTAGCATTCAAATAAACGATATTTAAATCTCAATAGATTTAAAATATATTTTTCATAAGAGTACTATTTTCTCATCAAAGAAGCAGAAAATAATTTCCTATAACAAACTTTATGCCTGGAAGGGATGAGGGATAGGCATTTTCTTACATTATCAGTGGGAACGTAAATTGGTATAGCCTTCTGGATGACAGTCTATTAAAAATCTAAACTATATGTGCCCTTTGATCCAGCAGATATACTTGCACAAAATTTTTAAAGATATATTCATTTATTCACCCTGCGAAGTCCTGGGAATATGCTACCAAATGAAACAGAGGTGATTCCTCCCAGAGACAGCTCATAGTCAAGTGGTGGAGAAAGGAAATATAAGCAACACAACTAAGAAATAACAATTTACAAGTCTTAGTAAATTGTTATTTTATCTGTTTATTGTTTATTTTATCTGTTTATCTGTTTATTGTTAAGTCTTATCTAGGAAGCAAATTGGGATTACTGATAAAAAAAATAATGGGGATGAAAGTGCTCAGGTGTGGGGAGTAGGCAGTAAAGATCTCTCTGAGAGGTCACATAACCTACCACCTGATGAACGAGAAGAAGCCAGCCAGGAGGGAGAGAAACTGAGTGAAGACCTGAGGCAGAAAAAGAGCTTAGGGCTTGTGAAGAACAAAAGAAGGTGCATACGAGAGGGAGGGAGTCTGGGATGTGGTTGGAAAGGAAAACAGGGAATGGATTAGGAAGTCCCCTTAAGTCATGACAGGTAGTTTTGATTCTGTTCCAAACACATTGGAAGCCACGATCCTTTTAAAAATAGCACTCAGGTTGCTGAGTGAGGGGTGGATCCGGTACGAGGCAAGAAAGGCCCAAGAGCTCAGTCATAGGCCCATTGCTTGAGAGAGATGTTAGGAATCTGGCTAGTGTGGAAGCCCAGAGAAAGAGGGAACTGGATGGATTCAAAATACATTTGGTAAGTAGACCCCCCCTTGTCAATTTTATCTCCAACAAAACACGAGAACCAAAGAAAAGCTTCTCCTAAAGAAACACTTTGTTTAATGAGGTTCATTTGGAAAATTTCTCTTTCATACTTTTTATTACCTCACAAAAATATTCCCACCAATATGCAATTGCCTAATCAGACTAAATCAAAGCAAAAAGATGTTGACCCTGGTCCATGGCATAAGTAAAAATTTTTTGTGTGGGTGTGGAAGATCAGCCCTGAGCTAACATCCAATGCCAATCCTCTTTTTGCTGAGGAAGATTGGCCCTGGGCTAACATCCATGCCCATCTTGTTCTACTTTATATGGGACGCCGCCACAGCATGGCTTGATAAGAGGTGCATCGGTGTGCACCCGGGATCCGAACCTGCGAACCCCGGGCCGCGGAAGCAGAGCGCATGCTACATCACTGGGCCAGCCCTAAAATTTTTTTAAATGTATATTCACCCATATTTACCCTTCTGAAGTTTGGGCTTAAATCAATATATGATAAAAATTACACAAGTTTTTTTAAAGAAATAATTCTAGGAATCACAGAAGCATGGTGAACCATGCTGCATACCATCTAGCAGGAAATTGGATCAACGGCACTATTTTCACTAATCAAGTGCAGACTGTTCTTTGCACACGCACAATTGTTTCACTCTCTGATATTTCTGGATGCCTTCAGGTGATGATCCTAATGGAAGAGGTGTATGATTTCCATTACCTCGAATGATAAAAAATGATGAATCACAACTTTTGCAGACCAGTTTAGGACGTATGTGTAACTTTGTTAATGCATGATTTGTGGAACTAATATCTTAATTCATGAGTTTGTGAACATTCGAGAACAATTAAATATCAAAAAGTAGTGATGTCTGACATATAAGATATATTACATACATGTTTTCAGTCAAAACAAAGACCAGTGAAGGCTTGCCAGTGAAGGCAAAGTCTCATTAACATTCTCTACTTGATGAATAATAACGCTGAAGATGATGAGCATGGAAACCTCTGAAGCCACTGCCCTCTTGAATAAACATCCATTCTTATTGCTTCAGTCCTTATGCCATGATTCAACTTCCAGCAAATTGAGGAATGGTTTCTTTAGCTTTTTAAACCTGTGATGTGTTATATCTACTTTCCAACTCATATTTTCAACATGGCACAACAACTGAAATACAATATACACATAAAAGGAAGCTCCCATTTAATGATTATGATTATTGTTGTTATGCTCCTCATTTTTATTTCAGCCTCTTGTGTAAGAGCCAGTTTCAAGTGGGCTTAGGTTTCCAAAGCCATTATCCAGAGAGTAATAACATAACCACTCAACGGAAACCACTGGAAAATCCTCCCTTTTTTCCTTTTCACAAACATAAACAAAACAGCAAGTGAAAATACCGCTTAGTCCAGAAGGCACTACGCAAATGCACTCCCCAGTAGGAATAACCTCCAGACTACCTTCTTATCACCATGCAAATGTGGTCCCAACACCACGGTGCTTTAGTACCTTACTCAGGTCCCCAGTCCTCTAAGAAAAGGATGTGTCGGCTTAAAGCACTTTCAAGAACACATAGGAAGATTAGAGAGCCCTGTCTGCCTATGGATGCACAATGAGCTCTCTAGTCCTCCTTGACTGGAACAAGTAGATGGAGCCAGCCTGCATCAGGCCAAGTCTGGCATATTACTCTCCTATAAGGCTGCCCACACCCTTTATATACCACCTGACCAAGAATCTTTAGATGGTGTTTCAAAATGCAAAGGTAAAATACCAGTTAAATCCTCAACCTGTGTTTAGGTAAGGAAGGAGTGGAATGATAATTAACATTTTTAAGCTCTAATTAATTAAAATTGTCAAAGAACTGGAGTTTTAGGAAAAGTAAATCAGTACAAAGAATTTAGTCTACAATGCAACCTATGGGTATGCCTAGGAAGATCATAATTCACTGCTATCATTTTTTAAAATCTCTTTTGTCTTTAGCACAATAATACTTTGAAGAATTGCAAGTTATTAAATTATAGAGAAGGAAAGAATTGAAAATTCATTATGTTTTTCTCTTCTTCCCTGCCCTAAAGTTTAGAATGTTATTTATAAAGGCTTGCTGTAGTCACATTATTTTTTAAATAACTTTCTTATTAATTATAAAACAAATACATTCTCATTACCAAAAAAATCAGAAAATATATACAGGCACAATGAAGAAAATAAAATAAAATACATCCCTATCACCTCATTCAAAAAATAAGTTCTTGGGCCGGCTCCGTGGCTTAGCGGTTAAGTGCGCGCGCTCTGATGCTGGCGGCCCGGGTTCGGATCCCGGGCGCGCCCCAAGGCACCACTTCTCCGTCCAGCGCGAGGCCGAGTCCCACGTACAGCAACTAGAAGGATGTGAACCTATGACATACAACTATCTGCTGGGGCTTTGGGGGGAAAAAAATGAATAAATAAAATCTTAAAAAAAAAAAAAATAAAAAAAATAAGTTCTAGGGGCCGGCCCTGTGGCTTAGCAGTTAAGTGCGCGCGCTCCGCTACTGGCGGCCCGGGGTTCAGATGCCGGGTGCGCACCGATGCACTGCTTCTCCGGCCATGCTGAGGCTGCGTCCCACATACAGCAACTAGAAGGATGTGCAACTACGACATACAACTATCTACTGGGGCTTTGGGGGAAAAAAAGGAGGAGGATTGGCAATAGATGTTAGCTCAGAGCCGGTCTTCCTCAGCAAAAAAAAAAAAAAAAAGAGAGGAGGATTAGGATAGATGTTAGCTCAGGGCTGATCTTCCTCACAAAAAAAAAAAAGAAGTTCTAGTATATTACGGTGGTCTGTTCTAGTCTTTGCCCATGCATATGTATTTCCTCTCAATATGTTATAATAAAAAAAGCCCCAAAATACACACGTACGAACCCACAACTCTCACCACTGTTCAACAAATTCAAATATTAAATTCAGAAAGTAACCAACATTTTGATCCCTGAATTCTGCATTATACGAATCACTAATAAATGTAATAATGCTCATCCCAGCTCTACCCCCTCAGATTTGTTAACTAGTCCAGTCACAGAGAAACCATTTCCTAATTCAGAAAACACTTTGCCCTACGCTTCAGTCTTTCCATGTTGGAAAGGATTCCATAGTTGTCCACTTTCTGATTCTAATCAAAAAGTGCATAAAATATACATTATGAAATTTAGAAGGAACTCTACAAGAAACATTAAACCTGATCTTTAGAAATTTTCTTTCCAAGTGGAAGCACATTTAAAAGATTCACTAACTATTTCTCTGTTGGAGTCAACACCCATCAGATTTGTCACAAATACTGTTTAAGGTACATGATGCCAGCCAGGGGTCAGCAAACATTTTCTGAAAGTAAATAAATAAAGCAAAAGTTTCCTGTAAGTCAGTAAATATTTTTGGCTTTGTGGCCATACAGTCTCTGTCCAACCACTCCGCTCTGCTCAACTCTCTGTGGTACCACAGACGCAACCCTTCACAATACACAAACAAATAGGCATGGCTGTGTGCCAATAAAACTTTATTCACAAACACTTGATTACAAAAGACCAGATTTTTCTGGAGATGGATGGTGGTGATGGCTGCACAACAGTGTGAATATACTTAATGCCACTCAGCTGTGCACTTAATAAAGTGGTAAATTTTATGTTATGTATATTTTACCACAATTTACAAAAAAAAAGATTTTGCCTACCAGGTGTTTTTTTCCAAATCCTAGACTACAAAATCCTTTCTGCCTAACATACTCTGTGATTAAATGGTTTCCCTGAAACTAAAAAACTTCCAAAACCTGATGTATATTTACAAATATAAAATTGCTCTTCTACCTAATCTTTCCTTAAACATTCCAGCATGTTTAAAAGTGCTTTTAACTCTTGTGTTATAATAAGCAAACTGAAATGGTGTTAGTAGTTTTTCACGTATCCCCTAACCTGGGTTGGAGTCCAGATGTTTAGAAGCACACAAGTATATAGCAGCAAGCAGGCTGATTGCTCTGGGGGAAATGTTTTAAGTAATTAAAAGTGCACAAAGATAATCTACTTCACTAGGCAAGCTACTTTTTAAAAAAACCTATAAATGAAACAGAATACAATAGGCAAGATATCATCTGATTGTTATCAGAGATCTGATTTTGCAATGCATTATTTATATATTTCAGATACTCAAGG
Organism: Ceratotherium simum simum; assembly: GCF_057802395.1. Lineage (NCBI taxonomy): Eukaryota > Metazoa > Chordata > Mammalia > Perissodactyla > Rhinocerotidae > Ceratotherium > Ceratotherium simum. Next base: position 22,358,324 of record NC_141913.1, read on the forward strand.
CACCATATAACTATTTACTCTTATTTTATTCCTAATTGTTTTCATTCAAACCCTGCATTAACTGTTGCTTGATATGGTTTCCTTCCTCAGAATTGTAGTTACTTTCAATAAAATATATTGTTGCTTAACACCCACATTCTGCTTAATTTTAGATCTACCCACATATACTCAGGCTAAAAATAAACTCTCTTCCACTAGTTAGGTTTTGGGGGATTTTGTGTGTTTTGTTTTGCTTTTCAGTTTTAATCGTCCCCATGAGAAGAAGCCAACTAGATTCTTTTTCAGTGTAGTCAGGACTAGCTTTTGCATTTCCACACCATGATGAATTTATTATTCATCTGGTACCTTCCTACTAAACTTTGTCTTTAGCCTGTGAACCTGTCTTTCAGCTTCCAAGAAAGGATTTTATTTCTTTAGGAATTGAGGTGTGTCTAAGTTTTTACCTGGGAGCAAAAGTGATGCAAGCATTTCTGGTGAGACCAATCCTTGGTTTAGGGTGGGGAGGAACCACATAACAGGCCGTGCCTAGACTCCTGAAGAACAGCGGCGCCGCTGCAGAAGGGCTTCTCTTAGACACCATATGCAGACGCTTGGAAGGACTGAAGCAGAAATTCCCTTAAATCTGTTCACCAGGGAAATCACAGACAATGACTTGGCTCCTTTTCAGAACCACAGGGGCTCTGGCCATTTTAATGGTAAGTCTTATTTTTTTCCTAATAATTGCCAACTTTCCCTGTTTCTTTTGTTATTAGAGAATAGTATATTTGATTGCCAAATCCCTATTACAAATACTAAAAAGTGCAGTGGAAATAAAAATTTTAAAATGAAATTGGAAAGAATACCAATTTCTTCCTTTTGTTGTTTTTTTAATGTTGTATTTCACATTAAAAAAATAAGCCAGAGAGAATTGAATTTGAAAGTCATCATTGAGCATTTCTTTAGTTAACGAATTAAATAATCCTATCTCAGATCTATCTTCCACAGTATCTTCACTTTTTTCAAAGTAATGCTTTTATTTACCTTTCTAATACACAAACTAAAACACATAAAAGGCAACCAGCTCTCTTTTCCAAGGTTACATATCTGTTAAGCACATGGCTAAGAACTATACACGCTGAATCTTGATACCTGACGTGTTTTTAAATAGTCAAAGACTGTTGAACTAAAATCAAAGCAATGTTCGACTCTGGAGAAGTTGGGAGGGTTATTAAGAAAACAGTGTTTATGTGTAACCATTATGTACAAAAAATATCTAGACTTTGGGGTGAAAAACAAGATGTACAACATTTTACGAGCCATTTTTTCAGGAGAGTAATACTTGTGTTGACTGGGAAAGTTTTATATAATATTATCTGAAAAAGAAGTGGAATCTGGAGAGCACAGCACTAGCCTGGATGTTAGACTAGTTTGTTCCTTAACTGTGTTGTTTTAGTGAAGAAAAAAATATGTCCCAATATTATCAGTTACGTGAAGATATCAAAATAGTGACATATACCATAAAGGAACATCAAAAAAATTCCTAATACTAATTCCCCACTTTATCAATAATAAGCCCGGTTGGCCTTGGCATCAGTTTCCCTCACCTCCTCATATGAAAAATCAAGATAGTTGGACTTCAAGAAGTTACAGGGAGCTAGGCCTCAGGAAAGAATTTGTTAAAAATTAAAGATGTCAATGGGGCCAGCCCAGTGGCAGAGCACTTAAGTTAGTGCACTCTGCTTCGGTGGCCCAGGGTTTGTGGGTTTGGATCCCAGGTGCGGACCTACGCACTGCTCATCAAGCCATGCTGTGGCAGCATCCCACATACAAAATAGAGGAAGATGGGCACAGATGTTAGCTCAGGGACAATCTTCCTCAAGCAAAAAGAGGAAGATTGGCAACAGATGTTAGCTCAGGGCCAATCTTCCTCACCAAAAAAAAATATATATATATATTAAAGATGTCTAAAATTAGAATAGGCTGCCTTGTGAGACAAACTTTCCCAGCTTTCCCCCTCAGGACAATGTTCAAGCAGAAAATTTGTATCATCCCTTCTGTTAGAGCCTGTTTCTATTACGACAATGTAACCAATTGTTTTGGTTCTCTAATGAATGTATTTGGCCCAAGGACATTGTAAAGAGAAATGTGACAGTTGTATGACTTTCCCACTTTTCCATATGGTTGTTTCTGGACTAACCTGCAGGTAGCCTGATAACCCATGTGTCCAAGCCAATAACCAGCTCAGGAGCTAGAAATGGGGCAGCGGATGTCAGAATAGAGTCTTCATAACGACATAGAATTTGGACCACCGCAAGCTCAGGGGAGCTCCTTTCCCTGCTTTGACTTAGAGACCACTCTCAATTACCTCTCTGGTTATACAGTGACTGTGTGTTCTTTATGCTGAGGGCTATTTTATTCATCTTCGTATCCCCAATGCCTACCATAGTATCATTCTTACAGTGGACACACATTGTTTGAGGAATGGATAAATGCATGATTGAAGGAGGCCTCTCTAAACTATAGCCCCCACTGCCCCCCACACACAGAGTGCCTCTATAATGCTAGTCACAGAGGAAACTGTGAAATACAAGACATTTTCCTCCCCTCAGGAAAATTTTATGAACACACACACACGCAAAAGCTATTTAAACAATATAACCTCATACGTAATTGTTAAACTGAGTGGTCTAGACCTGCTCTGTCCAATATGGTAGCCACTAGCCACATGTGGCTATTAACTACTTGAAATGTGGTTGCTCTGAATTGAGATGTGCTGTTAAGTGTAAAATATACAACATATTTTGAGGACTTTGTATGAAATAATGTAAAATATGTCACTAATAATTTTTATGTTGATTATATATTGAAATGATAGTATTTTGGATATATTGGATAAAAAATGTACAGTTAAAATTAATTTTACCTTTTTAACCATTTTTAATATGAAGATTAGAAAATTTAAAATTATATATGTGGCTCATATTTGTGGTTCTCATTATATTTCTATTGGATAGTGCTGGCCTACTGTTATATTATTAGTGGAAGGCAGTGTGAGTCAGGAGTGAGGCAGGCAAACAAAGCTTCATGGACTAGGTGAGATTTGAGCTGCTTTTTAATAAGTGTAGATGAGCCAAAGGGAGATATCTTTGATTTTCAGACCAGCATGAGCAAATGCAGGAGCCATTACAGCATTTACGTGGGGGCAGTGGACACACTGGTTTGTCTGGAATGACAGCTTGCGTTGGAAAATGTGGACATGAGTTGGACAGGCAGATGAGGGTCAGATTGAAAAGTGCATTCTGTGAAGACTAAGGGAATCCTTCTGGAAGTGGGGAGCCACCCAGAGTTTTGAAATAATGTGGTGATGGGAAAAAAAAAGCAATGTTTTTAAAAGCATTGTCAAGTGAGAACGCACATCTTTTGTTGTTAAAGGTGGGGTCTGAAAGTTGGATGATGTGTTTGGTGGTTTGGAATTAATTCCATCATCCTATGACCACACACAGGTTGCCTATAGAGGTGAGATGTAATCGCAAAGTCATAGACTTCAATTTATGCCTGTGCCACTGACTCACCCCAAGCCTTGATTCCTCCACTGTCAAATAAGAATAATCATAGCCCCCCTGCCTAATTAGAATCGCCACAGTGAGACTAGAGCAGCAATGTGTGCAAAAAGTGCTTTGAAAAATATAAAGTGCTTTGTATTTTTAAAATACAAAGACTAATTCTCATCATTTGTAATATGTGAGTAACAGGGATGATTCTTAATAACTTCTTAATATTCTGCCTTACTATTTTAAATAATCACCAACACCAGTTTTAACAAGTCAAGAAAGGGACTACATTTTTCTTGAACAAAAGAGTATGTCAAAAACCATCATGAGAATCATTTTTTGAAAACTGACAGAAAGAACAAAAGCTATATTTTAAATGAATATAATAGTGGATGTGGAAAAATATATTTTCCAACTTGGAGCTTTACTCAAAATTTCAGCTGTTCAGTCTTCTAGATTAAGGAGGGGAAGGCATGGGGAACACCCACCTATTGTTGAAGAAAAATGTAATATTTAGCAGTTTCCTGTGCTTGTTTGATCCATTTGGCACAACATAAAATAAACATTTTGGGGAAAGGATTTATGATTGAAAAATGCTTATTTTCAGAGATTTAACGTTTGAAAACAATGTTTGTCTTCAAAGGAGACCATTGTTCAGTATTTTACACTCCTGGACAATAAGCTATTTAATTTCATGTTACTACATTACCTAAAAATTTACTCATTCCAAACCTAACAGAGACATTTGAAATCCACCGAGTTTTAAAGCACATTGTTATAAAGAAAGAAGTATTAGTAGTGCTGGAAAAAGAGAAAGAACTAGTTTAAATATCAAATTTTGAGTGAGAACATGTTCTAAATATAGCAGAACTATCTTCAACCACCTTCTTCCATAGAACAACCAAAAAGCAAATTTTTAGGAAAAGAATTGTAGGCTAAATGACCCAAATTTTTAAAAGAAGGAAAATCTTTAAGGTATCTTTTCTTCTCTTGATGATGAAACAATCCAGTTTCCAGTGCTAATAAGTATATGAAAATAAATTTCCTTCTGATCCTCTCCAGGAGAATCCTCTGATTCCAAAATCAGAATAACTTTGTCAAGTAATTCTGGCCAGACCTGCCTGAGTTGGGCAGAAGTCAGGAAAGATGTAATTACTTCAACCAATGACCACTCCCACTTACTCAATACCTGAAACTGGTTTTCATTTGGTGCCAGAACATCAGTGCCCATGAGGTTTCTCATAAACCTCTTAGTTTTTGTCTCTTCCTTTCCAGTTAAGAGTCAATCTGGATAGCCTAAGGTGAGGACTTGATTTGGGAAATTCATCACAAGAAAATTATACAGGAAATTAGTTACTACTCATAATTATACTATGCATAATTGAATCTGTCTAATATGCATATGTTTCTTGCATGGCCACTGTGCAGTTGGCCGGGTTGTATACTGCACAACTCCAGGAGGTTCATTCACATAGACTGCAATGTGAACAGCGCCCCCTGGAGTTGTGCAAGAAGCAACCTACACAATTGTACAGTGGAGGACTGGTTCTAATCTCTTTCTGATGCTCAAGAAAGAGAAAGCTCTTATGTGCATTGACATGAATAATAATAAGAGGTCACTTCATATCAAAGTGGCTTACACCTTTTTTTTAAGTTTGATGACAGAGTGATTAACATTTGTTAAGCACTTACTGTGGGCTAGGGCTCATCTATGTGCTTTAGACCTATTAATTCATTTAATTCTCACAACAAACCTATAAGGTAAGTAGAATTATTACTCCTATTTTTTTTTTTTTTGGTGAGGAGGTCAGCCCTGTGCTAACATCTGCCAATCCTCCTCTTTTTTTTTTTTTGCTGAGGAAGACTGGCCCTGGGCTAACATCCGTGCCCATCTTCCTCCACTTTATATGGGACACCGCCACAGCATGGCCCGCCAAGCAGTGCGTCGGCGCACGCCCGGAATCCAAACCAGCGAACCCCGGGCCACTGCAGCAGAGCACGCGCACCTAACCGCTTGTGCTGCCAGCCCAGCCCATGTTATCTCTATTTTATAGATGTGGAAACTGAAAGATTAAGTAACACTACCAAGTTATACAGCTGGCGCATGGGGGGACTGAGATTTAAATTCAGGATCCAGTGTCCAATTTTGTATTACTACACTTGACTGCATTCTACATAGCATTTAAAATGAGCATTTGAGAATACTCACAGGTATTTATTTTTCTTAGCATCTCTATCTATCATAATACAAGGCTTAATTTTCTAAATTAATTGAGTTCACTCCAAAAATCAGTTAGTGAAAATTGAATTGTCCCAAATTAAATAATAATTTCCATGTAATTAAACACATATCATTTTCGTTCAATTAAGGAATTTGCTTTGATGAATACAAAGTCTATTAGAATGTTTTGGGGTTTTTAAATTTAAATTTTAAAAAGTATATATACATAGAGAGAGAGAAAAAGCTATGAGATATCATAAAAGATAAATCACTCATTTCTTCTGAATTGTACATACATAAGTTACTCAAATATGTACTGAATGACTTCTATGATCTGACACATTAATAATCACCATATCTAACCAATTATAAAAATGATATTACCAACCTATACATATTTCAAGACTTCTTTTCCAAAAATAATTAATAAACATAAAATCATGTTTGAAACTTTAACAATTTCTTTCAATTACCTAACTCATTCTACAAATTCCCCAGAGGGTAGTGGGTGCAATCCACTCTTCTCCCATTCTAGAGTTGAGAAAAGTGGCCACACCCTAGGCCGGTGGGACCAGCTCCCTGGATCTAATGCATAGTCTGTCCCTCCCCACATTAAAGCTTGAGGTAACTCTAAACAAAATCTTGGCCAAACTAACTAAAATAGCAGCTGTTATCACAAGTGGTTTTTAAAAATCTAGTCACCCACATCCTCACAATTTGTTTATTGTGTATCTACCATATTCAATACTTAATGATATAACGATATACATTTTAATTAGCAAACAGGGCATATGGATATCAAATTAGTTTATTTTGCATGCTGTATTACTAATTTAATAATCTGATTTGCTTTCAATACAATATTTCTAATTCTTATCTATACCAAGGTATTTATGCCACATTAATGCTTTAAAAATCATATAATCAAAATAACCAGGAAACAGGAGAAAGAGAGAAAAGTATAGGAATTCTCAAGATAAGGAGTGCTTTCTTTGCCTTGGTATTTCTAATACAGGCCTACTAAAAGAGACAATTTAGTTGATTTATATTGTCAAGAAACTATTGGAATATTTACTAAATATTCAAAGTAATTAATTATATTAGCAAATTAACTAACCAAATTAAGTAGCCACATATAAGTATTAACTAAAATAAGTTTTTAAAAAACACTATCTTAAATAATGTAAGGCTATGATTATATTTCTAAATATCTAAAGAGATTGCAACATGCAGAAGTGTTTCTTACTAACTATGCCATATTCCTAGAAGCACCAAAAAAATCACATTTTCACAATATTCCCTAAAATTAGGGAACATTCTTGGTGGTCCAACTTCAAAAGAGAGGATGGGAAAGAGTAAAGTTTTAGACTGAATAACTCCTTCAAGAGTTCTGATTCTACAAAAAGATTGAACAAACAAGAAAACAACTGTGTGCCATGTCCATTCTCCATAATTTAGGGTTTGTTCTCCCTTTGCTTCCCAGGAAAACAGAAATTGTGTCTCCACCTCTGTTAGAAGAATCATTCTCTGTGGGACTAGTACCAACATGATTCATATTTTCTGGATGACTCTCCCCAGTTTTCCTGTAAAGGGGAGCGTGCCTGGTCCATCCCTCCCTTCACGTGTGGCTGAGTCGTTCTTAAGAACTAAGAAGGGCGTAGCCCAATTGTTAGATTGCTCCGGTCTTCTCTTCCAAGTAACTCATGATATTGTTTAATAAAGAGCAGCAAAGCTGTAAAATCATTTTGAGACCTGTTAAAATCACATGTAATGGTTCTTTTTTCATGACAATTTGAACACACACCCTTTGAAATAAGGATTCCAGTGAAATTTTTAGAATGGAGGAGTCCTGGCTTCCTACGTCTGATATAGTTACTGCTTGGTTCAGATTCGGACTTGCCCCTTTATTGTAACCTTCCAAAATAAACAGTGTAATAAATCTACAGTATTTCAGAAGTAACCTCAGCCTTCGGCCAGGTAGAAATCTAAATTGACTTTTATCATATAACTTTCTTGCTACCACTAGTTTTTCTCTATTTATTGATGCCAGCTTTGGTTGGAATCTAGTGTAGTGGTGATGCACACGCTTTGGAGTCAGGCTACTGAGGTTCAAACCCTGGCTCTCCTAGGGCTGTTAGCTGGGGCATAGTATCCACTCTCTCATGTCTCCATTTCTTCATCCATAACATAGGGATTATAATAATAGAATCTCCTTCAGATGGCTGCTCTAAGTATTAAACGATATAATGAGTATAAAGCTGCGTAAATAGCAACTGACAAAAAAACCATAATGAACGTTAGCTACTGTTATTACTGTAATTTTTTTTTCTGATTTATTTTTCTCAATCTTTTCCCTACCAGATTCTCTTTAGATCAGATAATCAGTGGGTCAGCAAATAGATGTTAAACATCTGCTGGGGACAGGTATTGCAAGGGTTGCAAAAAAAATAACAATATAGAAGCACTGATTTGGAAAGTTTACAATTCTCTTGGCTTAACACCATAATGCACATAAAACAATAAGAAATAATAAATCATGGAAAACTATTATGGGCTAAATTGCATGGTACAGAATATGTGTTGTACAAACTCAGAAAAGGAGATATCAGTAAAGACAGTTTCATGGATATTGTTGGAACTTGAATTGATCTTAAAGGATGAGTAATACTTATCTGGGTGAAGGGGAAGGAAGAATGAATTCCAGGCAGAAAACAAGGTGGAAAATGACACAGATGAAGGTCCCGTATGCTCTTGAGAAAGCAAAGACTCTAACCTGCCTGACTTCACTCTATCCTCATTTAATTTCTTCAGATCAGTATGAAAATTAAGCTCAATATTTAAATTGAACTAATAGGGCAGAGATGAGCAGATCCGTGTCCCAAAGCAAATAGTATTTATGAGTGGAATGGCATATCCACATCTTTTATGTTCCATTCTTTAAACCAGACTAGTTCCGTTCCATTCTCTCCACTCTTGTACAGCTAAGAAAATGCCTTACCCAGTAATTGCAGCCAGCTAATACAAGATTGCCTTTGTACAAGTCAGTTGAGTAGGTCATGGTTTTAAATAATCCCCTATGATCCTTTCTGAAGCTTATCACAATGATGCTCGCCTTTGTTTCCCAAAGCAATAGCTTCCACAGCTCCTGGGAACTGTTTATAGAACAGCTAGGTAAGAAAGATCTGGTTGCTTCAACCAGCTGTTAGGTAGAGTTTTGCAAAATTCAATAGATTCTTCTGTATATCATTAAAATTCTGCGGTCAGGTGAAAGAACTGGGAGAAGTTGTTTATATTCAGAGCATTTTCTTTTTCCTAAGGGGATTTTACCCTTTGAATACTGTTTCTCCAAATCTACTTCTTTTGAAATAGAAACAAACTACAATATGAACAGCAGAATGTAAAAATCAGAATTATTATTTTATGTAATTACTTATTTGAAGAATTCACGTATAATTTGACTTTATTTAAATGTCTACAGGTGGTCCTATTGGTTCATGGAGAATTGCGAATAGAGGTGAAGTATGAAAAGTTTTTTATAATTAAAATAATTGTTTAGTTAAAAAAATTAAAATTGTGTTCAGGAAAAATAAATATTTATTTAATGTTTTAAATTATTTAATAATTTAATTGTGGAAATAAAATTAAAATTCTAACAACTAACCCAATAATATTTAAATACCAGCAATGTATAAATGTCACTATTGTAATTTATCACATGCATTCCTTCTTCTTATCTTAAACAAATCAACAGATTTTCATTAAACAGGTCATACTTGCCCAGAATAGTTAGATATTGTGGAATATATAAAAGAAATAAAAATATGATTAAGTGCTAATATTAAAAATCATATAGCTATGTAATTGTTTTACTTATTTAATGTTTCTTCTTTGCTTGACAAAGTGGGAGGGAGAGCAAATTAGACATCTAACAGTCTTCGATATCCTGAAACATAGGAGGCTCCTAAACCTACGTGTCTATAATCAATACTCAAAGCAAAATTTCCAACAGTACGCTTAATAAAATGGAATCCCCTTTTATATTAGACAAAAGGGCAACGCGAAGAAGATGAGACAGCAGTAAAAGCCAAAAGGAGATATAAACGAGAATGGGTGAAATTTGCAAGACCCTGCAGAGAAGGAGAAGACAACTCAAAAAGAAACCCAATTGCCAAAGTAAGTCATATGAGCAGGGGTAATGTGAGTTTTTAGAATAAATGTATTAGATGTAAATTTTAAAAAATAAGGCAATTCCAATTAACAAAATGCAGATTGAGGAGTCCACAGAACAAATAACCTGGTAACTTCAACAAAAAATACAATAATAATAATAATAACAATAATAATAATAATAATAGAGAGAGAGAAATGAAGGAACTATGGCCTCTAGAGTTATAAAAAATAACTAAAAGACATATGGAACAATTTCAATGGATAAGCCTTATTTAGATCCAGATTCTAGCAAACAAATAGAAAAAAACATATAGATAAGACAATTAGAAAAACGGTTGGGAGTCAACATGGGGTTGGCCTTGTATTGATAATTGTTGAAACTGGGTGATGAGATATATCAGGTTCATTATCTTATTCTAACTTTATATATATTAGAAATTTTCCATATTAAAAAGCTTAAAAATTATAATAAAAAGCATATAATAAAAATAAAATTTCACTTTAATATATATTTTTAACACTTACTATACAATCTTTTGCACTTTTTTTCTCTCCAGCTCCTTATTTAAACTAAAATAAATGTCTTTTTTCTTTTTTAATGTTATCTGTTAAGAAAGGGAGCATCAGGAAGTAGCCTTGTCAATATCAAGTATCCCCGAGTTTCTCTCAACCTTTTAACGTCCACCATGGTGGCCACAATCTGAACAAATGTTCTAAAGCCAAAATGGTTAAGCATATTGGTTCATGCTGGTCAACAGAAGCAACAATTTGAATTTATTTTACATTCCTAGTATCTATCAAGGCCAAAAGTAAACAGCACAGTGTCAGAAAGAGTGAATAGAATGAACAGATGACTTAAGACTATAGAGGTGGAGGAGAGGAGGGGAAGGAAAAGGCCTGAGTGATGATCGTCTTCACATATTGGGTGTTTTTGGCTGCAGATTACTTCAGACTTCCAAGCAACCCAGAAAATTACCTACCGAATTTCTGGAATAGGAATTGATCAGCCCCCTTTCGGAATCTTTGTTGTTGACAGAAACACTGGAGAAATTAACATAACTGCCATAGTTGATCGTGAGGAAACCCCAAGCTTCCAGGTAAGTCTGTCCTCAACACTGGCCACCCTTCCCTTCGTGCACCGTGGCTTTAGAAGGTGATACTTCTACAGGTTCATTTAGAGGAGAGATCAGCGCATGAATCAATCCACCAACAAATAACAATGTTAGTCCCTCTACAAAGAGCCTCCAGTTATGGTTGTGCCCCGAAGGAATACACCAGCAGGGTACATGAGTGGACGCTGAACTCCAGCATGCAGCTTGCCAGGAGCTACGCCCTGACATGAGACAGTATCAGCCTGGAGGAAGGGCAACTTACCCAACTGGTCTGCCCAGAGTGGGCACTTTTTCCTACTTTGTCTACTCTTTGGGGAAATATTTTTCTTCTTTGCACAAAACTTCTGTACACGCCAGTAGAGGCCTTATTTCTACAAGTTTTCATAGTATGCAAACTAAGTTTATAGAGTGAAAATTAACATTTTCCCTCTTTTTCTAGATCACGTGTTATGCTCTAAATGCCCTAGGACAAGATGTAGAGAAACCACTTATACTAACGGTCAAAATTTTAGACATCAATGACAATCCTCCAATATTTTCACAAAGTGTATTCATGGGTGAAATTGAAGAAAATAGTGCTTCAAGTAAGTTTTTTACAGTCCTTGCCACCTCTTTTTTTTTTTTTAAATATAAGTATCACTATAGTACATCATTTTTATAAGCTAATTTATTGTCTTAGTTTCATCAGTAGTTTTGCAGAAAAACTCATCAAGATAACCTGGGTCTTCCTTTCTAATATTTGTAGTTGAGCTAATTATCCACTGACATGTATTTCTAGGTTGTGGTCCTGTTATCAAGTCAACAGTATCTTATTCTATATATACAATTCATATGAGTACCTGGCAGTCACAAAGCTGAAGAGGTGGCCTTAGGTAGCCTGGATGTAACAGGTGGGCTTTCTTAGGTTATGAGGGACAAAGACACACTCACATTACTTGGATAATTTGGGGAAAAAGAAGAGTTATAAGGCCATCCATCAAGGGAGGAAATAAAGACATAAAATAGTCTCTAGCCCCACACAGCCAAGGCTTAAGGAGAACTGGAGGATTTTTATGGAAGACATCACAGTTCTACCTGATTAAGAGAGACAGTAAGAGATATTGCAAGTGACGTGTAATTTTTTTTGAGCACATAGTTTTAAGATCTTAAAAAAACAAAGATCAATTTGAAATTGTGTTGAATATTTAATGTGAACATAATATCAGTCTTTACACATTCTTTAACAAACTTCTGTATTCCTAGACTCACTGGTGATGATACTAAATGCCACAGACGCAGATGAACCAAACCATTTGAACTCTAAAATTGCCTTCAAAATCGTCTCTCAGGAACCTGCAGGCACCCCCATGTTCCTCCTAAGCAGACACACTGGGGAAGTCCGTACTTTGACCAATTCTCTTGATCGAGAGGTAAAGCAAGGCACTTAGGAGTATTCAATGATAAAGGATTTGACTGTAAGAAAGCCAAGAGAAGTGACTCCATTTTACCTGAGAATGAAAGGACAAAGGAAAAGAGGTTCCCAGTACTCAGTTGGGCCAATCTAGGGAAATGGTTTGCATTCAAGTATAGCTGGGACCTGCACAATCAATTGTACCCTAAACAAACAAGAATCAGCGTGCCAGTGGTAGTTAAAGTGGGGGAGTAAAAGAAGACATTGGCATATATGGACAAATATTGAACTGTGACTAATTCCTCATCTGATAGAGGAAAAGGAAATTTCTTAGATGAAGGGAGAAATTTCTATCTGGAATAAAGCCTTCTCTGATGTCACACTTTTCCTCTGACTTCTTTTAATTTTACTCCCTGCTTCCAGAACACTAAAGAATCCTCTTCCTCTCTCTTCCCCATTGTCCTACCGCCACAACTACCATCACCACCACTACCATCTCCATCACCATTTGCAACCCCATCAGACTCCATATTACTTTTATACAAATGATTTTCCAGATAGACCAACAGGAAAGCTCTATAAGTGAGCTTCCCTCAGATAAGCAACCCACCATCCTCATTGCCCATTTTTGCTCTAAGTGTACTTTCTTGCCCTAAGAAGTTCACAAAAGAGAAAACCTGTTCTAGCCCCAGAAACCATCCAGAGCCCCACACACCTCCTCTATGATAGACAGTGAACAACGCACGTGATCCTTCTAGAGAATGAACCACTAACTTGAATATTTTCTCCTCCTTACCCATAGGAAGCAAGTAGTTGCCATTAGTATTCTCGGCACTGGAGATTAATTATTTTTCTTTATTCTTTTTTCCAAATTTAGCAAGTTAGCAGCTATCGTCTGGTTGTGAGTGGTGCAGACAAAGACGGAGATGGACTGTCAACTCAATGTGAATGCAGTATTAAAGTGAAAGACGTCAATGATAATTTCCCAACATTCCGAGAATCTCAGGTACACTTTCCACTCCTTGAAGAATAATTTTTATATATATTTTATTTTATACTTTGCCATCCTAATTCAGTATTTGCCTGTTTGCTGGCTTTTATTTAAGTTCTCTGCACTTTTCTTAAAAAATAAGCTTTTGTAAAATATAAGAATGCAGTAACTGGCAAGAAGGCAATACATAATTTGACAATTAATGATTAATACCACTCAGAATAAATATGGTCCCTTTAGATAAAACCTGACATTGAATCTTACATTCTGCTTCTCTCCTTTTTAGTATTCAGCACGTATTGAGGAAAATACTTTAAGTTCTGAGTTGCTTCGATTTCAAGTAATAGATCTGGACGAAGAGTTCACAGATAATTGGCTTGCTGTGTATTTCTTTACCTCTGGAAATGAAGGGAATTGGTTTGAAATACAAACTGATACCAGAACTAACGAAGGCATCCTGAAGGTGATTAAGGTAAGGACTGATTTCCTTTCCTTGGGAAAAATATTCTATATTAACCAAAACTATCATTTCTACAAATAAGCTTTATTCATTTATGACTAAAAATACCACTTATTTATAGAAAACACATAAAAGTAGATAGAATAAAAAATGCACACATCCATAGCCTTATTACATAAGGAGAACCTTTCTTAATATGTTGACTTATTTCCTTCCAAGCTACCATACTTTCTATAGTACATACAAATACACTAATATACATATATTTACAGGTGTGCCTGCTTTAAGCACAAGAAAGTAAAACACATTTCTTGACTTAATCTCATTTACTCTGTACAACTGAAGTTAGGAAGAGATAAGAATACATGGAATTGTGGCTTGTGAATTTGTCAACTTGTTTTAAATGGATTAGCTACAGTCATCAGAAGGAAAAAATGCAACTTTATCTAGAAAATGGGAATGTATAACTGAATCTACAAGATAAAAAAACAAATAATTAAATAAAGCTTCTGTTTAACATGCTTGGCTACAGCAGACCCCCAAAGTGGAATAACGTGAAGATATTTCTGCCTGGATATTGTTTAGACTAGAAAAAATAACCACTATTTGGGGACATTTCTTGGCTTGGGACATTGAACTATGTGGGAGCTGCTTTCTGTAATTCCTTGAGTCCAGTAGAGTCACAGGCCCATAATATTCCTTTAAAAAGGAGATTGCTAGAATCCTGGATTGCTGGAATCTGTGCAAGCAGTTCCTGTTACTCTGCTTTTCAGAGAGAGGGCTGTAGCCATCCTCACTTGCAAGGGTTTTGTTACAAACTCCCAGCAATGCCTGGGAATGAGATATTCCCTGTCTCCTGTATTGGTGTCATACAGTTTCCCAAACTAGAAACCTAGGCCTTATCCTTCCATCATGGCATTTCCTCACAACATACAGCCAATCATCAAATTCTGCCCTCAAAACCGTCCCTCAAGTCTGGCCCTGGTCTTCCTTCTTATGGCCTGTGTTCTCCCTCAGCCTTGCCTCCCCTCCTTGAGATGACGGGAGTCCCTCCTGATAGATGTCCCTACCTCATGTGTCTCTTCCTTTCACTTTCCTACTGCCACCAGTCCACCACCATGTTTTTCTTAAAACCAATTTGGATCAGTTACTCTCCTCTTTAAAAGCTTTCCTTGGTGCCGGCCCCATGGCTTAGCGGTTAAGTGCACACGCTCCGCTACTGGTAGCCCGGGTTCGGATCCTGGGCGCGCACCAACGCACCACTTCTCCACCATGCTGAGGCCGCGTCCCACATACAGCAACTAGAAGGATGTGCAACTATGACATACAACTATCTACTGGGGCTTTGGGGAGAAAAAGGGAAAAAAAGGAGGAGGATTGGCAATAGATGTTAGCTCAGGGCCAGTCTTCCTCAGCAAAAAGAGGAGGATTGGCATGGATGTTAGCTCAGGGCTGATCTTCCTCACAAAAAAAAAAAAAAAAAGCTTTCCTTGTTCTCCATTGGCTATGAAAGTGACCCTCAACCCTGATTGCCCATTTGAATCACCTGCAACTTTTCCTAGCCAGTGGGAACGTAGGAACTATCAGATCAGGGGGTCTGTAGGGAAACCCAGGCGGCAGCAGGTCTTAAAGTCTCCTCAGGTGACTCTAATATGCAGCCAGGGTTGATGACCACCTGCTGGCCTTAGAGATGACTTGCAGCCTCCTTGGAATTGTATACAAAGCCTCTCACCATCTGCAGCCTGCCAACTCCCTGTCGTCTGTAACTCTGGGCATCTGCAAGTGCTTTCACCCCTGCCTGAATAACTCCTCCACATCCTTCAGCACCCAGCTCACATGAGACCTCTCAGAAGCCTTTCCTAACTCTCCCAAGTAGAAGTATTCACTCGCTTTCACACAGACTCTATAACCTCTCTTGTTAGCCCTCGTATTACAATTACCTGTTTATACATCTTTCTCTTCCACTGAGAAATGCTTGAGCTCACAAAACCAGACTGAAAAGCTAAAACTCATCCAGATCTCCTACCTTAATTATTTTCAGTAATATACTAATTAACCAAAATGAGCATTTCTTTATCTCATTATCCTCAGAAAATTTACTAGTGAATGGAAAAAGCTACCCTGGGATTCCTCAGGCCTTGATTTGGGCCACCTCAGGAAGAAAGTCAAACAAATAGTTATCATGCAAGACTTTCTAAGAAGGTTCTATGAAGAGTTGATAGGATACTCACTCACTGATTTGCAGAGGCCTATTTGCCAACCAAGTTTATTAAGATAGTTTGCCTTTGCCATCTAAGAATTTTTAAAGTCACAGATTCATTGCATGTGAATCCAATGACTATCCTGTGAATGGCCATAGCTGCCATTTATAGGAATGCATTATGGGCTTTAATTTGTTCAGTCCTCACAACAATCCGATGAGGTAATGGTTTTTTTCCACAAGTGGAAAGTTGAGGATCAGAGATATTATATATTGTGCCCTAACTCACACAGTTATTAAATAGCAAAATCAGGATTCAGACGTGCCACCATAGCAAATTTGAGATTCTTTCCACTGCGCCACACAGCCTAAATAAACTCTAATGGGGCTGGCCATGTGGCATTGTTGTTAAGTTCAACATGCTCTGCTTCAGCTGCCCGGGTTCGCAGGTTCAGATCCTGGGAGCGGACCTACACCACTTGTCAGCCATGCTGTGGTGGCATCCCACATACAAACTAGAGGAAGACTGGCACACATGTTAGCTCAGGGCTAATCTTCCTCAAGCAAAAAAGAAAAAAGAAACTCTAATGATGTTTTGCTAATCTAAAAACAGGTATCCCACTTCATAAGTATAAGTTACCAAACTGAGGTCTTGAGTTAAGAATTCTAAAGGTTTCTTTATCTCAACATTACAATGATCTCCGAAACTGTTTTGCTATATAGAAATAAAAGGATCTATTCACGATATGTAACATAGAATCCCTTTGTCCTCTTCTGGGTTTACTGGATCATATTTTTGTGACACTTCTTCCCTTCTCATTTTATTTTGACTGTAGCCCCTAGATTATGAACAACTACAAAATGTGCAATTCAGTATTGCCGTCAAAAACAAAGCTGAATTTCACCAATCAATAATCTCTCAATATCAAGTCCAGTCAACCCCAGTCATAATTCAAGTAGTAAATGTGAGAGAAGGAATTTCATTCCGTCCTCCTTCCAAGACATTTACTGTCCAGAAAGGCATAAGTAGTAGAAAATTGATCAATTATGTCCTGGGAATGTACCAAGCCATTGATGAAGACACTGGCAAAGCTGCCTCAAATGTCAGGTAAGATTATTTTTACAACATTTTATTATTCCTTGACGTAGTTTTAACCTGTAAACTATTACAAAATAACACCTAAACTATTATACACGAAGAATACAAAGGTGGCCAACTCAATGAACTAGATAACTCAAGAAGAGACATGTAGCTAAATCATTAGAACATACTCTGCTATGAGCAAAGATAACATAAGCATAAGTTAAAGTGGAAACTAAGAGAAGAATGCCTTAGCCTATCTAGAGAGATCAGGAAAAAGTTTCATAGAAACCTTCAGCTGAGTCATTAGAAAGAGTAAAATTTCACCAGAAGACCATGGTGCGATCAGATAGAACAGCACATACAAAGACATACGTGCCTAAAACATAAGCACACCGTGCAAAGTAGTTGCTGTAGTATAAAGAGCAAGGACATAGTTATTTTATTGCACAAAGCAGAAAATTGACAACCCAGGCTAACACTTAAGGATTATGAAATACTGCTTGTCCACGCTAATATGTTAATCTTTTGCTGCTTTTTATAAAAGCATATTTCAATGTCTATATTAAGCGTAAGTACATTAAACATAAAATGAGTCACTTTCATTAAATAGGTAACATTCCATATTTGAAAGAAAACTATTATTTTTTTCCATTATATAACAGATATGTTATGGGACGTAACGATGGTGGTTTGCTAATTATTGATTCAAAAACTGCTCAAATCAAATTTGCCAAAAACATCGATCGGGATTCTACTTTCATAATTAACAAGACAATCACAGCTGAGGTTCTGGCCATAGATGGTAAGAAAAACATTTCAATCATTTTTAGAGAAATGTTACTCCAACTGGCGTTTTTTTATGAATAGAGGATTATGGCTATTTAACATATTGCCTTTATCACTAGATAAAGTTAATTATCTTGGGGGCCTTGGGTCTCAAGTCTGAGGCAGCTGAGTCCAGGAGAAGATTGAGCATTCCAACTTCTCAGTGTAGTTTGCAGTACTAGTGAATTCTGTGTTCAGTCCCTGTGGTTTGCTGTGGTTGTGGCAGGAATTTTTAGATCCAGAAGAATTTCTGAGTTCAAGAGGGTGGATAAACATTGGTACAGAAAGCCTATTAGGGAAGCTCAACTCAAATATGAGGTGACTTTGTGAGTTACCTATAGAGTGAGTTACTTATAAAGACCTCATATGCTTACATCATTGAACAATAAAATCTTCTGGAATGTTTTAAAAATAATATTCATTGAGTGTGTGTGTTTCCCCAAGTATAAAATTAATTTATGCTCAAGGCAACAAGCAAACATAAAAATAAAACAAAAGAATAAACACCAAATACATATCACCAGAGAAACAGCAAAAAGCACTAAGGGAAACAATAAAAATGATTCATAATCCTTCCACTGAGAGATTTTTATTTTATTGTTTTTGATTGTCAACATTTTAAAATTTTTGTTCAATAAACTTTTATATCATGGGTAATAAAAATAAATCATTGTTTATTCTAAATACTTTGGCTCAAGTTTTAGAAGCAAAAATCTTTCACACAGTACTGGGCTCATGCAGTAGGATACATTTAAGAAAACTATTATTTTTATGTTGATTTCATTTGTAATCAGTGAATTCACCACCTTACAGCTCTTGGTTCCAACTATATCAAATTAATAGCCAATGCTACAAATTAGAGACACAAGCCAAGTTGATAAATTTAAATTTGCTTTTTACAAGAGGTGGAAATTGGATGACATCTTTTTACTTGTAAGAAAAACGTAATTTCTCTTGCGAGGACACACTAACTTGGCTGCATGCAAGAGAAGTTTAAGAGGTTTATTTATTTTTTTTGTATAACTTTTTATGTATATTTCTTTAACTCTAAAATTTTATTCTTACAGGAGACACAGGTAAAACTTCTACAGGCACCATATATGTTAAAGTACCTGATTTTAATGAAAATTGCCCAACAATTGTCCTTGAAAAGGAAACAATTTGTAGCTCAGCACCTTCCGTGGTTGTCTCAGCTAGAATACTGGACAATGATAAATATACTGGCCCCTACATATTTTCACTGGAGGAGCAACCTGCAAAATTACCAACTGTGTGGAGTATCACAACACTCAACGGTGAGTAACAGTAAAGCTGCTTCCATAAATGAAAACTGCTGCTTCTTTATATTTCCGGAAGGATAAGAGAATCATTCGGGAGCAGGTCCTTTCCAAGAGTAATTGAAAAAATTCTTTGCAGTGAAGATGTAGTCCTAGCCTTGTGAATTTCTTCCCTCTTCAGAAGAGAAGAATATGATATAATGTTAGCACTATTTCATACTTTCTGTTTTTCCTGTGGACTCCAACTGTTTTCTATTTTCCTATGTTTAATATTTATTTCTATCTCCACAGCACACCCAAATAAAGATTAGAATCAAGCACCTATTTTATTGCAGCACTGTTTAAATTTCTAAATACATAAACTTTTCCTAACTGGCCAGGCTGTGAAGAGACATGAAGCACTGGAGGGGTCCCTGCTCAAGGCTCACAGGAAGTACCACTTAGTCTGTCACTAGTCAGGAATCTTGAGAGTATGGTAGACTAAAATTCATAAACTCATTAGCCAATGAGAAAGAGCTAATCCATCCTTCCTTCTCTCCTACCATTATCATGCTAATTTTACATTTCCCGTGTTTTCCAGGAGTCTCATAGAAACTCCTAAGTTAAGTCTAAGACATGAGATTTAATAAGAATCATGTCCTTTCTGGATTTTACAATGACCAGCAGGCCACTTCAAATCCTTTGGAAATGAAATCACTTTTCTCTAACTTTTCTGAACCAATCTTGCCTGCTTTCATGAATGTGTTCCATGGTATCAACCATTGCTAGAGTCACCAAAGGGATCTTGTTCTCCATGGCCTTCTTCCCTGGGGCCCCACTAATCCTGGTGTAAGGCTCTAGCTCCAAAATGTGCATGTAGCATTTGGCTCCAAATGGGTTTATCAGACACATGGCCAACGAAGAGGCTGCAAAGGAAACAAGAGAGAGAGACAGGACCTGCCACTAGACATATCTGTTCTGGGGATGCTGGGCAAGGCGACAGCGATTGGACTGGGTGGACTAACCACAACGTCAAAGGGCATGGTGGGGTCAAGAATGATTCAATCAACACAACTCTGCAGCTTATAAGAGCTCCCGCTAGAACCCACTTAGATAGGAACAACATAGCAAAGGAGAATGGAGAACGATCAATGCTCAAGAGTCAGAGAGGCAACAGGCCTTCACCACAGGGAATTTCATACAACCAGCATTGGGCTCATAGGATGAGGACTGTCAGGACGAGTTGAGGTAGCAGCAGCCGAAGCAGAAACTCAGTCTTGATAAGTCAGGCACAAAAACACAGACTTAGGGGGAAGGCAAACATTCAGAGTGCCACACAAGAGTCCCGGGGTTGGTGCAGACACACAGGAGAGTGCTTAAGCCCCAGGAGAGGGGACCTGATATTTAAATGATGCCCACCTCCCATCTTCTTTGGGCGGAAAATCAGGGTAGGACTGAGTCGTCGTGGAGGAGAATAATGGGCACATCTGGGGCAGAGAGAAGGGCAAGGAGGGAGTGCAGACAGACTTACCCAACTGAACACCTTATAGCCCTCATAACTGCTCAAACCTCACCCTACCATCAGCCCGCTATTTGTGACAGTGATGTCTATGGCAACTCTGGCTCTGTTAACAAAGATAAGTAGTTTTAAGAGCAAAAGACACCTTGTCCTATTGTTGATTTGTATGATTGTTTCTCTGCAGCTACCTCTGCCCTCCTAAGAGTCCATCAGCAGATTTCTCCGGGAGAACACAGACTCTCTCTCGTAGTTACGGACAGTCAGGACAGGCGGTGCGAGACACCAGAGAGCTTGATTCTAACAGTCTGTCAGTGTGACAGCAGGGGCATCTGTAGAACTCCTGTGACCAGACCTCCAATGGCACAGGGAACGTCATTGGGGAGGCTAGGGCCTGCCGCCATCGGCCTGATACTCCTCGGTCTTTTGCTGCTGCTGTGTGAGTATGCCAAAGCTTCTTTCTATTTTTGATGGGGTGTTAGCACTTGCAGAGGCCTTCACGCTGGACAGGCAATGCAGCTTTGCCATACAGAATTATTCCCTAATTGTTTTATAGGCAAAGTTGGGAGGAAATGGCATTTTTAGTAAGAATCTGAAATGTTTAAACTTAACATGTCACTTGCCAACAATCTATTTCATGATACAGCAAAGCAAGTCATATTTGTTAGACATTTAGAAAAAGCACAAGAGAATCAAGAGGAAAAAGTAAAGCATGAACACTTCCTACACACTAACAGTAATGTTCATGGTCAAAATAGTGGCTTTATCTGTGAGTGTGGCACTTTCTAAAATGTCTTCTCCATATTCAAGTCTCGTGAGATTCTAAAATAAAAAGAGAATCCTGGCCAAATAAATTTAGGGAAAATATATATAAGATATCATAGGCTTTAAGCTTTACAACGAACTTTAATATATCATAGACTCTGAGAAGTTATTGCTTAATCCAGCATTTCCTCAAAATAATTTACCACCTGAATATGCATCCCCTTTTAAGGCTTTCACACTTAATATGATTAAGTTTATTGAACACATTTAGGGAAACTACATACATGTATTATTTTTCAATAAAAGTAAAATTCGTTTTATTCAATAGATAAGTTTTTGAAAAGTTGCATTTCAATCAAAATCTTGTGAATCAAATAGTACTTTGAATGTAATGGGTTTCTATTTAAAAGAGCTTTATGGAAAATTCTTGTATATATAAGAGAAATCCTTGATAAATTCACAATCACTTCTCTTATTATAGAATCATAGACTTTTAGAGTTAAAATGATTTTTCACGATAATCAAGTCCACTTCAACATATTCATGTAATTTTTTTAAATTTATGAAATATTTTTAAATCACAAAAAAGTACAGAAAATTACATGATGAGCACACATATAGCCATCACTCAGACTTAACAGTTACTAATATTTGCCATATTTGTTCAGATCTCTTTTTTAAAAAGAGAAAGCAATCACTATAGATACATCTAGTAGCCTGCCACACACGTCATATATTCCCCTTCCTCCTTTCCCAAAAGTGTTTACTACTCTGAAATTATCATGCATCATTTAGTTTAATAAATAAATGAAATTGATGCTCAGAGTTTCAGTTGTTCAATATCATATTAGTCAATTTCAAAAACAAAGATTTTTCAAATACCTCTGTGAGTCTTTATGCTAACTTCCAGCGTAAAGGAAACTTGATCCTGCTTTTCATGCACGTCGTAGATTTTTGCATGTCTAACTAAGTGGAAAAGAACTATACCATGATAAAACTATGATAGAAGTGAATACAAAGGAGTATTGCAGGGCCGGCCCCGTGGCTTAGCGGTTAAGTGCGCGCGCTCCGCTACTGGCGGCCCGGGGTTCAGATGCCGGGCGCGCACTGACGCACCGCTTGTCTGGCCATGCTGAGGCTGCGTCCCACATACAGCAACTAGAAGGATGTGCAACTGTGACATACAACTATCTACTGGGGCTTTGGGGAGAAAAAGGAGGAGGATTGGCAATAGATGTTAGCTTGGAGCCGGTCTTCCTCAGCAAAAAGAGGAAGATTAGCATGGATGTTAGCTCAGGGCTGATCTTCCTCACAAAAAAAAAATAATAATAAATAAATAAATAAATAAATAAATAATAAAGTGGTGAAGTCTAATGTATCAATTAAAAAAAAAAAAGGAGTATTGCAGAGGCTTCACAGAATAGGAGAATCATCGATTTGAACCTTGGAAAATGAGTAGGATGCAGTAAGTACGAAAAGAGGGAAAGGTATTTCCAAAGGGTAACAGCATGAGCCAAAGCCAGAAAATGCTTAGCATGTTTTAGGACTCACACAGTCTTGGGAGGCTAAAGCATGGGGAGATTGTGCAGAGGGAAAGAGGTGAAACCGGAGGATGCATTGGGACTAATTTGAAAGGGCTTACATACACATGTTATAGAGTTTGTACTTTAAGTTCTGAGAAATGAGACTTGTGGAAAGTACCTGAATAAAAGACTAACATGATCATATTTGTATTTAAGAAAGGTAACTCTGGAAGCAGTGTGTACAGTAAATTAGAAAGGAAAGAACAGTTAGGAGGTTATTGTAATAGTTCAGAAGAAATGATGGAGGACAGATATAGAGGCATAGCATGAGACTGGAAAGGATAGGTGTGCAAGGTATTATGGGAGTAAGTGGAGAGAATTTGGAGACTAATGGATAGGAAGATTGGATAAGAAGTCCAGATGAACCATTGAATTCAGTTGCTCCTGAAACCATTAAATGAAATTGAAAATATCAGAGGAAGCACAGATATGTAGGGTGGCAATGATGAATTTGATTGTGAAATGTTGAATTTTGAGCCGCGTAGGCCATTGTACATTTGAGATTGTGGCTCAAGATGGCAGTCAGAGGAAATATACTGTGTTATTCCCACAATCATATTTGTGGGATCTTACCATTTGCCAAATGCCATGTTTTGAATTTTGTGCAAGACAGAACATACGTTTTTCAGTATGTAGAAATATAGTCTACACTTTGAAAAACATTTTTCTGGGTACGTATATAAAAGCCAAATACACACTGTGCATACAATGATAAATAAGATTTCTAAAAAACTGTTATATAAGCCCACCTAAAAATACTGACCATACAGGTGTACATTCATTACCCTTCAAAACTAATGTGTCAACTCACAATATTCAATTCTTCTTACACATTTGAAATTGAGGATGGCAATAAATAAAGCAAGCCTTTAGAAGTATCATTTATATGAACATTATATTAAATTTTGAGAAAACATATTATGTCCAGCCTATTTGATTTTAAACACTTGGCCTAATATTTTTCATACTATATCTAGGAATGAACTAATCTGCGTAATTGATGTAGCCCATCCTAACAATACTAGCAAATCCTTGCAGCATTCACTACTGTCCCTTACCTGTACTAACTCATTTAATCCTCATTACAATCTGTGATGTAGATACTATACATTCTTCCTTTTTATGGATGAGTTAACTGAGGCAAATAAAGATGGCATGCATAACTTGCTAGCTGGTGAGTGGTGGAGCCAAAATTCAAACTCTAGAAGTCTGACTCCAGAGACTGCTCTTAAACCCCTCACTAAGCTCCTCTAAGTGGACAGAGTTCAAACGTCAGGAATCTTGGCAGGCCAGAGGTGGAGGTGGGGTCACTGATTACCTAGCGCGGGAAGCACTTTCTTTCAAGAAAGACTGTTGCTCTCTTGGTCCATTAGCATGAGAATGATGTTAATCTTTATTGCCAAGATGTGACTGGCAGGCAGGCCCCTCTAAGCTAGGGATTCTTAAGTCACAATTAAGAGTGTATTGATATTAGATCATCACTCCAGTTGCTGAGGGAGTTTGCTGGTTGATTGCTGTTTACTAAGAGATCATTACAAACCAGATTACTAAAACATTATCATGCCCACCTAAAATTTTGACCATCCAGGTGTATATTCACCTGACATGGTATACATAGCCTCAACATGTACAAATAAATGCAATAACAATAAAAATATATTATGGAGAGCCAGCCCCGATGGCCTAGTCGTTAAAGTCTGGCAATCACCACTTTGGTGGCCTGAGTTCACTTCCCCGTCGAGGAACCACACCACCTGTCTGTCAGTTGCCATGCTGTGGCAGCAGCTCACATAGAAGAACTAGAAGGACTTACAACAAAGGTATACAACTATGTACTGGGGCTTTGGAGAGGATTAAAAACAAAGAGGAAGATTGGCAACAGATGTTAGCTCAGGGTGAATCTTGCCCTGCAAATAAATAAATAAATAAATAAAATAGAAAAAGAACTGAGGAACCGAGTATCATTCAGCAAACAGTGCCTATTTTAAGACAACAATACACATAACTCAAGAATGATTAGAACTGTCTTCTTCAGTTTCATAATCATATGAAATTTTAGTATGCTTAATTTACCAAATTTTATTATATTTATTTTTTTGTGTGTGCAGAAGATCAGTGCTGAGCTAACATCCTATGCCAATCCTCCTCTTTTTTTTTTTTTTTTTTTGCTAAGGAAGATTGGCCCTGAGCTAACATCTGTGCCCATCTTCCTCTACTTTATATGGGATGCTGCCGCAGCATGACTTGACAAGCAGTGCGTCGATGCACGCCCAGGATCTGAACCTGTGAACTCCAGGCCGCCGCAGTGGAGCGTGCACACTTAACCACTTGCGCCACCGTGCCAGCCCCCTTATTTTGTAGAAACTAATTTTGCTTTCTATGAGGAATTTTCTATAAGTATTGAAAATATTGTATTTTCTTTCTAACATTTCTGACAATTGTCGCATCAAATCATTTCCGAGTGATTCAAATGTTCTGATATTTTGTTTTGCTTTTTACTAGTGGCCCCCCTTCTGCTGCTGACCTGTGACTGTGGGACAGGTCCTATTGGGGGAGTGACACGTGGATTCATTCCAGTTCCTGATAGTTCAGAAGGAACAATGCATGAGTGGGGAATCGAAGGAGCCCAACCTGAAGACAAGGTGAGGATCCAGTTTGTAAAACATTTATTTCAATCATATGGAGCAAAATTCAATTTATATTGAGATAGGAAATGGGGTATAAAAATAAGAGACTCCTTGACCTTCAGTTTGAGAGTTAGTGCTGAAATGAATAAAGACTTCCAGGATTTTACCTCTTCAGATGTCAAATCATAAAAATGGCTACTCCTGCAAGAATTTAGGCTTCTCGTAATGTCACCACTTGCAAAGGACCACATTTTACCTATATTGCTATGAAATCTGATTTGTTTTTAAATGTATTTATTTTTTGAACACCATTTGCAGGAAATCTCAAATATTTGTGTGCCCCCTATAACAGCCCATGGAGCCAATTTCATGGAAAATTCTGGTAAGTGAACATTGAATTTACTTTGGAAAGCCAAAGTGGGTTAAATAAGAAACACAGAAAAATAAGAAGGGTTCAAAATTCTTTTCTTAATAATTTGCATATATGTGCACAAGCTGGGATATTTTACCACTGAAATAGGGAAAAGCTGGTTTACTATTAGTATATTAGTTAATTTCATGACTATTAATATATTAAGTCAATTCCGTTAGTCAATTAGGTGTAGCTTCATTAACTTAATTTGTCCACTGATATCACTGTTTTTAATATCTGAAGATTTGTCACACTTTTTCCAAACTTTAATAAACTGAAGTATAGCTCTCAGGCAGCCGATTACTAATTTTTTAATTAGGAAAGATTTCACACATATAGAAAAATGTAAAGGAAAATAAGACAAACACTATGTACCCACCACCCAACTTTGACTATTCTTAAATGGTCATATTTGCAGTTAAAGCTTCATGTGTGCACATCCTCAATCTTGTTGCCCTATTTCCCTCCCCAGAAGTAACAGTATCCTGATTTGAGTTCAGTTACAATTCTTATATTCAATCATAATGGGACAAGATCACGTATGTTGTCATATACATGAAATTGTTTATTTCTTTGGGTTACCAAATGACTATTTTACTGATATTATCTCAATGCCACAACTAGAGCATAAACTAGAGGAACAATAAGATCTGATGCCTAATATGAAAATTTTTCTTAATTCCATACTTAGCAATAGATTGTCTATAAATGTCCAGCCTGCAAAATTGCATGAAATCTCCCCCAAAATGTAACTGTCTGCCTTTACCAGCTACCCCAATCCTCACTTGCTTCTCTCATTATAATTACATAGCAAAAACTATATTCAGAATTCTCTAGAAAAAATAACATTCCATAAAAGCTGAATGTACAGATAACAGGCAGAATAGACATAATTCATTAAATTTTCATTAGGTACCAAGATACCAAATTAGCATCTGCAAATTTGCATGATTATATTATGTATACTTCCTCTTTGGTTTCCATATTGAGCCAATATGACTGCTTCATTGTAATTTATTTTTTTCATGAAAACAAACAAGCATTGCATTAGAAGCTTTCTGTAGCTGTGTACTGAATATTCTGTTTTCACTTTTCCCATTTCTGGCTGCTGTCACTGAAAATCTATTTCTTTTGTACATTTTTTAATTAGTATGTTTTCAGAGCTCCTTCATCTGCTAATATCGCCTCCTCTGGTACTCTCACATAGCAGACTGTGGGATGTTCTTATCACCTCTAGTCATATAATTTTATTTTCGCCCACTTATTTGCTTTATTTGGTGACTGACTGTTCATAGATATCAAAGACCAGTAAAAAAAAAAAAATGTTTTCTTTAATCACAGCATGAGATATTACACAATTTTCTCCTGTTTTTAGAAGTGTGTGCAAATATAAATGCTGGAGGGACGGTGGTGGAAGGAGTTTCGGGGATGGAACTGATCACCAACCTTGGAGCAGGTACGGGGTCCGGAGCCGCAGCGGGATTTGGAGCAACCACTGGACTTGGCATCTGTTCTGCAGGACAGTCTGGAACAATGAGAACAAGGCATTCCACTGGAGGAACCAATAGGGACTATGGTGAGGGGGCAGTGAACATGAATTTCCTGGACTCCTACTTTTCTCAGGTAATTTGGTGGAAAACTTTGTTATCTTATTTACATTACAGACTTATTTACATTACAGGCATTACACAACTTGACTATATTTCAGTTTTGCAGTTTGTTTTTTTACAGCTTATTAAAATATGAGAAAAAAAAATAGGGGTTCTTTGCCAAAATAATACAGATAACCTAAGGTGGCTGCCAAAATTGGGCTCCTTGTCAAAAGGAAGGATGGGTAGATTGACACAAAGTGAGAGAATATAGCAAGTGGCCCCTCATCCCTCCAACTGGAATAACAATGGAGATCAAAATCTTTTGCATTTCAGGATCAGCAGCATCCTCTTTAGGAATACAAAGCAGCTTATTTTGTATTTCTAATACCATAAAGGACGTCGGAATATATGTGTATATATTTTTCTGAGAGAGGGTTATAGAATTCTTTATGTTTTTCAAAGGAGTCCATGTCCAAAAACGTTGAAGAATCATTGAATTAATGACCCAAAAATAAAAGGGGGAAAAAGAGATGTGATTGAAGATCAGATGAAGTGTCAGGAAGCATAGAACCGAAAAGGGACAACGGTGCCAGAACAGAGAGGACTTTGGGAGGCGGGTGGCTTGTCTCTTGGTTGCTGCATCGTTAGAATGGATCTCACATATAGTTTTGGTGTCAGAATTGGTAAGTGCCAGGATTTGGCCTAGTGTCCAAGCAGATGAAGGCAGACGCTGTTTCAGGAGAGACTGGCAGGGAGAGCTTGTTTGGGATGAGAATTCTTGGGATATTCTGAGGTGTGGTGTGGACCCTAGTTAGGGGTCAGGCTCCCACAAGGGTTTCGAAGTCTAGTCAAAAGTCCCAGTCTGGGGCCGGCCCGGGGGCGTAGCAGTTACGTTCACATGCTCCACTTCTGCAGCCTGGAGTTTGCAGGTTCAGATCCCAGGAGCGGACATACTCACCACTTATCAAGCCATGCTGTGGCAGAGTCCCACATATAAAAAAAAAAAAAACAAAGTCCCAGTCTGGGTGAGAGCTGCCTCAGAAAGTGCACAGGGATGCCCACTCCCCACCCAGAACACAAAGACGTGCATTAACAACAGACACACACAGAGACCCTCATCCTTGGCCCAGTGAATAACCTCCAGGTGTCATACACATTTGCTTGGTAGACCTAAATCCATGTAAGTGCCTTCAAAATCAAGAAATAAAACGTGAACCTAGGCCAGACTCAATTGAGGAAACGTCACCTACAGCATTCTCCAAACACCAGATAATTTCTGCCACAGGATTGCTGATATAAAGAATATGCCTTTACTTCTATGGATTACCTAAATTACGCATTCATCATCAAACTTTGAGTTCTATGAACAGTGTTATATTCTTCAGTTGAATCTCTTTTAAAATTCATTTTTTCCACTTTTCTCCACCTTTAGAAAGCATTCGCCTGTGCAGAGGAAGACGATGGCCAGGAAGCAAAAGACTGTTTGCTGATCTATGATAACGAAGGAGTGGGTGCCCCCGGTTCTCCCGTGGGCTCCCTGGGTTGTTGCAGTTTTATTGCTGATGAGCTCGATGACAGCTTCTTGGACTCACTGGGCCCCAAGTTTAAAAAACTTGCAGAGATAAGCCTCGGGGTTGATGATGAAGGCAAACAATCTCAGCCACCCACCAAAGACAGCGGCTCTGGGGTTGAATCCTCTGGCTGTTCCGTAGAAGTCCAGCAGTCCGAATCTGCTAGGTGCCAGACTTTGCTAGGCAGTCACGGAGCTTCCGCTTTGTCTGCTTCTGGCTCTGTCCTCCAACCAGCCATTTCCATCCCTGACCCTCTGCAGCATGGTAGCTATGTGGTAACGGAGACTTACTCGGCTTCTGGTTCTCTCCTGCAATCTTCCACTGCAGTCGTTGATCCACTTCTCACGCAAAATGTAACGGTGACAGAAAGAGTGATTTGTCCCATTTCCAAGGTTCCTGGCAACCTACACGGTCCAATGGAGCTACGAGGGTCACGTAACACGATCTGTACAGAAGATCCGTGTGCCCGTCTGATATGACCAGAATGAACTGGAATAACATATTGGCTGAATATGGATATTTGGACCAAATTATTCAAAATAGCATAGCACAGTTCACAGTATTGGTCTAATTTGGCACTTATTTGCTACTCTCATAAACTGATTATGATTACAGTTTAAATTTTCTAGTTCATACCCCAAAACTGGATATGTTGTCACTCTTACTTCTCAAATACTATTCAAGTGGTAGTGAATCTTAATGTTTTTCAAAAAAATCTTAAGATCATATTCAGCAGGAAAATTTCCTAAGAATTTTTAAACTTCTATTTCTGCAGTGCCAAAGAAGGGTGTTTATCACTTTAAAATGCCATGTGTTTTAGTGGATTAAGCACTTGGAGTGAAGAGCCCCAGTTCTCGTCTGTGTCACCTTTTCTTATATCATTAATAATGGAAGAGTCCTAAGGTCTTTGCTAAAGCATTTGAGCTGCTTGGAAAAAAGGAAGTAGTTGCAGTTGAGTTTTTTGCCCTCTTCTCGGTGCTGGGAGACCCTACGTGCGTCTTTTGCTCAAACTAAGGGCTACTGGCTTATGCTTTATACTTGCTAACTCTATATTCCTCATATTCTCACAATAAGACAATTTTGAAACAGAAATATCATAGAACTTTTAGGAAAGTTTAGTATGGTGTAAATATTTTGTATTTTTTGTAAATCACTTTGAAAGGATCTATCCAAAGAAAATATTTTCATTGAGCTCCCTTCCTACACACTTCTCAGTAACAAATCCTGCCTTAACAGTCTTTGAAAATTACTATTTATTTTTTAAATGTCAGTAGGTAGATGCAACTTACATATGACATATAGTGATGTTTATTATGTTAACAGTATCTACAGACTTGTGGGAATACAAAACATGGCTTTTCTCATAAGTAAAAGAGGCCTCTGACTAGAATAACACATGGTGAAATTTGTGAATATGTATTATAAGCAGCATGTTGGGTCAAAAAGTGATACGGAAAGGGATTATTAGTAACCTCTATTTTATTAAAACTCATTCCTTTTAAATTAAACAGCTACAGCAATTTAATTCTTGAGCACACCAATGTTAGGTTAGTGAAGGTTTAGAATATATTATTTCATGCATGTTTCCATCATGGCAATGCAGTTCTTCAAATCATTTCTGGTCATTCAAGACCTTCAGCCTTGGGGCCGGCCCGGTGGCGCAAGCAGTTAAGTGCACGCATTCCGCTGCAGCAGCCCAGGGTTCGCCAGTTCGAATCCCGGGCGCTCACCGATGCACCACTTGGCAAGCCATGCTGTGGTGGCGTCCCATATAAAGTGGAGGAAGATGGGCACGGATGTTAGCCCAGGGCCAGTCTTCCTCAGCAAAAAAAGAGGAGAATTGGCAGATGTTAGCACAGGGCTGATCTTCCTCACAAAAAAAAAAAAAAAGATCTTCAGCCTTTAGCCCATAGAGAGCACCCTACCTGCTTATCGACATAATTGTCTTAGCTGAGTCTTTACAAGGTCATCATCCAGCTTCATTATCTGTAATTGTATATAAAATACTCCTTTCTGGTTTATGCCATATTCAAAACCTATATTTGTTTTTCCAGATGGAATGCAAAGTAGTAACGTGTGTGTGTTTTAACCCAGAAGGGTGCAGTCCTGAGGATACCAGGGGGAAAGAGAACCCCTAAAGGTCCCTATGTTTAGCATTCTCCCGTCTCCCTAGTGCCAGGACTACCAGGAAGGCATGTGCTAGGATAGCCCAAGCACAGGCAGCCTGTTCTTCCAAGACAAGGCTGCTGCTGCTGCAATAAGGTCTGCACTGTGCCCATCCTGAGGGGAAGGGAACTAGACTCTATTGAGCAGCCTGCTGAGTCCTCAGGAAGTCGCCTGGCTATACCCATTCCATCCCCTGGGGCCTCTTCTCAACAGAAGCTCACTCTGGGCTCTAGAGCACACACAGTTGATTTGCACCTTTATTTATGCATGAGAATTAAATTAATAATTATAATAACCCTTATTCCAAGTTCAAAAGTGTTTTCAGGATCCTCATTCCAAGTTCAAAAGTGTTTTCAGGATCCTCAAAGTATTTTAAGGTTGCCTCTTAAAACCCAACTTATCATGAAATGGAAATTTTGCTGCCTTGTCAAACTACAGAGGAAATCATGCCATAGTAGTAAAGGCTGTCTAAGGGAAAAATTGAAATTAAATGTTTTAAAATAAAAATAGATTGATCCTGTCCAGGAGGACCTAAAATTGATTTGCCGTGTAAAATTAAATTCAAAGCAAAAATGTATCTGTATTTTTTCACCAAAAATAAAAATTGTTTTAAGCAGAAACATTTTCTAAAAATTGTCTTTTTACTCGATGTATTATAAATTTTAAACAGTATATATTAAAACTTTAACAGTGTAACATTGTTATAATAAAACTGTTTGGCAACAAATTTATGAGTCCTTCCTTAACCATTTAGTAAAAGCTGAACTGCTCTCTATAACTAATAGTTATTAAGAAATATGATGTAAGAAAGTGACTAACATATATATTTTTATCAGTATTTTTCCTTTTTTCCTGGCTGATACCTTTTCTGCATTCTCCCAGACAGGAAGGAAGTACCGGGGGACTCAGGATCTCTTCTTCGGGTAGAAATTGTGCTGCATGAGGTGCTGGAGGAGGTCAGGGAACACTTTTATTAACTAGATGATTTAACTCGTTTATTATTTGTTTGATAATTTGGAATGGTCTCTCAGGCAAAAGTTTTGACATTCTATGGTGACTCAGAGAGAAAAGCTGCAGTAAAGAGAAGGTAAGGTTTCCAGCCTAATATGATGAAAAAAGGTACTGTGACTCTAGTGACAGCATCAGCCCAGCGATGGGTTTGTCTCCCAGTAAATGCCTATTATTTTTATGTCTTCCTTTAAAGCGATGCCCCAAAATAAGTCCCTTTAGAACTTTGGATCTTTCTTTGGCTGACCTTCCTCATTCTTAAATGCAGACAATTCGACTTGGACCTGGGGTGTGGGGAGCAGAAACTGGATTGGAGTGGATGTTGAGTGAAGAAAAGGGGATGGCTTCACTCAGGTGTTCCAAATCAATCCCAGGAAAATGAAAGCCATGAAGGTAAATTCCAAAAATATCACCAGTTCCTCCTATCCACAGAAAGTTTGAGGAATAAAAATGGCAAGATCAGTTTATCTTATCTTACCTTTCTAATATCAGATAAGAATGTAAAAGGAACACATTCAACTGACTAGCTTCAATGCAACTAACAATTAAGAAACAAGTCAATTCTTGTTATCGGCAATTTAGCATTTTGTCAACTCCTTTACTGGGTCTACAAAGAGTAATTCTGAATCTGAGATTGTATGATTTAACGCTTGCGCAACAACATAGTCTGAGGTCATTTTTACGTAAGGGGGATAATTGATAAGAAAAGAAGATAATCATTTAAGTTCCAGGTGCCAGAAACCGATGCGTTTTCCACATCGAATACTGAGATTCCTTCTGCTTTGCCTGACCCAGAGTGCACTTCGATTCCCTCCATGACAAGACAGGCCAATCTAGGTTGATGTCTTTACTTTCTTTTTCTTTTATACATTGACTTTTTTTTTTTTTTTTTTTTTTTTACAAATACAAAACAAATAAATCTAACCACAATGCAGATGTAGTTAAAACTCAAGAGAATGAAGGTCTAAGAGAACAAGTGCAAATGGAGGCAGGCACCAGAGCAGGAAGAAAAGAGACCCTGGTGAGGGCTACCAGGTGGCCAGGAGAGTTACATACTCTAATTTAATTCTTGCAGTAACCTTGAGATTACAATCATGAAAACAAAGACTCGGAAGCAAAGTAACTCCCTCAAGGTCATAGGATCAAGTGACACAGATGTAAAAGTTTATCTATAGTTATTCAGCAATAATAATAATTATTACTCTCAGAATAATCTGTTTACTTTCAGCTCTAAGACTTGAGTAGAACAGGAAAAATTGGAAAGAAAACACAATGCAAATTATTAAAAGATTAGAGATCTAGGGGCCGGCCCCATGGCATAGTGGTTGGTTAAGTGCACGCGCTCCGCTGCTGGCGGCCTGGGTTCAGATCCCGGGCGCGCACCAACACACCGCTTGTCAGGCCATGCTGTGGCGGTGTCCCACATAAAGTGGAGGAAGATGGGCATGGGTGTTATCTCAGGGCCAGTCTTCCTCAGCAAAAAGAGGAGGATCGGCACGGATGTTAGCTCAGGGCTGATCTTCCTCACACACACACACACTAAATAAATAAATTAAAAAAAAAAAAGATTAGAAATCTAGATATAATTCTAAAGATTAAAGAACCAGTACAATGTAGGCAAATAAATATAGAGAGAGAGTAAGAGAGATCTATATACCTCCATACATAGAAAAAGAGGTAGAGATAGAGAGATAGATAGAAAGAATACAAATACATAATTTTCTGTTATTTTGAAATATATATGACGTTATTTTTCAGGGCACAATGATCAGTTTTCCCCCACATTTAATAACAGAAACAAGCTACCTGGAAGTCATGGAATCTCTTCTTTGGTAAACCCCTTAAGAATTACTTTGATGGCACACTATTTAGAAGAGGTTATGTGACGTGTCTAAGTATAAAAATAACTTTATATATTTTTTAATTTTTTGATTCAAAATTTGTATACATTGTGAAACAATCACCACAATAAGTCCAGTTAACATCCATCACCATACATAGTTACAAAAAAATTCTTTTTCTCGGGATGAGAACTTTTAAGATCTATTCTCTTAGCAATTTTCAAATAGGCAGTTCAGTATTATTAGCTATAGTCACCATGCTGTACATCACATCCTCATCACTTTTTTTTTTTTTTGAGAAAGATCAGCCATGAGCTAACATCCATGCCAATCTTCCTCTTTTTGCTGAGGAAGACCGGCCCTGAGCTAACATCTATTGCCAATCCTCCTCCTTTTTTTCCCCTTTTCTCCCCAAAGCCCCAGTAGATAGTTGTACATCACAGTTGCACATCCATCTAGTTGCTGTATGTGGGACACCGCCTCAGCATGGCCAGACAAGCGGTGCGTTGGTGCATGCCCGGGATCCGAAC
Source organism: Ceratotherium simum simum (assembly GCF_057802395.1). Classification (NCBI taxonomy): domain Eukaryota; kingdom Metazoa; phylum Chordata; class Mammalia; order Perissodactyla; family Rhinocerotidae; genus Ceratotherium; species Ceratotherium simum. The sequence continues at coordinate 22,393,174 of NC_141913.1, forward strand.
CGGGGCCGCCAGTATCAGAGTGCACGCACTTAACCGCTAAGCCACTGGGCCGGCCCCTCATGACTTATTTATTTTATAACTGGAAGTTTGTACCTTTTGATTCCCTTCATCCATTTTGTCCACTCCCCATCCCCCATCTCTGGCTACCACCAACCTGTTCTCTGTATCTATGAGCTTGGTTTTTGTTTTGTTTTGTTTTGTTTTGTCTTTTAAAAATGATAACTTTAAATGGGTCCTTCCACCTCATAGTTTTCATGATTTGTGGAAAACAACACATTTTAACAACTACAACTATTTTACTCCTTAAAGCCATCTCCACTTCTACCTTTATTCCTATAAAGTACAGAGACCATTGTATTTTTAATTTTGTGCCTCCGAACATCTCTGATGTTTTCTGTGATCTGAATTTGCCAATATAAAAGTAGCAAACAGTAAATTTTGTGTGACAACAACATCAAATCATGATAATATAAACAAAACATTGATATTGAAAGAATATGTACGTCCTCATTTCCTGAGAAGGCAGAAGAAGGACTTATATTCTTTCATAATCAAGAGGGGATTGCAAGGAACTTTCTTAATTATAAAGCAGTACAGAATCAGGTAATCTTGTGTTTATTTAAAGCGCATAATGACATGGTTTCCACTCCTGCAAGAAGGCATTGTTACTAAGCCAAAAATGAGTATTTCAATACAAAACATGAGATTAACTTCAGTCATGTCTTCCCATGTCCAACTGACTAGTATTGATAATAAGATTTATATGGTCCTAACTAGGAGGTAAACACACTCACACACACGTGCACACTCATGCACATATATTTGCCTCAGGTAACCACGTAGCCTGGGGTAGATGAAGCAGTCTCTTTCCATCATCAGTCTCATGGACCAGACACTAACACTTAGTGTCTGTTGCAGATACAAAGTTTCTGCATGCAAGGAGGCTGCTCTGTAGATTTACTATTAAAAAGAAAAGAATCACCTAGATTTTCTGCCTAACTTTTTTTAAGTAAGGCACATTGAAGAGGCCTTGTTTGACCAAACTTTTAGTCATTCTCATCCAAGGCTGACATCCACAACTTTTGATTAGTAAAAAAATGTGTAATAGGAAACGGAGGTATTAGTCAAGGGGTACAAAGTTTCAGTGATACAAGATGAATAAGTTACATTTAAAATTTTGCTAAGAGGGTAAATCTTATATTAAGTGTTCTTGTCACCAAAAAAACAATAAATAAGAGAGTGGGAGGAAACTTTTGGAGGTGATGGATAGGTTTACGGCACAGATTGTGGTGATGGTTTCATGGGTGTATACTTATCTCTAAACCCATCAAGCTGTATATATTAATTACGTACAACTTCTATGTCAAAAAATATTTAATGTATAATAAACCCTTAGTCTAATAAGTTCTGACAATATTTTTTTTTTTGGCTTCTTCTTTCTTCGATTCAGCTGTGATAAAGTGCTACAGATTTTTCCTCAGAAGATATTTTATGGCTGCTGAAATCTAAGTTGATTTTCTAACTCCACTCTTTCTATACACACTTTCTTGGACCCTGGAACTGTCCTCTTTTGTGCCAGTCTTTGAATATTCTTTCAAAGATGCAAACCAATAACAAAGGCATATGCTGCCAAGATGACAGAAGACCTTCTACTCTTTGCAACAAAGACTTTCCCAGGGCCTCCAGAACAAGCCAATGCATGCTACTGCTACCTTTGCCAACTCTGGCTAGAAAAGGATGTCTTCACTGAAAGAACAAGTCAGGAGATGTTGCTGAATATTTTGATGGGAAACTGAGTTGTCGGGCAAAGAAAACCTGCGAAAGTTTGCAAAAAATCAAAACTACTACTGGAGGACCTAAGAGAAAATGTTGAAATCTCATTCCAACATAACTGTATGTTACATCTTCATTATTAACAAAAGATAAACCTGAAAGGTTTTTGTTTTGTTTTTTAATTTTGTGTTTTAAGTGAACGGTTAAGAGTTCAGGCTTTGGAGACAAACTACCTTCACCACTTAACTAGCTCTGTGTCTTCGGGCAAGGTGCTGAACCTCTCCGCACCTCTGTGGACTATTGTTATGGAGTTAATAACAGACCTGGCCTCATGAGGTTTCTGTAAAGAAGTTACAAGAATGCACTTAAGACACAGTAAGTGATTATGAAGATTTGCTATTTCTGTTGTTCTTATTATTATAATTTAAATCTTAAAAATTAACTCAACTCAAATCAAGTTAAAAGTGCTGACATGCAAACTACTGGAACCATACAAACTCAAGACATCTATATTATCTGATCCAAAGTCTTGTTTGACAAATGCTCAAACAGGCTGAAAAGTAACTTGATCAAAGGTGGAGTTAGGAATTGACTGGGCAAATTCGCTTTCTGCGACTCCAAACTGCCACCGTAAAATTTCATTTTTTACTAATACCCTGCCTTAGCCACAAAGCTTGTCCTGTCTAGTCTACTCTGCATGGGAAATTCCTGTGAATACACAAGCAAATAGAAATTAGTTCATTCATATCAAATTGTTAGCTTGTATAGCCAAACTGATGAGAATCACTCGATGATTGCAATTTTTCAGTTGAGCTTCCTTGGAAAAGGGCAGAATGGGAGGCTTTTTTCCCTAAGAGTTCTAATTATGTCATTTCCACCAAGTAGAATAGGGCACAGCCAGGTGGCTTTGGGCAAAAAAAAATAGTCACTTGAAAATTAGCATGAAAGGAATGATGTTATTGACCCAACCTCCAGTAGAATGCATATGTTAGGCAATGCTAGTGGAATAGCAATTAGTGCATGAAAAAAATGACCACATTTGACATTCAGTTTCTAAGTGATTTATGGTGCTAAGCTGCTGGCCAAGTGAAAAAGAGTTTCATTTGCAAAAGCTAGTTGACTCACTATAAGATGGAAGGGAGTGAAATTTGTCTTTACCTTTGCGTGGATTTTTACCTCATTTCTAGAACATGATATGCCTAATGTTTTCATAATCATCACTACCTCCTTCTTCCTTTAAAAATCTGACCATAACTAGCTGATGTTTTTTAATTGTTTCATAAATTAATTCACAGTAAAGTATAAATCACAGAGAGCACGTTGTTACTCCTCCTTGGAGTATATACCTTTAATACTTAGAATATCTGTTGACTCAGAAAACAAAGTGAAATTTCATTATTATTAGGTCATAGGGCAGGAGGTGTAGTGCTCTGTGTAGACACTTTCCAGTGTCCCTCAAATCACATGTTTGGCATCTGTCCATGCGGGCCGCAGAGCACACCTGGGACTCAGGTTTCACATTATGACCAGTTGACCTAACGCATCTAGTTTCTAAGAAATAAAAGCAAACACAGTGTGCTATAGAAGTCCCATCATCTTGTTATTCCTGAAAGCACAGAAGGCACAATCTTCTTCTGATTTTTTTTTTCGGTTTTAGATGACTTATTCATACTTCTAAAGTGAAAATCCAAGGTATAAATAACAATAAACCATGCTCTATGGACTTAAGATTCCAATTATTGAAAATTCTGAGGTATAGACTGATTCTTCCGCAGCCAAAAAGTGGAAACTCACAGTGGCACTTTTGTGAACGGTAAAGCAACTTTTCATGCGGATTTTACTTCGCTCAGCTCTAAGTCTTTCCTGTAATACTTCTCTGCTTGACTTGCTGAGTTGTCATCAAATTTACTGACTACTGCAGATGAATGTTCTAATCCTAAAGTTAAGAAAGAAGTACAATGACACACTCTCTTCCTCTCTTATACCCATGGGGGAATTAGTCATAAGAAGTCTTTGTTGACTGACTTACCTTTATTGTAGCTGATTATGCGTAAAATGGGTGTGACTCTCTCCAAAGGTATAACATCATCTAGATATTGTTTCAGTAGAAGAGAGGTCCACCTGAAAAAAAAAAGTATAGTAAATTAACAGACAATTGCCTAGTAAAATAAGAAGTCTGCTTTCAAGGTGTATAGTAATGTTCATAATGACCATTATGATTTAAAAAAAATCTTTAACCACAAATATCCTCAGACAAGCTGGTAAGGGTCACTGTGATGGTTAAAACTAAATTATCGAGAGCAATTTTTTTTCCCATTTCCTTCTTTGTATCAAAGTTTTACTTAACTGCTTTGCTTAATGTTTGAACATGTTTCTGTCTAATAAAATCTCTACTTTAAGTGAAAACTAGAGGAGGTGATGAAATTCAAACTAGATCCAGTGCAAAAACAAAAAAAAAATTCACAGTTCAAACAAAACAGGTTTAAACACAAACATTTTCCTAAAATGCTCAGACACTAGAGACATTTTGATTCTCTTCTCTTATGATATCTGAAAGACTGCTTCAACTCTCAATCTCCTAGGTATGTATAGATGTAACTGAGTTCATTAAATTATTATTTATCATATTAAGAGATTTTCAATTACTTTTGTTACAGAAGTAAAGTTACTACATAGAAATAATTAGCCATTCGTAATATTTAATTTGGGATTCAAGAATAATAATATAACTTTTTGGTCAGCATAGCTCATGCACGTGTGTCCTCCACAGTAGTGATTCCTAATATTTTTTCTGCATGACACATGTGACAAACGATATTCACAAGCTCACGCCCTCTGATCCATTCTCCTTCCTGGTTGGAATCAACCCTGTTTCTCCACCAGAGGGGGATGTCAAAATGCAGGAAAGTAACATCGTTATTGAATAACTTGAAATGTGCTCTAATCATTTTAACAAGTAAATCATTCACAAATTTTAGAACTTGATCATTAACAAATTACTACATCGACTGGTATGTACTGAAAAAACCATCACCGACAAGATTAATTTTGAAAGTAAATTATAAGGAGAAATTTAATTTCTTTGAATCCTTGTTTTTTCTTTAAAATAGAAATTGCTTTTTTTTTTGAGATTCTGCTTGTCTCTACTAAAGTATTTATAATCATCATTCTGGACCATTTTGAAAAGATCTTTAAAGCCAACATATTACTTCCACGTTTGCTCTCCAAAGCTATTGCATTGCCTCTATTTGATTTTCTCCTTATATGTAAGAATGTCTACGTGCAAATGAATGAAGTAACTGCCAAGAAACCAGTATTCTTTTCTGTCTTCTGAGGGCTTTTTTTGTGTACCTCCCTGCGCTCATTAGTCACGTTGGGTCAGCGTGATGGTTTCTGTCTGACACTCTCAGTAAACACTCCTGGGCATGCCCGTAAGCACTGCAGGTCCTGTCATGCAGGTGATGGATTCCAGCCCAAGGCTGCTGTTAGCAACCAAACACTGTCCTCCTCTCTCACAGCCACTGCTGTTTCCCTTATCTTTCCCAAGAATTCCCATAAACAAATCCTAGGGTGAAACCAAAGCCAGAGATTTGTTCCGAATTTTTTTTTTTTTTTTCAGAAAATGCAGTTAGGTAGATAAAATCAACATTCCCAAGTGTCACACTCCTGTGATGAATGCTGTCTTTGTTCATCTCCAGAGGGAAAAGCGATTCTCCATATTGTTTATGGTTTCGCACTTCATTCCCGCCCCCACACCCCGTAAGGAAGGGAGTCTTTAGGGAGAGGAAGAACACAGAAATGTTCCCCATTGGCCTCCGAACTTCTCCAACCTCACGCTGCTCAGCCAGCCTTAGCAAGGCCCATCCTTGATAAAACTGTGAGGTAGGGGGATTTTGTCCACAGTGAGCCAGGCCTCCCAGCACATCCCCAGCTCAGTTTGGTGACACTTACTCACATCCTTCCAGGAATATAACGGTCTCTTGCTCTTTTACCCTCATTTTACACACACACACACACACACACAACCCATCCTCCAAAATAACCTTGAAAACATGTTCACTTATTTACTCATTCACACATTCAACTCATATTTACTGAAGACCTACAATGGGTAGATACTGTTTTAGATGCTGGATACGTAGCGGTTCACAGAGAAAAAGCCCAGCCTTCATGAAGTCTACACTCTAATGAATGGCAACAGACAATAAATAAATAGATGCCCAGTCTTTTAGATTATGATGTGCCAAGAAGAAAAATGAAACGGGGGAGGAGGATGGAAAGCTCTGGGGGGTGCGAGTAATTGTAATTTTTAAATGAGTGGTCAGAGAAGGCCTCACTGATAAGGTAACATCTGAGGGGAAAAAATAGTGAAGAGTGAGGGAGTAAACCTTGTACATGTCTGGAGCAGAATCATCCAGGGAAAAGGAACAGAGAGTGCAAAGGCTCTGAGGTGAAGCATGCCTGGTGTATTTGTGGTATCATGTAAACAACTGATAAGAGATAAACATGCCACCCTCCCAGTAACGTGCATGTAACATAAAGGGAGCCTTCAGCTCAAGGATTTCAGTCATTAGTCAGTAGGAGGGAGAGGCATTCTGATAGAACATCAAGGCCTTGCTGAGGTTTCCTAGACAACTGTTGCTTTGTACACACCTCAATCCAGCATTATTATAGTCTTATCACATTAAGATAACTTAAAACTAGTAGGGTTTATTTTGAAAAAAAACTCTTAAGACGTGTTCAGAACTCTACTTAGAACCAAGAATAGACTTTTCACTGCTGAGCCAAATCCTATTTTGCAACTGTAGTGTCTTCCCCTAATTCTCCTCTGCCCCATGAACAATGCAGACACTTTCCTTAGGCCATTTTGGTTCAGGGACTTTGCTTCCTAGTAACCAGTCCTCATACACTGACTCACAAGGAGGAGCCTGTGGGGAACAGCTCAGTTAGATACTGTGACTCACTCGACTGCGCTCTCTCACTCTTTCGGGGTGTTGGCATCTGCGGCTGTGCTCTCAGGGCTCACTGCTGCTGTCCCCAAAGTACACTGACCATTCATTAAGGATGTGCTGGCTTCTCTGTACTAGACCATATGGCTTGCAGTCTGCTAGGCTTTGATTATTACTCTGTAAATTCTAACTCAGAAAGGCACCTTTTCCCACCCTGTTATTAGAGGCCTTCCCCCACTCCCAAATTGGCCAAAGCTCCTCTCTCACTGAGTAAAGTGGAGGCAGCTCTTGGTCCCTCTAAGTAGAAAGGCCATGAGAACTTCAACATCTTGACACCTAGTGTCTGTGAGGTGACTCATGCCTTAGCTTCTGTGGAAAAGGACCATGGCTCCTTCTCCAGGATTAAGGAGAAGGACAATCTTCTGCCATTTCTCCACACCCAATGTAATACACTCTCTTCTCCACTGGCCCCTGAACTCCTCCAGCTTCACCTTGTCCATCCCCCTCCTGCCACACTCAACTCCATGGATATGCCAGACACTCATACCTCTGAACGATCACCCAGGCCACTCTGTAACCCTGACTCACACGCACCATTTGCTATTCTTCTCTTGCTCCTGAGCTGCAGTGGTGTTGGGGAAAACACACATACACAAACCAACACGTGTGTGTGTGTGCATGCACGTACTCATCGTCATGACACATACACATACAATCCAAGACCAACATTTTCTTACCAGATCCACTATTAACTCATCCACAGTAGATGTTTCAAACACCTTCCTCTACAATACTCCTTTGTCACTTGTAATTAGTTCCTTCCAGTATGTGGGCTTGATTCAACAACCCTTTATCGATCATCTAATATGTGCTGGATACAAGGGGCTACACCCGCTGTGAATATGATACGGCCTCTGCTCTCAAAGAAGTAGCAGTCTTGAGAAAGAGGAGTGGGTGGAGTAGCAGACAGGGATGAAATAACCATAAACCACAATGTGAGTGCTGCTATGCAGGTTGTATGAATCATTTTGAACAGGGCCACAGAGAATGGAGGGAAAGGTAAATAATTGGATGTGGAGAATATGGAAAAAGGAGAATTGAGGATGACTCTCAGGTCCCTGGCTTGGGTGGCCAAGTTGACAAAGCATATGAGGGAGTAGCAAGCTTGAGCTGGAGAGGTGTGGAGGGATGGGGAAATCTTTTTTGTCGGTATGCTGAGTTTGATATCCCTACAAAATTACTATGGTAGTTTGAGGTCCCTGTGAAACATCCAAATGGTAATGTCCCATGTTTGAAGCTTAGGAGAGAAAGCTGAAATGGATTTGCACATTGGGAGTGGCTACAGAATCATGCTTGGTACCAAGTAAGAAGGAAAGAACTCAAAAAAACATAAGCATTTAACAGGTAGGCAGAGAGTAAGAAATGGATTGATAAAGAACAGCCAGAAAGATAGAAAATTAGGTGACTGTTTCTGCCTCCTAAATCTACCTGCAATTGTGTTTTCCTTCTCATTTCAAACTATTTGCTAGACTTTTCTAATCAGATATTGCTCTAATATCTCAAATTCAATTTTCACACACACACAAAAAAGTTTTTGCTTCTGACTTCCCTGTTTGTGTCCATGTGGTGTAAAGAATGCTTTCTTCACAGATAAATCTGAAGCCCCTGACCCTTCACTGATGGCATCTATGCTTTGAGTTACTCTGTCCCGGCAGGTTCAACGTCTCCTCCACAATTATTCTTCCTTTAAGAATCAGCTCCCCACGCTCCCCACCCCCGCTCTCTCAAGAAGCCTTCTCTCATCTCATCTTCCAAAGTGTAAGTTAGAGCTGCTCCTCACTACTCACATTGTTATATCCTGCACGTAGTTCTACCACTGAATTTATAATAGTTTATAAGTAGTTATATTATTTCATAAGTATCTATTTTTGTATCTTTGGATGAAGGAACACTTATTTATCTTTGCATCCCCAATAAAATGCAAATTAAATGTTTGTTGAACAGGGACAAACTAAATGTTGAATAAATGAATGAGTGAAGCTGAACCAGAAAACAGATTCCTCCTTTTATTGCCCTTCTCACATTACCTAGAGGTATTTCATATTTTTTCCTGTATCCACATACTCTTTATAATCAATGTTCTATGAATAAGCCTCCCAATCACGACAACCATTTTTTATATTGTAACAGCCACACATTTCTGTAATTTGCCTCTAGGGCATTTCGTAGGATAGCAACCAGATGTAGCTCTCATCTCTTTGACATTAATTCTAATACATATACTCATTGAGATTTTCAGTGGAATTAAAGGGTCAGCCGTCTATCAAACCATTAGCCAAGAACTGTCGATTTATAAAATTTTTTTTTTTTTTTTTTTTTTTGCTGAAGAAGATTCACCCTGAGCTAACATCTGTGCCAATCCTCCTCTGTTTTGCATGTGGGTCGCCACCACAGCATGGCTGACAGTAGTGTAGGTCCGCGCCCAGGATCTGAACCCGAGCTGCCAAAGCAGAGCATGCTGAACTTAACCACTACGCCATGGGGCCGGTCCCTATAAAATGATTTTTAATGCTGAAATGTGTTGGGAGTAAGGAGGTGGTGACAGTAGAAAAGGGACACATTAATTTTTGTTGGTCTCTGTGAAACCTTTTTTTTTACAAAATTGTTGTTTTAAACAATATTGAGATGATTCCAATAAGCTAATCACCTGAAGTATATTCTCACCTGCATCTATGTATGAAGCAAAGTATTCTGGGAAACATAACTCAGGTAGGTATTTTGAATATATCTAGATGTTAAAGCTAATTATTTACACAAAGTTATTTTAAACAGATACATTATAAGTACATGTCTTAAGAAAAGTACATTTACCATAATGTTCAACTAATTTAGGAGGAAAAAAACTGTACGTTAAATCTTTCACATCTTGTCAACACTTCAATTTATTTTGAAACAATCAGTGCTTCATTGGTAATGGCATTTGTTCTTGTGAACAGAGGGTTATGAAACAGACTTACTCTCATGCCAGTAGAGAGAAGTTAGCAGCTAGACAACTAGCTGTGTATCATTTGACTGTTAACAAGTCCCCTCAACTCACTGAGTCATAAATTTCAGAATTTTTAAAGAGGAACTAATTTAAGAATGACCTACTATGGCACTGCATAGTGCACGGTTTGACACCTTCTCTCACAGCCTTGGAATAAATGTCTTATAGAGGAATACTATCCTGAAACTGACTTTGACAGCTTCCAGGGGAGACTGAATAATCCAACGGAAATCAAATTTGCATCAGCTGTTTCTCATTCTGGAAGCTACAATTATCTTCACTACTAAACAGAAAACAAAATCTTGATAATGAGGCGTAAATACTTGCCTGTAGGACTCAGTTGCAAGAGCACTAATTTTAGGTAGGATTAATATATGGTTTCCAGGAATGATTTGGAAAGGGTTTTGGTAAATCCTGCCTTGTTTAACTAGTTTTCCCAGTGTGATGGGGAATGAGAATCATCACCAAAGTGTGCTACCATCCAAAGCTAGCTCAAGAGAAAGGAGTGGAACCTACAAGACGTATTTCCCTCCTGAGTCAACCACGCAACCAATGTTTATTGAGAGTCTCCCATGGTATTCAGTCCTGTTCTAGGCACTGGAAACAGAGTGGTAAACTCAGCAGACACTCTTCCTAGATACTTAGTTCTCAGCTAACTTAACCACCGACACTTAAATAATGCTATGAGAAAAGTCACTCAGCAGTTAAGCCATAAACTATTTGTGGTTCTCTCAGCTCAAAGAGCAGGTGGCCCTTGGTGGCTGGTGAAGAAAGGGACTAAGGAGGAGATGGCAGTTGTACTGGATCTGGAAAAGTGGCAAGATCAGAACTGGGGAGAGAAGGGCAGGAGATACTGGGGCAGGGAGGGGAAGGCCCTTTTGACCACAGAAGGAACTCTGCTCTTTTGACCAAATGTAATGCCGAATTTCTCTTTCTAGGAGCAAATCAATCCTTTATATTTTTATAGGCTCTCCTAATACTTCAACATCAATAGTTACCCTTTCTTAGAAGTTTCCTAATCTGGTGCTGATTCTAGTGTTTCCATTTTTCAAGAAGAGTTCAACTGAACATTTACATTTGCAATAATAATTATACTAGTTATAACAAGTACCATTTATTGAACCCTTATGTGCTAGACACTACAGAAAGCTTCACATAGATTTTCTGAGTTAATCTTCACAACAGTCCTGTGTTGGGAGCTATTAATCCTATTTAACAGATCTGGAAACTGAGGCACAGAGAGGTTGTCCAGGTCACACAACTAGTAACTAAAGGAGCAAGGATTCTGATCTCTAGTCACGCTGTGTCTAAGATATTTTGTAAATCATATCAGAGTATATCTTTCCCTTAACACCCCTAGAGTTTTCTCCTAGTGGAGTCTAGTTAACAATGAGTCAAAGAATTGTCCGTTTGGATCATCTGTAATTCTTCTGTTTCTCCCTGAGCCAGATAAGCTGCAAACCTGTTGGAAGCAGTGAAGGGGCCGTAGGGAAGAGGCGAGAAGCCTTCGCGAGGACAGCCACCTGAGATCCTGATCCAGAACCTGCGCTCCCCGAGAGCCGGCCCCACTCCCTGAAAGGGAGGCCGCGGGTCCCCGGGTCACTCGTCGTTCTTCTCGGCGCCTCCCGAGCTCTGGGCCCCACGCACACTCACAAAGCGCTGGAGCTTTAGGTGGCCTCGGGCGGCCGGGCGCCGCCGCAGCCGCAGCCCGGCTGGCCGGCTGGCTGAACACCGCGGGGCTCGGCCGCAGAGAGCACGGTTTGCCCGTGGGCCAGGGCTCAGGGCCCGCGCTGTCCACGCCGGGCCCCGCCGGGGGGCTCCCGGCCCCTCTCCTGGGAGGAGGGGATTGGGAAGGGGAGGACGGCGGGGCGGGGCCTGCCACCCAAAGTCCCCAACCCGGGGACGTCACGGTCCCAGGTGCGCTTGGGACGGGGGGCGGGCGTCTAGCGTGCGCCTCCCTCCTCGGCGGAATCCCCCACCGCGGCGGGAGCGGCTTCGGCGGGCTCCGGGGTTGGTTTTCTGCGGCGGCCACACCTGGAACCGCGCCTCGGGGCAGGGCGGCGCGGCCGCCGCGGGGAAGGCGGCGCCGGGGGCGGGGGCGCGGGGAGGAGCCGCGGGCGCGCTCGCTGGGACCCCGGGCAGCGGCGGCGCGGAGCTGTGCCAGCCGCCGGGGGCGAGGCGAGGGCGCGATGGCGCGGAGCGCGGAGGCCGTCGTGCTGCTTCTCCTGGTAAGTGCCCGGGGCGGGCCAGGGCACCGCCGGGCGCCGCATCGCCCCGACCTGCCCGCCTCCGCCTGAGAGGTGCCCGCCCGGCCGGCGCTCCCGCTTTGTGCCCCGAGGAGGGACAGGGCCGGGCAGGCTGCGGCGAGCTCCGAGCCTGGGGCTTCGGGGAAACGCGGCTGGCGCTGAGCGCGCTGGCTTGGAACCTGTCTGAAGCTCTGGTTTTCTTGCCGCCACACCTAAGCCCTTCCGCCTTTTTCTCGCTGTGATCTGTGGGTGTCGTGAGCCCTGGAGCGGGGAGCACCTTTCCTGGAGATCCGGGCTTTGTTTGGAGTCTCTCCGACGGGCAACATGGAGGCAGTAGAGGCAACAGCCAGCCGTGCCTCTTTCCAAGTTCTCCAAAGTTCTCTGCGGTTCCCCAGGTGCTCCAGCCGCCGGTACACGTCAGTGAACCGGGGAAACCAGGGAAATACCTGCATTCTTAGACTGCAAAAAAAGGGGTAAAAACGGTGTTTTAAAAAGATGTATTTTACAAAGCTTAATTTTCTTTTTTACTGTTAAAATCATCCCCCCACACATAAAGATAGTTTTAACTTAAAGCTCACAAAGTTGGTGTTTTAAAACAATTTCCTGGTATTAAAAATAATGAACATATGTGATAGTTTTAGGATTCTTTCATTTTAGAAGGTTACAGAAAATCGAAGAGTAGAGCCACAGTCAAATGGGGTTTTCAGAGGTTATTCTTAAGGAAAAGGGCTTCAGCCGCTGGAAAACAATGTTCAGTCTCTGGATCTACATTTCTTATGCTTGGGTTCTATGCTCCATTTGAAATTTAAACTATATTTGTTTTCTGTTTGTTAAAGGAAAAGGAATTGCACATAATTAAGAAATGTATCTGGCTTAGGTGGCTTTGCTAAATGGGTTTGATAAACTGATTATATATAAAACAGGAAAAAACATGAGTACTCTAGTCCAGGGATTTGAGTGAACTTGCACTTGAAATAGCATGATAATTAGGACCTCCAGACCTTTGGCACACCAGTTCATTCGCATGCTCTATTTATCCATTTCATTTTGCCCGTCATTGAGGTAATTTTCAATTCAAGTCCATTTTGTTAATTAACTTTTCTAAGATGTAATTTTTGGGTTTTGCTTTTGGCCTCCAGAATAACAGAGCAACTAATTCCCTCATCGTACTACTCGCTGGCTAAGGAGAATACCAAGCTAACATGGCACCTGGTTCCCTTTGAGAGTTAAATATTAAATTCCTTTCATATAAGAAAAGAAATTACCTTTACCCTCAAATGGTATAACAAGCAGGCCAATTCAAGTACATTTACAGAGAGAGAGGTGAATAATTTAGGCATATTCTTGATTTTGGCAATTCAATATTTTTACTTTACTGGGCAATAATTAATTGCTGCTTTAAAAAGTGATTATAACTAACTGAACTGAAACAGATTCTTGGAGAACTCTCTGTATTTTCTATTATACTTTTTGTGATAAAAATTTGAGTATGTTTATTTTTGGTCAGAGAACAGCAGGCAGTTCAACATTTTGCCCCCTGTGTGTTTGAATTGAAGTTGGAAGTATACTCTTTGGAAAAAAATAAAAAACAATCCGTCTGCCAGAAGTAGTTCTTGAGGAAACAGGTATTTTATAGAAGGGCATATAAATTGTAGTTTGTGTGGGTCAGAGTTCAGTTGCAGATAACAGAATTCACTCTGGCTGGTTAAGCAAGAGCTTTATTTCGGGGCATTAAGGTAATTGCACGAGTATAGGGAGGACTGAGGAAACAGACTCTAGTGTGAGCTCTCGGTAATGGCTTCAAAGCCACACAGCAGAACCCACGCACTTAGGGAGCTGCTGCCTCTGCTGTGATCAGGAGGCGTACTGCCATTCCCACAGTGTGGAATCTGCCATGATCGGGATACTACTTTTGCTGCCAGCTCCAGAATCATGCCACATTTGCTAGGATGCATACCAACTAAATGTACAGTACCCTGCCTTTTGGCACTCACGAGTCTAGTGACGAACACTAGAGCCATAATAAGATCACTGGAAAAAACCAGCTATGTCCACACCTATGCTTGCCAGCAAGAACAGTAGACACAGCTTCTGCTGTACTTCCTTCTTTCAGATCTCATGTAAATGCTGATTGGTTGAACCTACCTCACATTCAGAACCTTAACTGCAAGGGGAACTGTGTGTGATATGTGGTCTTTAGTTTTCCTCTGCAGTTCAGGGAGAAGCATTAGAGGTGAGGTGTTGAGTGGCACCCACGTAGCTATCACACAGTTGTTTAAGCCAACTCTGTCAAAATAGAAAATAGAGACAATTTTTTTTTTTTTTTTTTGTGAGGAGGACCAGCCCTGAACTAACATCCAGTGCCAATCTTCCTCTTTTTTTTTTGCTGAGGAAGACTGGCCCTGAGCTAACATCCGTGCCCATCTTCCTCTACTTTATATGGAATGCCGCCACAGCATGGCTTGACAAGCAGTGTGTCGGTGGGCGCCCAGGATCCGAAACGGTGAACCCCGGGCCGCTGCAGCGGAGTCCGTGCCCTTAAGCGCTTGCGCCACCGGGCTGGCCCCGAAAATAGAGACGATTTTGTAAATAAAGCCAGAGAATCTTTCCTCGTCAAGAGTTCTTTACCTGTTCTTTACCACGGACTCCCAAATGGTCCATAGATAGAATTCAGAGGGTTCTTAGACATGGCTGGGAATTGTTAGATTCTATTTTCAGTAATCTCTAACTGAAATTTGGCATTTCTTTAAACTACGAGTATAGAAAAGACACTGCAATAGCATTAGCAGTACCTGTGACTTTGTCACAATAGAAGTCACAAATATTTTCACATTATGCTATAGTTATCTCAAAATACCATTTATTCTCATCACTAATAGACTTTCTACTAGATCTTATTATTTAATGTGTTGATAACAAAGTGCATGATATTATTGTATCACAAATTGGTGGGTTTTTTTAATTCTGATAACTATTTCAATATAATTGGGTTCATTCATAATGGAATATTTTTTATTTTATAAATTTTAAACATTATTCTGAGAAGAGGTCCATAGGCTTCACCAGACTGCTAAAGAGGGCATTTGCCTCAATTTTACCTTTGACTAATTAAGCTTGTCCTTCAAAATAAGCTACATTTTAAGGATTCAACAATAGCAAATTGTACTGTGAACAGTTATATCTACTAGTATATTAGTTTGCTAGGGCTGCTGTAACAAAGTACCAAACACTAGGTGGCTTAAAACAGCAGAAATTTATTGTCTCAGTTCTAGATGCGAGATGTCCGAAGTCAAGGTGTCGGCAGGGCCATGCTCCCTCTGAAACCTGTAGGGGAATCCTTCCTTGTCTCTTCTTAGCATTCGGTGGTTTGCCAGCAATCTCTGGCATTCTTTGCCTCGTGAATGCATCACTCCAGTCCTCCGTCTTCACATGGCATTCTCCTATGTCTCTTCATATCATCTTTCCTCTGTTCATGTCTGTGTCTGCGTCCAAATTTCCCCTTTTTATAAAGACACTAGTCATATTGGATTAGAGCTCACACTAGGACCTGAACTTGGTTAAATTGGCAAAGACCTGTTTCCAAATAAGGTCACATTCTGAGGTACTGGAGGTTAGGACTTCAACATATCTTCTTTGGAGAGACAGTTCAACCCATAACAAGTACGTTCAACCATTTATAAATTGTCGATAACATTGGAGTTATGCTTAATGTTCTAATATGTAACTGGATAACAGATTTTAGAATACATTTAAGTATAAATTAGATGGTAAATATTGAAGCCTATAAGAATAACCAGTCATCATATTTAGGGATTTCAGAAATGTATGATTTCACATTTGTTTTTTGTTTTTTTTTTTATATAATTTTTTGTGTGTGTGTGTGGGGAGGACTAGCCCTGAGCTAACATCTGATGCCAATCCTCCCCTTTTTTCTTGAGGAATATTGGCCCTGAGCTAACATCCGTGGCCATCTTCCCCTGCTTTATATGGGACGCCACCACAGCATGGCTTAACAAGCGGTGCATCGATGCGCGCCCGGGATCTGAACCTGCGAACCCTGGGCTGCCGCAGCGGAGCACGCACACTTAACTGCTTGCGCCACTGTGCCGGCCCCTGTTTTTGTTTCTAAAAATTAATAGGTAATGGGAAAATGGCAACTCTTAACAGAAGTTTCTTTAATTATAAACTTAGGGGAAAGTACTTTACAAAAAGATATGAGCATTCATTTGGTCTAAATGCTCTCTAATCATTAGAAATACCTAATGAGCTAAATGAAAATCCCAAGGCTAAGGTCCAGATATATGTTTGATTTGATAAAAACTTCTCAGTTAATCTAATTATCAGACAGGTGTAAGAGTGAGAATTACCAGTCTAAATTTTGCAAAATAGTTTATTCATGAATAAAGCATACAAATATTTATATGGAAAAAAAATTACACATTGAATAGGGATTGGTATTTTTAAAACTGCCAAATTGTAGTAAAATTCAGAAACCTTAATTGAAATCATAAATGAGCTTTAGATCAATTTGAGCATTTCTTAATCACAGCTTTCTTTTTCTATCTTTCAATGTGCCATAGATTTTAACAGATGAAAACACTTTTCAAACATACAGTCCATATATGATGAAAGATTGTTTTCTCAGTTAAGTTTATTTGAAAGTATCAGATGTATACCACATATGACATCACACTATTGTTGTTTATTTCACATTATTAAAAAAATTTATTGAGATTTTTATCATATGCAAAGCTTGGTGATTAGGGTGAAGAAGGCTGGAACAACAGGATTTATACCATAGTCTAATGGTAAGATGAGTAATGCCCACAAGATAAGCAACTGTAAAAACTAACCACCCAGGACCACTGTTTAGTGACTCCCTGCGCGATTCTAGGCAGTGTGCTAGACATTGGGAGACTGTGAAAAAGTCAGACATGTTCTGTCCTCATGGTGCTTACAGTCTAGTAAACAAATAAATGGCTAATTTCCAAATGGGTGATGGTGAGAAGAGGACTGATAACAGAACACATAGTACTGTGGAGCCTACAGAAAGAGCTCTAGCACTGAGCATCCCAGCCAACATCTGAGAATAATTATAAATTAGTGAGATGTTATGAGAGAAAGAGGGAGAAGAATGTTCTGGGTAGAGAGAAGATCGTATGCAAAGGCCTGAAGACAGGGTGTGTGGTTCCCTGGAAGAATTGAAAGAGTTCATTGTAGCTGGAACATAGACTGTATGGCAGAACAACATGCAGAAAGATGAATGTAGCCTTCCTGATACCAAAGGAAGCCACAAAAGGCTAATAGACAAAGGAGTGTTGTTAGGGAGGTGTTCAAATCATTAAGAAAATGAAAATGCGTATTTTGGTTGAGTTGGTCAGGAAAGGGTAGAGAAGGAAGAGATGGTAGTTGACTGATTGGGTACAATTTTGCCTCATTATTTTAAAAAAGGGAGGCGTTCCAGAACTTGGGGTGTCGTGATCAAAGACAGGCAGAAAAGCATGGAGAAAACATTGGAGGGAGGGTGCAGCCTGGCAGGAGGGTTGGTTTGGGAGCAAAGGTTCTCGAAGTGTCAGGAGGCAGAGTGTAGAGGAGCATTTTGGTTGTCAAAAGGCTTGGGATGCTACTGGTGTTTAGTATTTGGATTTAGCATCCAAATCCAGGGATGCTAAACCTCCAGCAATCTACAGAACCTTCAAGAAGAATCAGCTATTCATGAAGATTTTTCCTATCAGAAATGCCAGTAGCATCCCCATTGAGAATGGTGATAGGTGAGAGGTTCTAATTAGGAATTCAACTTTCTCGTCTCTGTCCTCTTTTTAAAATGCAGATATCTCTCCGGGTTGATTAAGCCTTGATACATTCATTCATTCAACAAATATTATTGAGCACCTACTCTGTACCAAATCGTTTTCTAGGTCTTACATCAAAATCACACCTTCATGGGAATTCGTTTCATCAGTCAAGCAGGTGCTGCCTGGCTGATTGGGAATGAGAGGGCAGATTTGGATGGAAATGAGAAATGAGAAGAGAGAGTTCAAATTTCCCCTGTTCTAAAATACCTCCATTCTACTAGTCTTTCAAGTTCTCTACAATTATAGACTAAAATAAAATAAAATTAAAAATCGTGCATACGCACTGCATCATCTTAGAGAGACAATCTCCACAGACCCCAAAAGTGCTCATGGAGAAATCAGGCAAGGGGCCTAGCTCAGTCATCATCTTCTTAACACTATCAATCGTCTTTTCTTTCAAATATCTCCTTCCATTGCTTCCGCAGTACTCTGCTGGGGGTCCTTTCACCTCTTGGAAGCTGCAATTGTTCTCGCCTCCTTTTCCAACCCAGCACAGTAGAGGGATATGCTGTACACGCATCATCAGGAGACGTAGATATGGGTGGGAGGCAGGGGAGGTGAGAGTGGGTGACACAGCAGTGTCTGAGTAGGTGCTGCCCTTAGGATGGTGTGTGTGTCACCCCTGCCTACCTTTGAGCTGCAGTGCCCTACTCGTTATTGTCTAGTATCTCTCATCCCTATTCAGAAGATTTCCCCAGGATGTAAGCTTAACATTTCTACTATCTGTGCTCTGAGAATCTCATCCTTCTATCCACTCAGACTTAAAATTTTGGCCCCCTCTGACCCCTTCCCCTATCCTCCGCTCATGGGGCATTGCCAAGGACTAGTTGTGTCCCCATAAAGACTCTTGCCTCCACCCATCCATCCCAATGCCATTACCCTATTGCCGGTCCTCATTACATCTTTAATCCTCAGACTGTATCCTGTATTTCATCTTGCGCAGTACTGCCAAAAATCTGAAGCTCTAGTGTCCTAGTCTCCCTAATCAGAAGCTGTCAATGGCTCCCACTCCTTATAGGATCAGTGAAGATCCTTAGTACAAATGTTTGTCCTCATTTTCTTCTTGCCACCGTCACATAGTCTAGATGCCACACTGCACAACTTCTTGTTCTTTGCTCTCAATCTCCATGTTCAGGCACATGCTGTCTTTGATACAGATTATTTCCTTCCACCTCCTATCTGCACAGACACAGATCCTGCTCCCTCTCAAGGCCGAGCCATTGCCATCTCCTCCCCTGAACTTCTGATTTCTCCAGCAGAAAGTACTTTCTGCTTTTCTGAGCTCCCTAGAACTGTTTTTGCAGCTGTCGTTCACACACTTAAGTTTTCCCATCTCATATTATAGTCATTTATGTACACTTTATCTCTCCTACTCAACTGTAAGCTTCTTCAGAGTAGGATCTACGTGTCATTTATCTGTAAACTAGCTGAATGCCTGGGACACAGACGTATACTTTAAAAACTTAAGAGTTAAAGTATCTTTCTATGTTTGGAAAAAGCCAGGATAATAATCTGAATTTCATTTGTTTAGAAGAAATATTTAATGCCCAGGTAGGTTGAGTGGTAAATTCTTGTTTGACTTGAACACATTCAACAATCACTACTGTGCTTCTACTATATGCAAACAGTCTCCTAGATGCTTGTGAACTGTCCCAGGATTGTGGAGCTTGCAGTGAGGGAAATGGAGGTGTAGGGAAGAGAATTTGACATTTTTTGAGCACCCACTGTGTACCAGTCACTGGATCTAGTGAATGTTACTAATGGGTGAAGCCAGATAGAACCCAAGTCCCCTGACACCATATGCTTCTTGTCACTCCAAGGGCATCACTGTCACCTCCTTTACAGCAGTTTTCTACAGTTAGTCATCAATGGGGCCTGAACTTCTGGACTAGATAATTGGTTTAGTTTCATTACAAGTTAGAATCATTCTAGAAAGAAAAAAAGGGGAAGGAATGTAAATTAAGATTTGTCTAGTTTCACAGATAATAGTCCTGCAAAAGTATTCATACAACTTTCGAAAAGCCGTTGATTTTCACTGTTTTCAATTTAGCCAATCCACTTATTTGAAGCCAATTGAAAATGCCTGTTTTCCTCTTTGGGCTTTGGAGTCAATTGTTGGTCAATTACTGGTAGTTCCTGAAGTTTGCCTTGCTGGCATACCAGTGCCATCTAATGGTGAAAAAGGACAATCTCAAGCTCTTGGTTTTCCTAAACTTTGGGGGAGGAGGGGTGGGAATCTAGTTTTCTTTATTCTATTTTTTAGTGTAATTTTCAGAAATATATTGCAGCAAAAAGGTGGAAACAGCCCATCATATTTGTCTATGAAATTATGTAAGATATATTATACAGATTTACTTATATTTTGCCTGATTCCAAAAGCAGGTCTAGAAACACATACCAATGTGTTTACCTATGTAACAGGTATAGAAAACACATACCAATAAAATGGTAAAATATTTCAAAAATAACAAATGCTCAAGATTAGTAAAACTTAAGCTAGAAGAAGAGGTGTAAACCAGGAGAAAACACTATTTAAAGTAATCCTATTGGGGCCGGCCCGGTGGCACAAGTGGTTGGGTGTGCGCGCTCCGCTGCGGCGGCCCGGGATTCGCCGGTTCGGAACCCAGGCGCGCACCAACGCACTGCTTGTCAAGCCATGCTGTGGTGGCGTCCCATATAAAGTGGAGGAAGATGGGCACGGATGTTAGCCCAGGGCCAGTCTTCCTCAGCAAAAAAGAGGAGGATTGGCATTGGACGTTAGCTCAGGGCTGGTCCTCCTCACAAAAAAAAAAAAAAAGTAATCCTATTGTAGTTGATTATTACTTGTAAAGTGGGAAATCTACTGAATTTCCTGACTTGGGATCCATCTTCTCACACATCTCTGTGAGTAAGGGCACATTATCCAGTCTATGAGTTAACCAGGCTTTCTTCTCTTTTCCTTGCTATTCTGTGGTTTTTTCCAAAAGTATGATCCCCACATTAGCAACATCAGCATTACCAGGAAACTTGTTAGAAATACAGATTTGTATACTCCACCCCAGATGTACTGAATCAGAAACTCTTGGGTAGGGCCCAGAAATCTCTGTTTTAACAAGATGATTCTGATGCCACTCAAGTTTGAGATCCACTGTTAACATCCCTATTACAAAATAATTGGGAGTAGAAAGAAGATTAAATATTAAAAAGCCTAATTTTAGCTATTTGTTAGCAACTCTGACTTAAAAAAATGTTTTTTGGGGCCAAGGAAATTGACACTGAATAAAACAACGTTGACTTCTCTGGATCTTAAGTTTATTTGCCTATAGCGAGTTAAAAATAGGAGCTGGCCGAGATTACACGAAAGTTAACTTGAAATAACAGTTCACAATATGATATAACAACTCAAGTGTAGCACAGCATTGCTAAATTCGTATTTTGAAATTCTTTGAGTCACTGAGTGTTTTTAAGGAAAATGTCTTCCTCTTTGAAGCTAACTTCAATATGACTCACCCGAAATCATATTCATCACACTAAGATTAGCCCAAATATCTGAAGAGCAGGCAAAAGGTTATCATAAATTGTATAATTTATTAAGTCAGACTTAAAGTATGTAATTTTACTATCTAAAATTCAAATTCAGAGTTGAAAAATTAAAGTTCAAAATATTGCTTTTCTTGTTTCTGTTGAGTTTTTTAAATTAGCAACTGTGAAAAGAAATATAATTGTATATTTAAATTTGCTGTTGAAGCATTATTCACAATAGCCAAGACTTGGAAGCAACCTAAGTGCCCATCAGCAGAAGAATAGATAAAGATGTGTGTATAGATACAATGGAATACTACTCGGCCATAAAAAAAGATGAAATCTTGCCATTTGCAACAACATAGATGGACCTTGAGGGTATTAGGCTAAGCAGGATAAGTCACATGGAGATACTGTATGATTTCACTCATATGTGGAAGATAAACGAACAAGCACATAGATACAGAGAACAGATGGATGGTTACCAGAGGGGAAGGGGGATGGGGGGAAGGTGAAAGGGGTAAAGGGTCACGTGTATGGTGATGGATGGCAACTAGACTTTTAGTGGTGAATGCAATGCAGTCTATACAGGAGTCGAAATATGATGTACACCTGAAATTTATATAATGTTATAAACCAAAGTTACCTCAATAAAAAAATAAATAAATAAATTAGCTATTGAGTAAGGCTGCTATAGGAATTGTACTTATGTAAGAGTCATTTATAAGTTGGATTTTTTTTTTTTTTTGCCAAGGAAGATTCGCCCTGAGCTAATACCTGTTGCCGGTCTTCCTCTTTTTTTGCTTGAGGAGGATTAGCCCTGAGCTAACATCTGTGCCAGTCCTTGTCTATTTTGTATGTGGGTCGCCGCCACAGCACAGCTGACGAGTGGAGTAGCTCTGCGCTCAGGATCCGAACCTGGGCTGCTGAAGCAGACTGAGTGTGCGGAACTTTAACCACTGGGCCATGGAGCCAGCTGCTAAGTTGGATTTTTAAGTTGGGATTTTCTAAGTTATAATGTTTAGCTATAAAATAAGAAGTTTTTTAAAGACTACCTCTCCTCCTCCCTCAAAAAACAGAAGATTAAGAGGAAGGAGTATGGTAGGTGAAATTCTAACATAAATCTGAACTATGTCAGGTTTATCAGAGGAACTCACCAAAATCACTGGTCCACCCTTACTGCACTGGGTCACTTGAACTCTTCTGAATGTGTAAGTTTCTGCCATTACAGAGGTCCTGCCAAGACCTTCTTGGAGCTACAAAGGCTGCTAAGGACCAGACCTTCAGCTCTGTCTATACAAATAGAAAAATCAGGATATGTGATCTGAGGAAATAAATAAGTAGCATGCGTGGCCCTTATCTCATTTTATTTCCTTTAGATCATTTCAGCCGAAGCTGAAAATATTTAAGAATGGATTGGTGGTGAGGCCAGGACCCTCAGGACAGTTTCTGATTTTACCTTCTGCACAGTAAAAGGGAGAAACAAAGAATTTTAAAACATTCTGCCTGGAAGGGTGGGTAAGAAAAGGAAATAACACAGGCATTTCTGTGATTGTCCAGGGGTGGGCATGAGTTTAAAGAACAAGAGGCACATGCTAGGTCATCTCTATCTGAATCCCAAAGATCGTCCACTGACCGCATAATGACCTTCTCTATAAAGTTCTTTCTGGCTGAGTGGAAATGATAAGCCATTATAATGCCTCAAAGGTGAAATAATATTTTAAACTATCTTGTATCCCTCTACATCTCATCCTTAAAAGATATCTATGAGTCTGAGATATTAAAGTTTAAGGGGTCACCTCACTGTAGACTCATAGAAGCACAGAAGAAAACTTCAGGATCATCTACTTCAAATGGAGAACCTGTCAGCCTGGAGGAGCTGTCTTTCAGTGACTCATAGGCCTCCTGGATTCTGCTTATTACACTCATCAAGGTGACTTCAGAACAGAAAGTCTTTTCCAAAAGCGCCAACCTTGAGAACAAAGAGTACATTGATTATATTTTGCAGTGATGTTTGACCTTCTCTCATGCCTCTGCCAAAATGAATTATTTTCCTGCCAGTTACCAAGAAGGCCAGTTTCTACAAGATGCATAGAATCCAACAGCAGAAATTTAAAAAAAAAATTTTTTAACTTTAGTAAATTGGGAAAACTTTTGAAAGATTTTTCTGATTCATCTAAAAACACTACTTCTTTGAATACAGGGACTAGAAGCTTTTTTTTTTTTTTTTTTTAATTTTTCCTCTTCAGCCTTGAAGTCATGCCACACATGTACTTTTCTATCACCAAGTTCCTTGTGGGGAAAAAAAGAGCTCCAGATTTCATAGTTGGGAGAAACCGTTATGGTCATCTTTTCCAGCCATCCTTCCAGTCCTTGAAACCCTTTACAACATCCCCACAGGAGGTCATTCAGACTTACAGAGCTGGAAATGTTCACAGAATAGTGGGAAGGGCATGGGAATGGAGGACAGAAGACAGTGTCAGTTATTCCATTTATATTGCCTGCAATATCCTACTGATTTGGAAATTTACATAAATCCATGGTTCTCTGGAACTTCTACAACCTTCTTTACCCTGGTTATTACAGTATCTTCCAATGAGAGAAATGTGATCTATATCAGGGTTTCTCAATGTTGGTACTTTGCCATTTGGAACCAGATAATGCTTTGGAGGGGTGGGGGGCTGTCCTGTGCATTGTAGGATGTTGAGCAGCATCTCTGGTCTCTACCCACTAGATGCCAGTAGCACTCACCTCCCCCCACCCCCACGCCTGGTTTGACAACCAAAAATGTCTCCAGACATTACCAAATATCCCAGGTGGCCCCAGGGAGGAGAGGGGGAGTGTGTGCAAAATGTCCCCCAGATGAGAACCACTATTCTAAATTAAGAATGCGTTCTGTGATATACAGAGTCCCAAGGAAACTCCAGATTATTTACTTTTTAGAGAGGGTTAGTTCGGATCATAATTATTTCCTTAATCAAGTAAAAAAATAGTTCCACAATTGACAAAATGTTGGTATAAATCTCTTGGGTTTTTTGTACAATGAGTGTGGAGCAAATATTTTCATCTATCACGCCTTACTGAGTGTCTGTGAAAACAGACTATTGCAATAGGTGTGATAAAAATGCAAATAGCAGAACTGTTACGAAGATCCCAAAACACCCTTAGCTTTAAGATGCACATTAATTTTTGTAACTTTTTAGTGTAACACATACAGAAAAGCACACATATCACAAGTGTACTGAATTTTCACAAACTGAACACACCATGTAACTAGCAACCAGATCCAGAAACAGATTACCAGCACCCCAAAAGCCCTGACATCATCCCTGCTTACTCACTCCCCTCTTGCAGGACCTTGATCATGCCGATATTGTTCCCACCCCATGGCCTGGCTGTTCCCTTCGCAGGGCTCTGCCCGACCTGCTCGCTCATTCCATTGTGGTCTCTATGCAGATAGAACCCTTTCTGAGAGCCTCCCCGCAGTCCTGAATCACTCTCTACCACCTTGTCTCTGCTTTAATTTTCTTTACAGCTCTTATCACAACCTATTTTTGTCTATCTCCTCAACATGTAAGAATCCAAGAGGGTAAGAGCATTCTATTACTTAGCGTATTGTAGGAACTTCGGAAATTGAAGGCATGAATAAATCCAAATTTAGAAATTTTAAGATGAGGAAAATGCAAGTCAGAATTGAGGAAATACCATCGTAATTCTATTTACTGAGTGCCTGCTATGTGCCAATCTTTGCAATAAGCACATTTATGTTTTATTTCTTTTAATTTGTATAATAACCCTGCAAAATGAGTGTATCAGTTAGGTTGCTCTCAGATGTAGGGAACAAAACCCAACTAAAGGCAGATTAAATGAAAAGAATATGTAATATCTCATAAGAAATGGTTCAGGGATGAGTGGCTCCAGAGTTGACTCAAAGATATTATGGTTTCAGTTTGGCTTCTCTGCCATTTTATTGGCTTTCTACTTATGGTCACCGATGGCTATTGCCATTCATTCCAAATATCACATCCTTGCTCAACAATCTCCAGAAGTAGGTGAAAAGAGAGATTGTACATATGTTTCTCTTCTTATCAGCAAGGATGATCTTTTCCAGACTCTCCTAATATCTCATTGGCCAAAATTCTCTTACACATTGTTATGGACTGAATATTTGTGTCCCCCCAGAATTCTTGTATGGAAGCCCTGAGTCCCAATGTGATAATTCTTGGAAGTAAGGCCTTTGGGAGGTAATTAGGTGTAGGTTGTGAGGGTGAAGCCTCCATGCTGGGATTAATGCCCCTATAAGGAGTGATGCCGGAAGGCTTTCTCTCCACCCCCAACCCCATCCCATGTGAGGACATAGTGAAGGGAGCCCTCACTGGGGAACTGAATCAGCTGGCTCCTTGATCTTGGACTTTCCAGCCTCCAGAACTGTGAGAAATAAATTCTTGTTGTTTAAGGCACCCAGCCTCTGGTTATTTTGTTATGGCAGCCTGAGCTGACTAATACATTTATGCCTATACTAGTCACCATCAAAATGAATGAGGCTCTCACGCTTGAGCATTTTACTGATCATTATTCAGCTCCATGAGCTGAGCAGGGTCTTTCTGATACCTGGACAAAATACAGCTCAGTGAACACTGCAGATGAGAGGAAATGGCAATTAGCTGTAACATCAAAAATGTCTGCCACAGAAGTATTATTAATTCTCATGTTACAAATAAGGAAACTCAGATTAAAGCAGTTTATTTGGCAGAATCAGGATTTTAATCTAGGTATGACTATTTCCAAAGTCATACACTTTCCACTGGATGATACTGCTACTCAAAAATAATTAAAACAGAGTCCCTGATAATAAAGTTAAGAAAAGCTCTATCGTGACGACCTCTCCTGAAAAAGTGGCTGAGGAGACTGGAAATAATTTTATAACGTATGTGCTATGCCCACACCCAGAGCTTGGCTAAATACTATTCTCCAATATGAGAAATCAGAACTCCTTGGAGAAATGGCTCTTTCTCAACTGAGACAGGGAAAATACAAGATGAGCCTGGAGTATCCTGTGATGCTAGGAAGAGCTTAAAAAACAAAAAGATGGGGACATGTGAAAAGGACACAGAATCTAACCTTAAAGATCTTCCAATGGGCAAATGGAACTGTTTGAACAACAAAATAAATAAAATAGTATTGGATTATAACCCATAGAATAAAATAAATATGCATGAGTCCATGCTGATATAAATGATTGAATAGATAAGGAAGGAAGAAGACACAAATCCTTCTCACCAAAGAATTACAAATAATATGTATAGATGCCCCACTCAAAGGAAGTGAAACTTAATTGCTCTCCTCCCCCTAGTCCTCACCCGAAAGGTGAGCTAGACTTAGTGACTCACTTCCAAGGAACAGAGTAGAGAAAGGGAAAAGTAGTAACTTTATAGTGGAGAAACCTACAAAGGCCGCCTTAACCAATAATGTCGTGTGGCTATGTACCCCTGATAGGATGTGATGAAAGGGACACTTCACCCCAACTCTGTGGTGTTCTTTCCAAAAACACATAACCCTGCACTAACCATGAGAAAAAGGACAGATAAACCCAAATTGGAGGATATTCTGCAAGATACTTGGCCAGTACTCCTCAAAACTGTCAAGATCATAAACAAGGAAAGAATGAGAAACTGTTACAAACCAGAGGAGGCTAAGGAGACGTGAAGACTACATGCAATGTGGGATCCTAGATTGGATGACTGCCGGAACAGAAAAGGGACATTGATGGAGAAAATGGTAAAATCTGAATAAATTATGGAATTTAGTTAACTGTGCATTATCTAAATGTACAATGTTAATCTCTTAGTTTTGACAAATTACCATCGTTATTTAAGATCTTAACATTAGGGGAAAATGGGTAAAGGAACCTCTGCACCATTCGCAACATTGTGTAAATCTAAAATTATTACTAAATCAAAAATTTGTTTAAAAAGAAGTATGTGCTAGATAATTGAAACTGAGTATTAGCTATGTTGACGCAAATAACCAATAACCATTGTATAGGTAAGAGAGAGAGGTGAGTTTTGCTTGAGCCAAACTGAGGATTATAACCCAGGAAGGCCTTTTCCAGAAAGGAAGAAAGCATTCCAGAGAAGCATGGTTTTCAGTACAGTCTTATCTCTTTTTAGAACAAAGCACATAACGTTAAACATGCCCAGGATACGTATTCATCAAAGTTTCAAAGAGGTATTCAGTTGTAAATTAGCAGGTCAACTTGACCCTGATATCCAGAAAGACTAACCCCAGCATTACCAATAGGGCATAGGAGGGGAAGTATGCATTCTCATTTTAAGAGAGTGCATTCTTTACTTTAATAGTTAAGCAGATGTTTAATGTATGTTTGATAGGCCATAGGTCAGGCTTTTTAGTTCAAGCTGAATCAGTTTTGAACCCAAATAGTTACCCACATACCTCAATATGTGAAAATCTCTTGTCAGTCTGTGGGTGTTCATCGTACTATTCACTTTTTTTGTATATATTTGCAATTAAAATTTTTTTGTGCTATTAAAAATAAGTAAATTCATGAAATAAAATATAAGATTCTCAGACAAATAGTGCATGATTTCACTCATATGTGGAAGATAAACCAACACACGGACAGATAGAACTGTTTGGTGGTTACCAGGGGCTAGGGGGGTGGGAGGTGGGCACAAGGGGTGGAGGGATGCACTTATATGGTGACTGACAAACAATAATGTACAACAAAAATTTCACAATAAAAAAAATATATATATAAGGTTCTCTGCTTTCAAGATATTGCAATCAAGAGTAACAAAGTTTGTTGTGTTAACTACTGAGACAGTAATGAGTAAGTCAGACTGCACTGTGTTTATCCGTAAACGAACAATTGATATTCCATATCATGTTCTACAACCTTGCTCCTCAAGAACCTGTAACTTCAGCATCATTTAAGCTCTAGTTAGAAATGCAAAGTGTAAGGCTGAACTCCAGACCTACTGAATTGAAATCTTCATTTTAACAAGATCCCCAGTGAACAAAATACACATTAAAGTTTAAGAAGCACTGTTTGTAACCATGTGATTTTCTGTGTTTCTTAAATAACAGCTAGCAAGTACATTCCAATAAAAAAGTCAATACAAATACTCTTATGAAGGGTTTACCTTTGACTAAAGGACTATAAATTGCCCCCTTTTATTTACATCCTAGTAAAACACATTATATTTGGTCAGAATGATAACATTTACTTAAAATAACACATAATTATTATACTTTTGCTAGGCCTGATAAAATTCTAGGGAAGAATAAAAGTGGTAAATATTAGATCCAGCCAACCCCTTAATATGGCCTGTACAAAGAGAGACAATGGTTAGGAGGCTGGGAATGTCTCCTGATGATGTGACACTGAGGAATCTTAGATCTAGTCCCTAGACTTGCCTTTCCAAAATTCCCACCAGAGAAACATGCAGAGAAGTGATCCATCTCAGCCTTGCTTTTACTTGTTTTTCATACCATGCCACCTCTGAAAATATATAAATTTAGGGAGGACAACTTTGGTTAGCGATATCTCTGGCCATTGCTAGCTGGGTAAACTAGTAATAGAGAGGATGAAGGAGACATAATAATATCTGACCATAAAATAGAAAATTAGCCATGATGGTTCGTCTGCTCCAGAGGGGCTCATACTACAGGCTGAACATCTACTGTCCATGAGTTTGTCTGCGGAAGGATAGAGGCAAGAACATGTATTGACAAGGTAGAGGAAAGAAAGGAAGCTGAAGGATCCACATGTAGTACAGATCCCACAAGAAGCCTTCAAAGGGAGGTGAATAAGTGAAAGAGACTTGGAAATTTTAGAGAAAGCCTTGTTTTCCATGTAGTTCTCTGTTTTCCTGTAGTTCCATTTACCAACTAGGCTTCATGAATCCATGTGACCTGAGATGCAGGTGGGAAAAGGCAAACAAGACTGAGAAAATCCAAATTAAGACAGATTATAATGAATTAATGCATACATGGCAGTTGGAGAAGTAAAGGCAATAAATATAGACAATTATTTCAGTTTGGAATTATAATAAAAGAAAGACATGGAGCAGTAGATTAAATGTTAGCAGAAACAAGGGCAGAGTTGTTTTTTTTTTTTTGAATTTTTTTTAATTGATGTTTTAATAGTTTATAACATTGTGAAATTTTTGGTTGTACATTTTTGTTTGTCTGTCACCATATATATGTCTCCCTTCACCCCTTGTGCCCATCCTCCCTACCCCCATTGCCCCTGGTAACCACAATACAGTTTTCTCTGTCCATGTGTTGGTTTATATTCCGCATATGAGTGAGATCATACAGTGTTTGTCTTTCTCTTTCTGGCTTATTTCACTTAACATAATATCCTCCAGCCCCATCCATATTGTTGCAAATGGGACAATTTTGTCTTTTTTTATGGCTGAGTAGTATTCCATTGTGTATATATATATACCACATCTTCTTGATCCAGTCATCAGTCAAGGGACAGTTGGGTTGCTTCCACTTCTTGGCTATGGTGAATAATGCTGCAATGAACACAGGGGTGCATAAGCCCATAAGCCTCTTTGGATTGTTGATTTCAGGTTCGTTGGATAGATTCCCAGTAGTGGGATAGCTGGATCATAGGGTATTTCTATTTTTAATTCTTTGAGGAATCTCCATACCATTTTCCATAGAGGCTGCACCAGTTTGCATTCCCACCAGCTGTGTATGAGGGTTCCTGTTTCTCCACATCCTCTCCAACATTTGTTGTTTTTTGTCTTGCTGATTATAGCCATTCTAACGGGTGTGAGGTGGTATCTTAGTGTTGTTTTGATTTGCATTTCCCTGATGATTAGTGATGTTGAACATCTTTTCATGTGCCTATTGGCCATCTGTGTATCTCCTTTGGAGAAGTGTCTGTTCATTTCTTCTGCCCATTTTTTGACCGGATTGTTTGTTTTTTTGTTGTTCAGTTGTGTGAGTTCTTTATATATTATGGAGATTAACCCCTTGTCAGATATATGTTTTGCAAATATTTTCTCCCAGCTGGTGGGTTGTCTGTTCATCTTGATTCTGGTTTCGTTTGTCTTTTAGAAGCTCTTTAATCTGATAAAGTCCCACTTGCTTATTTTTTCTTTAGTTTCCCTGGGTAGGCACGTCATCCGAAAAG
The DNA here is from genome assembly GCF_057802395.1 of Ceratotherium simum simum. NCBI lineage: Eukaryota > Metazoa > Chordata > Mammalia > Perissodactyla > Rhinocerotidae > Ceratotherium > Ceratotherium simum. The sequence continues at coordinate 22,423,716 of NC_141913.1, forward strand.
ATTCCTTTATGACCAATGTCAAATAGTGTGTTGCCTATATTTTCTTCTATGAGTTTTATAGTTTCAGGTCTCACCTTCAGGTCTTTGATCCATTTTGAGTTAATTTTTGTAAATGGTGATAGCAGATGGTCCACTTTCATTCTTTTGCATGTGGCTGTCCAGTTTTCCCAACACCATTTATTGAAGAGATTTCCTTTCTCCATTGTATGTTCTTAGCTCCTTTTTCGAAAATTAGCTGTCCGTATATGTGTGGTTTTATTTCTGGGCTTTCAATTCTGTTCCATTGATCTGTCTGTCTGTTTTTGTACCAGTACCATGTTTTGATTACTATTGATTTGTAGTATGTTTTGAAGTCAGGGATTGTGATGCCTCCAGCTTTCTTCTTTTTTCTTAGGATTGCTTTAGCTATTCAGGGTCTTTTGTTGCCCCATATGAATTTTAGTATTCTTTTTTCTATTTCTGTGAAGAATGTCGTTGGGATTCTGATTGGGATTGCATTGAATCTGTAGATTGCTTTAGGTAATATAGACATTTTAGCTATGTTTATTCTTCCAATCCATGTGCATGGGATGTCTTTCCATTTCTTTATGTCATCATCGATTTCTTTCAATAATGTCTTGTAGTTTTCATTGTATAGGTCTTTCACCTCCTTGGTAAGATTTATTCCTAGATATTTTATTCTTTTTGATGCAATTGTAAATGGTATTATCTTTTTGAGCTCTCTTTCTGTTAGTTTGTTATTAGCACACAGAAATGCAACTGATTTTTGCAAGTTGATTTTGTACCCTGCAACTTTGCTGTACTTGTTGGTTATTTCTAATAGTTTTCCAATGGATTCTTTAGGGTTTTCTATATATAAAATCATGTCGTCTGCAAATAGTGAGAGTTTCAGTTCTTCGTTGCCTATTTGGATTCCTTTTATTCCTTTTTCTTGCCTAATTGCTCTGGGCAAAACCTCTAGTACTATGTTGAATAAGAGTGGTGAGAGTGGGCAGCCTTGTCTCGTTCCTGTTCTCAGAGGAATGGCTTTCAGCCTTTCCCTGTTGAGTATGATGTTGGCTGTGGGTTTGTCATAAATAGCCTTTATTATGTTGAGGTACCTTCCTTCTATACCCATTTTGTTGAGAGTTTTTATCATAAATGGATGTTGTATCTTGTCAAATGCCTTCTCTGCGTCTATTGAGATGACCATGTGGTTTTTATTCTTTGTTTTGTTGATGTGGCGTATCACGTTGATTGATTTGCGGATGTTGAACCATCCCTGAGTCCCTGGTATAAATCCCACTTGATCATGGTGTATGATCCTTTTAATGTATCGTTGTATTTGGCTTGCCAATATTTTGTTGAGGATTTTTGCATCTATGTTCATCAGGGATATTGGCCTGTAATTTTCCTTCTTTGTATTGTCTTTGTCTGGCTTTGGTATCAGGGTGATGTTGGCCTCGTAGAATGAGTTAGGAAGTGTTCCATCTTCCTCTATTTTTTGGAATTGTTTGAGAAGGATAGGTATTAAATCTTTTTTGAATGTTTGGTAAAGTTCACCAGAGAAGCCATCTGGTCCTTGACTTTTATTTTTTGGGAGGTTTTTGATTACTATTTCAATCTCTTTACTTGTGATTGGTCTATTCAGATTCTCCATTTCTTCTTGGTTCAGTTTTGGGAGGTTGTATGAGTCTAAGAATTTATCCATTTCTTCTAGATTGTCCAGTTTGTTGGCATATAATTTCTCATAGTATTCTCTTATAATCCTCTGTATTTCCGTGGTATCCATTGTAATTTCTCCTCTTTCATTTCTAATTTTATTTACTTGAGCCTTTTCTCTTTTTTTCTTAGTCAGCCTGGCTAAGGGTTTGTTGATTTTGTTTATCTTCTCAAAGAACCAACTCTTTGTTTCATTAATCCTTTCTACTGTTTTTTTGGTCTCAATTTCATTTATTTCTGCTCTGATTTTTATTATTTTTCTCCTTCTGCTGACTTTGGGCTTTGTTTGTTCTTCTTTTTCTAGTTCTGTTAGGTGTAATTTAAGATTGCTTATTTGGGCTTTTTCTTGTTTGCTACGGTGGGCTTGTATCGCTATGAGTTTCCCTCTCAGGACCGCTTTTGCTGCATCCCATATGATTTGATATGGCATATTTTCATTTTTGTTTGTTTCCAGATAGTTTTTCATTTCTCCTTTAATTTCATCAATGATCCGTTGGTTGTTCAGTAGCATGTTATTTAATCTCCCCATTTTTGTCACTTTCCCAGTTTTTTTCTCATGGTTGATTTCCAGTTTCATAGCTTTATGGTTGGAAAAAATGCTTGTTATGATTTCAATCTTCTTAAATTTATTGAGGCTTGCTTTGTTTCCCAGCATATGGTTTATCCTTGAGAATGTTCCATGCACACTTGAGAAGAATGTGTAGTCAGCTGTTTTTGGATGTAGTGCTCTGTATATGTCTACTAGGTCCATCTCATCCACTTTTTCATTTAAGTCCACTGTTTCTTTATTGACTTTTTGTCTGGATGATCTATCCATTGGTGTAAGTGGGGTGTTAAGATCCCCTACTATTATTGTGTTGTTGTTAATGTCTCCTTTTAGGTTTGATAATAGTTGCTTTATGTACTTTGGTGCTCCTATGTTGGGTGCATATATATTTATAAATGATATGTCTTCTTGGTGGAGTGTCCCTTTTATCATTATATATTGCCCTTCTTTGTCTCTCTTAACCTGTCTTATCTTGAAATCTACTTTGTCTGATATGAGTATGGCAACCTGCTTTCTTTTGTTTGCCATTAGCTTGGAGTATTGTCTTCCATCCTTTCACTCTGTGCCTGTGCTTGTCTTTAGAGCTGAGATGTGTTTCCTGGAGGCAGCATATTGTTGGGTCTTGCTTTTTAATCCATCCTGCCACTCTGTATCTTTTGATTGGAGAGTTCAATCCATTTACGTTTAAGGTAATTATTGATATATGAGGGCTTAATGTTGCTGTTTTGTCACTTATTTTCCAGTTGTTTTGCATTTCCTTTGTTTCTTGTCCCATTTGTTTCGGACTGCCAATTCAGTTTGGTTGTTCTGTCTTATGACTCTTCTAGTTTTCTCTTTGTTTATCATATGTGATTTTGTTTTCATTATTTGTTTAATGGTTACCTTGAGGTATATATAAAAAATATTGTGTATGAGATAGTCCATTATCTGATGGCCTCTTATTTCCTTATGCTAAGTCAATTCAGTCTCTTTCCTCTTCCCCTTCTAAGTTGTTCTTGTTATACCTTATTCTTTTTTTTTTTTTAAGATTTTATTTATTTATTTTTTTCCCCCAAAGCCCCAGTAGATAGTTGTATGTCATAGCTGCACATCCTTCTAGTTGCTGTATGTGGGACACGGCCTCAGCATGGCCGGAGAAGCGGTGCGTCAGTGCGTGCCCGGGATCTGAACCTGGGCCGCCAGCAGCGGAGCGCGCGCACTTAACCGCTAAGCCACGGGGCTGGCCCTGTTATACCTTATTCTATCTTGTGTTGTAGCTGTGTGTTTACAGTGATGAGGTTATATTTATTTTTGGTGATTTCCTTCCTTTGGTCTTTGATTTTGGTATTTAAGTGGTTGTTAACCTATTCTGGTAAAGATCTACTATTTTTGTGATTTTGTCTGCCTATTTTTCTTCTTGCTCCAAGCTTTGTATTCCCTTTCTCTTCTTTTTTTCGGGCCTGAGGGCCTTCTTCAGTATTTCTTATAGTGGGGGGTCTCGTGGCCATGACCTCCCTTAGCTTTTTTTTTAATCTGGTGGGAAAGTTACTATTTCTCCATCATATTTGAAGGATATTTTTGCTGGATAGAGTGTTCTTGGCTGAAAGATTTTGTCTTTCAGTATTTTGAATATATCATTCCAGCCTCTCCTAGCCTGTAAAGTTTCTGTTGAGAAATCCGCTGAGAGCCTGATGGGAGTTCCTTTGTACGTTATTTTTTGTTTTTGTCTAGCTGCCCTTAATATTGTTTCTTTGTCATTGACTTTAGCCAGCCTTACCACTATATGTCGTGGAGTGGGCCTTTGCCTGTTGCCGTATTTAGGCGACCTATTGGCTTCTCTTACTGGTATTTCCTGCTCCTTCCCCAGATTTGGGAAGTTCTCAGCTATTATTTCCTTGAATAGGCTCTCTGTTCCTCTTTCCCTCTCTTCTCCCTCAGGAATACCTATAATTCTTATGTTACATTTCCTAATAGAGTCAGATATTTCTCGGAGACTTTCTTCATTTCTTTTTAGTCTTAGTTCTCTCTCCTCTTCCATCTGGAGCATATCTGTATTCCTATCCTTTATAATGCTACTTCTTTCCTCCATATTGTCAGCTCTGTTCTTTGAAGATTCCAGATTCTCCTTTATCTCCTCCATTGTATTCTTCATCTCCATGAGTACTGATTGATTTTTCTTTATGATTTCAATCTCTTTTGTGAAGAAACTCTTTATCTCATTGTGAATTGTTTGTCTGTGTTATCTTGTATTTCGCTGAGTTTTTTTTATAATAGCTATTTTGAAATCTCTGTCGTTTAAGTTATGGATTTCTGTGCCTTCAGGGTTGGTTTCTTGGTGCTTGTCATTTTCCTTCTGGTCTGGTGATTTCATGTACTTTTGCATTGTGGTTCCTGTATTCGCCTTATTTTTCCTCATCCTGGAAATATCTGGTTGCAATTTCCACCCACCACCACTGTGTGGGTTCAGGGCTGTGTAATCTGAGCCCCCTGCACTCTGCCCCAGCTGCTCCCTGTGATCGGCCAGCCGCTCGGTCTGGTCTGGTTGGCTGAGCTTCAGTGTCAGGCATGTGGGGAGAGGGGCTCTCTCTTTTGCCCACTGGGTCCCTGGTGTGGGGGGCTTCTCGCTCGCCCCTCATTATCAGCTCTCCTGGGGTGCTCAGATGTTGATGGCACCCCTGCAGCAGTTCTGAGTCCTCTGGGTGGGAGTTTCCCACTGGCTGAGAGAGCCCAAAGAGCTACGGTTTCCCCACAGAAGGCCGCCCCTCCCCACTCTCTGGGAGCCACTCGGACCCAGATCGCTGATGTGATGGGGAGGGAGAGGATTTCTCCTGACCTCTCCCCACTTCCTCCCCCCCCCCAGCAAGTCCACTCTCAGATGTGCGGCAGTTTGGATCTTTCCGATCTTCCTTTTTGCTGTCTAGGAGTCCATTGTTATTCTGTGACTGTTCCTTTTGTTGTATCTTATAGGGGGAAGAGTTTACGGGAAAGCTCACTCCGCCATGATGCTGACGTCACTCACTGAGTTTATTTATTTTTAAGATAGGGAAGATCTAAATATGTTTGGTTGCCAATGGGAAGGAAATAAACCTGTTTGATTAGCCAGTGGTGAAAGAAGATAAAAGTTAGTGGAAGGAACAGGGTTCTTGAGAAGATAAATGTGGGAGAACAAGCAGAAGAGTTGAAAATAAAGAACATAGAGGGTGGTTAACATTGGAAAGGAATCAGGACACCTCGTCCTTGTAGAAACAAGAGAAGGAAAAGGTGATTAAAGATACAATCTCATGGGCCGGCCCCGTGGCTTAGCGGTTAAGTGCGCGTGCTCTGATGCTGGCGGCCCGGGTTCGGATCCCGGGAGCGCCCCGAGGCACCACTTCTCCGTCCAACGCGAGGCCGAGTCCCACGTACAGCAACTAGAAGGATGTGAACCTATGACGTACAACTATCTACTGGGGCTTTGGGGGGAAAAACTGAATAAATAAAATCTTTAAAAAAAAAAAAAAAAAAAAAAAAAGATACAATCTCAGTCAAAGAAAACGTGGGGTCATCTCCTCTAAGAGTGAGTGGGTTCAGGGGTGTGGTCAGTGTAATTGGTGTGTTCTCCCAAAGTTTGGAATGGTATGATAGGGCTACAATAAGAGAGAGACAAAGATAACGTAGGTTATGGTCTGAATGAGCACACTTTTGAGAACAAAAGGGTTGCTAACAGGTGGGATGCCTGCACAATAGGTGTCAGCTGGAGTCTCCTGGGCAAACAAACATATGGTCACCCTAGAAACAAGCACTACCCCTATGGAGGGAGCAGCTATTAGTGTGGATGTGTGACGGATCCATTCAGCCACTGCAGCTCTCTCTAGCAGCATTGCCAGTACAGGGTCAGAATCAAAGAGAGTAATAGGCTTACAGAGCTGGGAAAAAAGCAATGCAGGCATATTAGAAGGTCAAAAGAATGAGGGATCCTTGACTCGTTAACAACATCTTTGGAATGGCTGGCAATAATCGACTAGCATTGTCCAATAGCGTTGTCTACAATGGTGGAAATTTCCTCTAGCCACTTACCTCGCAGCTGTTGAGCAAAATAATTATTAATTTCAAATAATTTTAGTTTAAGTCTAAATAGCTACACGTGGCTACCATATTAGAAAGTGCTGGTTTAGATTAAGCCAGGAGAAAAGAGACGCCAAGAGGAGATTAATGGACTATAAAGAAAGTGCAGCAAAAGTCAAAAAGCAGAGTAGGAGTTTATTGTGCAGATTTTAGAGTAAATGTAACTGTGTTTAGTTCTGTTTAATGATGAAGTCGAAGTGTGACAGTGCTTGATAAGAACCAAAGAAAAGAGTTGGCGGGATCGAGAAAGTTGAGGAATGATGTCCAAATATGGACAGTCATGTGTGTGACCCTGGACCCAGGGTGTAATGGGAGGTAGCGAGGTGCTGCATCTCACACGAAAGGCCTGAGGGAACGTCATTGGGTCCCAGAGAACGTGAGATGAAAACTGTAAAGTAAGGAGAAGAAGATCAGCAAATGGCTAAGATTTCAAGAGGACAAATTTTGCTTTTGTTTTTGTTTTTCAGATATTTGTTGAGTTCTGAGGGGTTTTCTGGAGGAGGCAGTGTGGATCAAAAAGAATGTAGATTCCTTCCTCTGGCCCTGGTTGTGGCAGAGAGACAAAGGGGAAAATTAAAATTGATTTCCTTTTGACAAAGGAGGATAGTAGTGGTGTTTAAACTTTTCTTTTGTAATACCTTTAGTATGCTAGGTGGTAGGTCATTCATTAACAATGTATTTTAAACTGAATTGAATGATAAATTGTATTAACAAATAATTTTATTTTACAGATCTGCTTTAACTTTGGAAATGGACTCCATTTAGAGGTAAAGCACCAGGGGGATTATTTCTGTCTTTTGGTCTCAGAGGCTTAATTTCATGGAACACAATTTGACTGTGCCTTCCCAGATTAACAATGCACACTTCCTTAGACCCAGCTGTTCCCATTCAAACAAGTGCACAGGAACATATATCCAGGGATGTTCAGTGCAGCATTTTTTGACAATCTAAAAGTCCATCAGTAGGAAAATGGTGAAACAATTTATGGTACATGGAAGAACGTGTATGATGAGATATTGAATGAAAAATCAGGGGGCAGAATGCGAAGTATAGTATACTTCCATTTTTATAGGAAGAAGACCTTTATATGTGTGCAACTGTATGGTCCTGAGAAAAGATCAGAAACAAATATTAACTAAGCTGCTAACAGTGAATACTCTGTGAAGTATGAGTGAAAAAGTAGAAAGAAGTTTTTCATGTTTACATTAAAAACTCCAATATTATTTCAATTTTTTAATATAATTTTTTAAAGTTATAGAATTTTTTTCAAATGAAAACAAAAAAATTCAATGACCTAGTGATAACCAGTGTAAATATTTTGAAATAAAATACACGTTACGTAGAGCAACAAAACAAGTAAAACGTAGAAAAACAATCATTTTTGATCTTAAGATACTAGGTCAGCTGTATTGAAATTTTCCTTTGATAGAATATATATTTTTATTAAAGCCCAACTAAAAATTTACAGAATAGTTTTCTACTTAAGATTCTGAAAACAAAAGATGGGCAATTTAATCCTTTACCCTATCCTTAAAAATAAATTCATTAATTGACAGTTTCACCAGTTTTAGCTAAATTGATAACTGGTTACTAAGATTTAGTCTTAAAGCATTTAATAATTCATTTTTAAACTATAAGCCACCACAAGAAAATGAAACTTCATTTTCAGTTAGTAGAAAAAAATTCTTGACATGGTATATTATTTTTAATTTGCCTAATTCTAAGATCACTAAATTATTCTTTAGCCTTTTTAGCTCTTCAGTCTGAGAAATCTTTTTTTACTGATAAAAACTAAACCCCGCCACTGTATTGTTTGGAGACAATCTCTTGAACGCCTATAGAGTTCACTAGAATGTATACATTTCCTCTTTGAAAATGAATCCTGTTAAGAAATATGAAATTTAGGGGCCGACCCCGTGGCTCAGTGGTTAAGTGTGTGTGCTCCGCTGCTGGCAGCCCAGGTTCGGATCCCGGGCGCGCACCGACGCACCGCTTCTCCGGCCATGCTGAGGCGGCGTCCCACATACAGCAACTAGAAGGCTGTGCAACTACGACATACAACTATCTACTGGGGCTTTGGGGGAATAAAATAAATAAATAAAAATTTAAAAAAAGAAAAAGAAATATGAAATTTATATCTTAAAACTTGCACAACTGTTTTTAAAGTTGTAGTAAATTTAGTAAAGTCTAGTAAATTTAGTAAATACCCTACTAATGTCTTAGGATATTTAATAATTTTTTGGCAATATTTTATTGTTGTAGGTCTTAAACACAAGAAATGAGAATAAGCTGCTTTCTAAACATACTCACCTAGTGCGGCAAAAGCGGGCCTGGATCACCGCCCCTGTGGCTGTTCGGGAGGGAGAGGATCTGTCCAGAAAGAATCCGATCGCCAAGGTACCTTCTAAAGAGGAACAGGAAATATATGCATTTGTTTAAAATACGTTGTGAAAGACTTTTATGTTCACTTTAAAATTTAAGGAAAATTATATAATGTAAAATTACTGAGTCTTTTAATATTCCGTATGTATTTGAAAATTAGCAGAGCTCGGGCCAGCCCGTGGCTTAGCGGTTAGGTGAACGCACTCCGCGGTTGGCAGCCCTGGTTCGTATCCTGGGAGCGAACCGACGCACTGCTTCTCCGGCCATGCTGAGGCTGAGTCCCACATACAGCAACTAGAAGGATGTTCAGCTATGACATACAACTATCTACTGGGCCTTTGGGGGAAAAAATAAATAAAATTAAAAAAAAAAAAAAAAAGAAAATTAGCAGAGCTTAATTTTTAGCAGAAAGTGCCAACCCAAAGATCCGCTTTCCCGTTCTGGAAGATACGTCATTAGCGAAAATATATGTAATTTGGGGCTTTGACTCAACTAAGAGTTAAGGGATCTGGCACTAGTTGAATCTTTATTTAACACACGGCGTTAAACATACTCAAAATAAGACATTATTATCTGTAGGGGAGGAAAAATTTTTTTCTTGCTACCCTCCTAGGTTCTCTGGCTGGGGCCCTGTAAATTGGACTGACAAAAGACAGATTAACAAGAGAAAAACAAACAGAAGTTTATTACCATATGTATCATGCATATCACACCTGGGAGTACCCAGAGATGAGAAACTCAAAAGTTTGCTTAGAACTTGGGCTTATATAGCGTCGTAGCAAAGGAAAGATAAATTTTTATAGAAGGGACAAGGAAAAGGACCTTGAATCTCTAAGGGGTAGTAAATGGCTAATAGTAGAAAAAGGCTAGTTAGTAAAGTTTGTTATGTGGATTTCTGGTGTCATCTCTAAGCCAATAAGGGTGTAAAGTTGTCTCTGATGATTGAGTTTTGTTCTTCCTGGCAGAAAGGGCAAGGAGGGCACCTTTACAGATTTTTGTCCTGCTTCTAGGCAAAAGGGGGAGGGCAGAGAACTTTTCTCTCATCTGCTTCTTCTCAATTGCCTTCAACCTCAAAATAACCCTATACCAAAGTGTCATATTTTCAGGTGGCATATTCTGCCACACTACACATAAAAAGTAATTTTCAAAATTAAAAGAACCAATATCTAGTAAGTAGGATGACCATACATTCTACTTGAGACAGTCTTCATTTATGCCCATTGTCCTGGCTTAATAATTCACAACTCCCCTTTTGCCCTCAAACTGTCCTTTTTTTTTTTTTTTTTTTTTGGTGAGGAAGATTAGCCCTGAGCTAACATCTGTTGCCAATCCTCTTTTTGTTGAAGAAGGTTGGCCCTGGGCTAACAACCATGCCCATCTTCCTCTACTTTTTTATATGTGGGACGCCTGCCATGGCATGGCTTGATAAGCAGTGCATAGGTCTGCACCCGAGATCAGATCCCGTGAACCCTGGGTCACCAAAGTGGAGCGTTCAAACTTAACCACTGGCCCCACTATCCTATTGTTGGATTATGATAATCATACTAATATGTATCTCAGACTTAGTATGTGCAAACCTGAACCCTTGATTTTTCCCCTAAAGCTGTTTTCCATAGGTTCTACCCATTTCAGTAAATGGCACTATGATTCTATCCAGTTTTTAAAAATTGTGGCAAGTACTATCAGGTCTACCCCCAAAATATATCCGAAATCTGCCCACCTCTCTACACTGCCACCCCCCTCGTCCAGGTTACTGTCGTCTCTGACCTGCGTTACGAAAGAGCCCTTGACCTGTCTCACCACTTTCACTCTTGCCACCACCCCCATCCCCTCAACAGTCCATTCTCCAGACAGCAGCCAGGGTGAGCTTTTGAAAAGACAGGTCAACGCATGTTCACCCCCTTACCGGGACCCTTTCAATAGCTTCCCGCTGCAGTGGAAGGAATAAAGGCTCTACCCTGGCCTGCAAGAGCTCTTGGGGTTTGTTGGCCTTGACCTCCTCTCTGACCTCAGCTCCTCTCACCCCCCAATCCCGCACTCTGCTACGTCCCTAAACCCATATAAGCTCATTCCAAGCTCTCACCCTTCACACTTGCTATTCCCTCTGCCTGGAATCCCCTCCTTACAGATATTTGCAGCATCTCACAGGATCAAGCCTCTGCCCAAGTGTCACCTTTTCAGAGAGTCCCCTTCCCTGCCTCATCCCATCTCTTTCTATCCCATTACTCCGTTTCAGCTTGATTTACTGCTCATTCCACTCCAGGACATTATGCTGTATGTTGCTTGCTTGTTGTCTGGCTCCCTCAGTAGAGTGTAAGCTTCCTGAGGGCAGGGGCCTAGTCCTTAGGCTCACAACTCATGCCCTGTGCCCCGAGCAGTGCCAGCATCCAGCAGGTACTCAGGAAACATTTGTGTGAATGAATAAATGTTCATACCCAAGTGTTACCTTCCTCTTTCCACTCTTATAAATGTCATACATGAAGAGCTCCTTAAAAAAAAGAGCAGCTATGGAATAGAAGACAACAATTTCCTTTCTCCAGCAACATGTTGTTTTCATAAAAGCCTTCTAAAATCTAAGTTTTTGTGTGTGTGTGAGGAAGATCAGCCTTGTACTAACATCTGCCAATCCTCTTTTTTTTTTTTTTTTTCCTGCTGAGGAAGACTGGCCCTGGGCCAACATCCGTGCCCATCTTCCTCCACTATATATGGGACGCCGCCACAGCATGGTTTGACAAGCGGTGCGTCAGTGTGCGCCCGGGATCCGAATCGGCGAACCCTGGGCTACCGCAAGGGAGCGTGCGCACTTAACCGCTTTTGCCACTGGGCCAGCCCCTAAAATCTAAATTTTTCGTTACAGTTATATTACATAATAGTATATATAGTATTGTATAGTATATATACAATCAATTAAGTTTTTTGTTTTGGTTTGCTTTGGTTTTGTGAGATATCTGAGTCATTCACACATTCTTTCAATAGGTTTCCCTAAAATGCATTGATTCTTTGGGGTTCAATAAGTGTTAGCTGTTCTTCTTACTAATTTTAATTATACAAGTTGTTAAGAGTAAAATTTACATAAAAAGCAAAAGATCTTATTAAATTTTCCCAACTTTCCAAATTTTCTAGAGGTAATACTTTCAACAGTTTAATATCTTCCAGATCTTATGAAATGCATAAATATGTGTATACTTACATACTCTTGTGTGCATATGTATGTACATACAAACCAACAATTATGTTGACACACAGTCTTGTTTTATTTTTAACATAAATTGAATTATATAATACCTATAATCAGTACATAAAGATCTAGAATATTCTTTATAAGTACTGTAATATATATCCACACATACATATACACATATGTGTGTGTATATATGCATATACACCGTACCGGGCAAAAAAAGAGACAGACAGAAGCACAGAAAAGGAGAAAGTCAAACAGAGACAGAAGCTCTCTGTGAAGAGTAATCATGGGACTGCTCCAGGTTCACCATTCCACTCCGGAACCAGACCTGGTGTCGCAGGAGGTTGGAGGCCCCATCTGCTGTGTGCTTAGTATTCTCAGCAGCAATCCCCTGGCCCCAGTGCATGTTGGGAAACTTATGGAAAGAAAATGTAACTAATCCTGAGGTTTCAGGACAAAGAACGGACCGGACAGGTGGGGGGTGGTGTCTTCAATGATGTCTGAAGGAGGAAATAAGGAACCAATGGGGGCCACAGAGACTCATCACATTTACTAATGAAGACTTAGAGATACAGATAAAATTCTTCATCGAGGATGAAGATGATAAGTACAGAAGACCCAGTGGGTTAGAAACATTAATTTGCTGGAGCATTTTAAGCAGAGATGGTGCTTGACTATTTTAATCCTTCTATGGAAAGATGCCTTATGCATACTTCCCAGATGATTAAATGGATTTCTGAAGGTGATTTGGACCTTGCAAATTTTACCTCTGTGCTAAATTTGAAATCTGCACCCCCAACGTGTACCCCTAATGATATCTTAATTTCGTAACAACCCTGAGAGGTAGACAGAAGTATCTCTCCACTTTATACATAGGAACACTGAGGCACAGAGAAGGTAAGTGACTGTCTTAGCATCACATAACTAGCGAGTGGCTGAGACGGGAGGGGAATCCAGGTTCTCTGACACCAGCACATCTGCTGTTGAGCCCTTGGGCTCCCCCACCTCTCTGCTATCAGCATCATGACAACTTCACAGGGAAATTTTCCATTAAAAGTATTTACATGTAGGTTATGGAGAGTTTAACTTGAGGCTTCCTCTGTTATTTTTATGTTAGATACATTCTGATATTGCAGAAGAAAGAGAACTAAAAATTACATACAAATACACTGGAAAAGGGATTACAGAGCCACCTTTTGGTGTATTTGTCTTTAATAAAGACACCGGAGACTTGAACATCACCCGCATTCTTGATCGAGAAGAAACGCCATATTTTCTGGTAAGACCAATTTTACATTCATTAGTTTGGAGTTTTTCTTTGATAATAGTTATGCTGTGTTTTATTTATTTTTGATCCATGGTAGTTTAATTACCTTAGCTTAAATCTAATCTCTTCTATTATTTATGTCATGATTTCAGCTAATGGGTTACGCTTTCGATGAAAGAGGAAATAACCTAGAGAAACCATTGGAACTGCGCATTAAAGTTCTTGATATCAATGACAACGAGCCAGTGTTCACCCAGGACGTCTTTGTTGGGTCTATTGAAGAGTTGAGTGCAGCACGTAAGAGTCTATTGTTTTTAAAAATGAACACCCCAAGTCATTTTATCCCCATTGTGTAACTGAACACTAAGTCTTCTATCTTAATGGCGGTGGAGTATAGCCCATGGGACAGATAATAATAAACCTCTTGCTCTAAGTTTGCGACTGCTTTTTTTGTGGTAGGTTTGAAAGACTTTACTTGGCATCTTTTTTTACCCTCAGAACAGATATAGTAGATTGATGTGACAGGTTAGGTCTCTGTAGCAACTGTTCTGCCCTGTAGTGGGCAATATGTAAACAAATGGGCATGGCTGTGCTCCAGTAAAATTTTGCTTACAAAGGCAGGTGACGGGCTGGCTTTGACCCACTGGCAGTCATTTGCTGACCGTTGTTCTACATTATTTTTACTGTCAGGTTTCTTCACAGTGTTGTTCAGTGCGGTGCTCCATATGAAGACTTGTAGGAAAAAGTTCTCTGATCATAATATAAAGAATAACTGTGCTTCTCCTGAATTGTTTGTATTTTAATAAGCATGTATATGTATCTGTTCATCCTTTTTTCTGTGTTGGTTATTAGAACTATTATAAATAAATTTGCAGCCCTCCTGTAGCAAATGTTCAGGACCTTACCCTAAGACTTGTATGTGCTGACCTCAGCCTTGCCCTCATCTTATTTTTCCTACTCCTATATTCCATTCACACTTATCTCCTCATCCAGTTAAACTTTTTGATCTTGGTAAACTGTGATTTTGATAAATACCTGAAATCCTTTTTGGAACAAGCTGAAATTATAAATAAAGTAATAATGGATGTAAATGTGCTTAAAGTTGAGTTTCATCTTGAACACCTTGTTTCTAATGCCAGATACACTTGTGATGAAAATCATTGCAACAGATGCGGATGAGCCCAATACTCTGAATTCTAAAATTTCCTATAGAATCGTGTCTCAGGAGCCTGCTTATCCTCCAGTGTTCTACCTAAATAAAGACACAGGGGAGGTTTATACAACCAGTATTACCTTGGACAGAGAGGTAAATTAATATTTTATGTTACTCATCTTTTAAACTCTCTTTTATCCTTTTAGGTTCTCCTCTCTCATTATTTCTTTCTTTTTTTTTTTTTTTTTCTAATTTTCCTACTTTATTCTATATTCCTCATTCATAGAATAACTTCTGGAATTATCCTCTTCTAGGGATGTGCTGTCTAATATGGTAGCCATTAGCCACATGTGGCCATTGAGCACTTGAAATGTGGCTGGTCCAAATTGAGATGTGCTATAAGTGTAAAATATTCACCAGATTGGGAAGACTTAGTATGAAAAAAAAGAATGTAAAATATCACCTTAATAATTTTTTGTAGATTACATGTTGAAATGATAATATTTTGGATACTATGGGTATAATATATTTGTTTAAAATTAGTATCACCTATTCTTTTTACTTTTTTAAATTGGCTGCTAGAAAATTTTAAATTACGTAAGGACTGCACTGTTCTAAGGCCTTTCCAGTCAGGATTCTGTTTGCTAGAGAGTTCTAAAGCAATGTTCCTTAATTCGTGTTTCTATAATGAAATGTCAGGAGGGTCTCCTTTACTTCTAATATATATACAGAGGGAGGAAAATAATTAAAATATTACCTACTTATGGCAATAGAAACATTTGTAAAGGAAAGAATTATCGTAAATCCCAAATTGGAGGAAAATTTGAGTAGGTTTCCTAGAGAAGCTGTTCTCTCAAACATTTCACTTTTATATTTCTAACTCAAAGGGAAAATTTTAGATGAAAAAGGGAGATGTACAATTTTAAAAATGCTACATACATGAAGGTTTTAAGAGTGTGCATGAGTAAAATGTTGATGATCCTAACACTGAGTTGGCATCACATATAAATCATCCTCCAAGTGCCGTCAGTGTTATTTTGTATTACTTTGAAAAATTATTTGACTCTGCCCAGAGAGGGAGAGGATTGTACCCACAATTCCTTTTGGAATCTTTGTAAAATCAAAGAATATTATTACTCCTAAAATTCTATTCTGCACTTTTCACATAAAATTAGAGTGGAAAAGTATTATTTTGAATTAGTAGTGTGATTTTTTTTTTAACAAGATGCTGTCTCTGAAGTATGGAAGTTTAGCCAGTAATAGTGGCTGACACTTATTGGGCATTTTCCATGTGCCAGGTGCTATTGCAAACCTTTGACATAGATTAACACATTTAATCCACCTAGAAACCCTGTGAGGCAGATCCAATTATTATCCCCATTTTATGCAGAAGGAAACCAAGGGTCAGAGGGATTAAATGTGTGTCCAACAGAGGTAGTAAGTGACAAAGCCAGAATTGGAACCCAGGCAGCTGGCTCCAGAGCCTTTGCTGTCCTGCCTTTCACTGAGCAGTTCTGCCCCACCCAGGACCCCCGTGCACTGGTCCTGGCTGCCCGGCTCCTCTTCAACTCCAGCCACACTGAATGGGGCCACCATAAGGGACCAGGTGGAAGAGAAGGGTTCACTTTGGAGTAACATCCAAAATGTCATTCCCTGGGACACATTCTCTAAGAATCATATCTCTCAGGATGTCTGGACCAAGTTCAACAGGTTTTGCCTTCACTGGCTTAGTTTTCTTGGGGACTAGATTTTCTTAGCTTAACTTTTAGCTGAGAATAGAATGTGGGGCCGTCACTTCCGGTGCAGAGCAAACTACATTTTGAACGTACTCTTTCGTGCACAGACTGTCTTAAGGAGAGACTTATCTCCTGATAATATCACCAATGGCATATTTAAGAATTTGACTATCAACTACCCCCTAGGCTTTTCTGCCCTTCTAGAAAAGCTCTGATGGCAAATAAACAGCATCTTCACACAAATAACAGCAGATCATGAAACTTACTTATGAATAAAATATACTGTGATTCCTTCCCTTGATGATAAAGTGAACTAAAAACCAGATTTGGGAAGCAATTTATATTCACCCCAGCTGGATGTTTTTCATTGTCCTGCAGGAACACAGCAGCTATACTTTGACAGTAGAAGCAAGAGACGGCAATGGACAGATAACAGATAAACCAGTGAAACAAGCTCAAGTTCAGATTCATATTTTGGATGTCAATGACAATATACCTGAAGTAGAAAAGAACATGGTAACTATTGTTTTTATAATAAATGTACCTACTTATTCATATTGTAGTCCCAACTAAGAATATATTGCTTATGTTTGTGTTACATTAAAATAAAAATCGTATGTTCATGTTTTGCAGTATGAAGGGACGGTTGAAGAAAATCAAGCCAATGTAGAAGTTATACGCATAAAAGTGTTCGATGCAGATGAAATAGGCTCTGATAATTGGTTAGCAAATTTTACATTTGCATCAGGAAATGAAAATGGTTATTTCCGCATAGAAACTGATACTCAAACTAATGAAGGAATTGTGACCCTTATTAAGGTAAGTACTTAGTGTTCAAAACTGGAATGGAAGAAGTTGGTGCAGGGGAGGAAACTGAAATATTTTGAGCCCCAAACACTTACAAGTACTTTACATACTCAATTAACTGGCATCACAATTGTTTGAGATGGGAGCCATCCCTATTTGCCCAAGTTCTATGGTTAGTTAAGTGGTCACACTGTAGTTCATATTCAGATCAGGGGACTCTAATTCTAACCTGACAGCATGATACCAGCATCATTATTGCTTAGTACACTTCCAGTCTTGCTTGCCTCCTGTGCCTGACTATAGCATTCCCGCATCATGACCTCTTAACCCCTAGTGAGTGTCCCCCAACTTACTATCTCTTATTGATCCACTTAACAGTAAAGCCAAACTTCATTAATAACATCTAAAAACAAAAGCTGTTATAACTGGATAAAGCTCTAATCCAGTTGTCCTCATACTTAAGTATGTCTAAGAATCACTTAGTAAAGCTGTGTGCCAAAAATGCAGATTCCTTGACCCCATCATCAATAACTCTGATTGAGTGGGCTCAGGAACTTACCTTTATAACAAAAATCCACTTGTGATTCTAATATAAGTAGTATCAGGATCACATTTTGAAACACAGGGTTTCTAACCTCTTGTGCTTAATTTAATCAACAAAGGAAAAATTAAATAGTCTTATTAAGCATATGGGTCTTATACATTTGAAACTCATTACCCCCACAGAATTTTTTTAAGCAAAAATTACAGAATGGATTTTTAGCTAATGGAGTAAGTAAGGAAGAATATCAATGTATTTTTAAATGGTTTATGATAGTTGCCTTTATCAGATTTTAAAATAAATTGTAAAGCTATAGCTTTCAAAATACTATTCCATTAAGACACACAGGCAAAAATTCATTCCAGAAGTTTCCAAATATTTACAAAATCTTAATGTATGACAGAGTAGGTAAAATCTAACAGTGGGAAGAGAAATAATGATAATATAAATGTATAACAGAATAGAGAAAAATTAACTTGAAGTTTCATGGTAATAATTCTGGGCACCATTTATCAATAGGCTACTATATGCATTTAGACTACCTTTTTTTAAAGCAAAGAAAACTAGAATACAATTACCTCATGATTAAATGGAAGACGCATTTTATGATTATTGAAGAAAAGGATAATGGCATCAGAGACAAAATAGATTTATCTGCTTATACAGAAGTAAGCATACTTTTTAGTCATCGATTATAGGTGGAGCCATGCTAGATGCTTGAGATAAAACGCCAATAACACACATAAGGAGAAGCAGTCACTTAGTGATGAATGATGAAAGTGCTAGAATAGAAGTATTCTCAGTGTACCATGGTAGCACAAAAAGGAATATAGTTATTTCTACCAAAAGGGGCATGGGCAAAAAATAGTAAAATTGGTATTAAAATGACAGCAACAGATTGAGAAAAGTACAAATTTACTGTCTCAGTTGTATAAAGAATTGCTTCCAAATTAGAAGGGGAATAATCAGATTCCACTGAAAGGAAGTTAGACAAAGAAGAGATACAAATAGCAAATACAGACATAAAAAGATATTCACCATCATTAATTATTAGAGAAGATGCAAATTAAAACTACGTGAGATACCACTATACACCTACTAGAATGGCTGTCATCAAAAAGACCGACAACACCAAATAGCAGCAAGGATATAGAGAAACTGGAACCCCTGTATATTGCTGGTGGAAACATAAAATGGTGTAGCTAGCTTGGCAATTTTTACAACATTAAACATAGAGTAGTTACCCAATGACCCAACAATTCAGTCCAACAAATCTACCCAAGAAAAATAAAAACATGTATCTACACAAAAACTTGTATGCAAGTGTTCATAGCAGCTTTTATTCATAATAATCAAAAACTGGTAACAATCCAAATGTCCATCAATTGGTGAGTGAATAAACAAAAAGTGGTCTCTCTATACAGTGGAATACTGTTGAGCAATAAAAAGGAATGAAGTACTGATACATGTTACTGGATGAACCTCAGAAACATTAAACTTTGTGTAAGAAGCCAGACAAAATACTACATATTGTATGATTCCATTTATGTGAAATTTCTAGAAAAGGCAAAATGATGGATCTAGAAAGCAGATCAGTGGTGCTTGGGGCTGGGGGATATGAGTAGGAATTGACTGAAAACAGGCAAAAAGGAATTTTTGGGGGTGATAAAAGTTCTAAAACTGAACAGTCGTGATGTTTGCAAAATCATATAGGGTCACTAAAAATCATCATGCTGTACACTTAAAATGGGTGAATTTCATTGTAGGTAAATTATATCTCAATAAAGCCATCAAAATAAATTATATCTCAATAAAGCCATCAAAAATAAGATAAAGGAGAAGAGCAGATAAGTTTAGACTGTGGAAATAAAGATAATAAATCATTACGTGAGAAAAAGCCTCAGCTTTGTTAACAAATAAGTTTAAAATCTTTAATCCTATTAAAACTAGCAAAAATGGAAATGGTAAAATGTTGACAATTATGAAAAATAAGCATATATGCCCTCTTACATTGCTCTTGATACTGAAAATTTTTCCATTCTCTTTGGGCATTACGGCTATTTATAACAAACACTCTGAAATAGATTTTATGTCCTCAGTACCTAGCTCTTTTTTTTTTTTTTTTAACGTTGTCTTGGCCTTCCACGGTCTTTGAATACTAATGACATTTGGCTGGAAGATTTTATTTCTCATCCAGCATACATCATGCCTTCAAAACAAGCATGTGAAGTGCAAGGGCAACTTAAAAAGAAAACAAAGGGGCCGGCCCCGTGGCGCAGCGGGTAAGTGCAGGCGCTCCGCTGTGGCGGCCTGAGGGTTGCAGGTTCCGAGCGCACCGACGCACTGCTTGTCAAGCCGTGCTGTGGTGGCGTCCCATATAAAAAGTAGAAGAAGGTGGGCACGGATGTTAGCTCAGGGCCAATCTTCCTCAAGAAAAAAGGGGAGGATTGGCATCGGATGTTAGCTCAGGGCTAGTCCACCCCTAGAAAAAGTGTATTTTCTCTAGTCATTTCTGTTGTGTGGTTGCCCCAACATCGTAGTGACCCATATAAAAAAAGAGGCAGAAGCTGTCATCCATCAAGAACCCTGCAGAGAGGATAACAAATTTCATAATAAATCTTCCAAAAACAAAAGTGAACAGCTTTGCAGAAATTCACGTAAACACATGTAATATATTTAATATTACACTGAAGAAATAAGCAAAAATGGTGAGTGCATCTAAAGGGTCAGGGCCACTAGAAATAAAAAGCAACAACCTAAATAAACTTTGACCAGGTACTTTTTTTAGTAATAGGATATAGCTCAACAGAGGAAAAATGATTTGTATAAAAATGTTCAGAGCAGTATCAATTATATTTAAAAATTGCCAGTAGTCCAAATGCCTAATAATAGAAGGGCTAAGTAAATTAGGTATATCTAAATAGTAGAGTGAAATAGACATGCTTGTAAAAAGAAAATGGACAAATTGGAACATAAAATATGCATACAGTGATAAACTGATTGTGTCAAGTGTACTTTATAAATACCGCAGTTCACAAAGACCAGCATGTTTGGAGGAAGGTTAATTTTTTATGGCATTAATAGCAAACCAAGTATTAATAGACGTTATGTTAGAAAGGAGGAGCGATAGGTTCTTTATTTAAAAATAACAACAAGGGCCGGCCCCGTGGCTTAGTGGTTAAGTGAGCGCGCTCCACTGCTGGCAACCGGGGTTCGGATCCCGGGCTCGCACCGACGCACTGCTTCTCTGGCCATGCTGAGGCCGCGTCCCACATACAGCGACTAGAAGGATATGCAGCTATGACACACAACTATCTACTGGGGCTTTGGGGGGAAAAATAAATAAATAAATAAAATCTTTAAAAATAACAACAGAAAAGTTAACAACAAAGTTAAACAGTTGTCTTTCCTCCAGGAGGTCTCAGCTTTTTGCTCTGCTAATGTGCAGTGAACGTCTATGTTAGGGGGACAGAGCTGGCAGTGCTGCCATTATGTGGCCCTTTTCACCAGAACACACTCATAAGACACAGTTTAAGGAATACTCATTTATATTAAATGTCCATTAATTTTTTTCATTAAGGAAAAAAACCACTTCAAATTGTTAAAAACATGTACGTTTTAAAAATGATTTTGACCTTTAAAAAGATTAATTAGGGATGCTTCCTAAACTTTCTTAACATTTATGAATATCCAAGTTGACAGACTTGAATTGCATGGTATCACCATGAGAGTTGGAATACTCAGTGCTGCTGTATCTGCCTTGTGTGAAATTATCATATCTAACCTTAAAACCACACGTGTGTGTATGTGTGTTCTATGTCGGTTCTAGTTGTTTTCTTTTTTAAAAGAATCCTTTGATTTTGCCTTTCTAGGAAGTAGATTATGAAGAAATGAAGAATCTTAACTTCAGCATCATTGTCACTAATAAAGCAGCTTTTCACAAATCAGTTCAGAGTAAATATAAGCCTATGTCCATTCCCATCACAGTAAAGGTGAAAAATGTGAAAGAAGGCATTTATTTTAAAAGGAGCACAATTTCAATTCGAGCTAGTGAGAGCATGGATAAAGCAAGCTTAAGCAAGATAATTGGAAACTTTCAAGCTTTTGATGAAGACACTGGACAACCAACCCGTGTAAGGTAAGAGATAGCTATGAATGTATTTCCTCACTTTAAATTACTTTAAATGCCTGTTTTCAAAAAATCATCACAAAGTTTGAACACTTCCCTCCTTTCCCTAGCATTCTAATTCCCCAAAGGTCTGTAGATTAAATTTCCCAGAGTTGTACCTGTAACTGAGAGGCAGGGAGAAATTTCCCCAGACTCCCTTCCTGCCACCACCTGAGTGTGAGGCAGAGGCTGGGTCCCTCACCTCAGAACAATTCTGGGGGCCGGCCAGTGGTGCAAGCAGTTAAGTGCGCGCTCCATTGCAGCGGCCCGGGGTTCACCGGTTCGGATCCCGGGCACGCACCAACACACTGTTTGGCAAGCCATGCTGTGGTGGCGTCCCATATAAAGTGGAGGAAGATGGGCACGGATGTTAGCCCAGGGCCAGTCTTCCTCAAAAAAAAAACAGGAGGATTGGCAGATGTTAGTACAGGGCTGATCTCACAAAAAAAAAAAAAAAGAACAATTCTGGCTAGGGAACGCTAAAAAGCAACAAAGAGAATGTTCAAAAAGAAACTTTCTAAAATCTGTCTTATTTCCTGAAAGGGTATTAGAGGTAAGAAAGGAGCAAATAAAGTTTACTGCAAATTCCACTTTACACAAGTTTGGTTAAGAAAATAGTTGCATAATTTAGTTTAATTTGGTGAAACCAGTTTTATTTGCACATAAATCTTGAAAGTTCATCTTCATTTCAATCATACTATTTAGTTCAGGGATTGATGAATCTTTTATCACGTGTGTCTTGATCGTGGTGACCTTTACTCAGGGTATATTTTTTGGGAACCTACTAGATGCCACCACTGTCCTGCAAGGGACTGGATTGTGCCCCCTCTGTAGTGACACCTTAGGTTTGCACGATAGGTTGAAATTTTCGAAGTGAATTTACGTCTTAGATTTCAGAACCATGCCGTGGAAAGATGACTCTGCAGAGCTGTTATTTCTGGAGCTCTCCAGTTACAGCGATTCTGGTGGAGTTGGAAGAAGCCCCACCTGCCACCCGGATACACAACGTGTGTCCCTTCCTGCTGTCAGTGCCCGAGTTGTGTGGTTGTTTGACTGTCCTTAGGCACGTGTCCATGGGTGCCAACGCTTCATAAAACGTTGTATTTAGACGCATGGCTGACTGTAGCAAGAATGGGAAAGTGAAGGAAGCTCTTCAACGGTCTCTTTCCTTTTCATGGAATTCATCAGCCAATAGTAGCAAATCATTTTTTCCCAAAATGGCATTAACAAACAGCTTCCACTGTGTTTTCTGCAGTCTTGGTGACCCTTTTTGCCCACCCTACCTACAGGAACCAGCCCTGTTTCTCTTGAGTTTTGTAGTCTGGTTTTTGTTTTCACAGCCCTAAACTTAACAAGGCAGTCTCTAACTGAAGCCCCAGAATTGAGGATGAATGTTCCATATGATGATTTCTCCTGCTGTCCACTGAGAGGCTTATGTTCTAATGAATTATCCTCCAATAATATTATGGCTATCTATTGAAACTTCTATTTCCCACGTAACTGTTAATTTTGGCTGCTTTTTTTTTTTTTTTTGCTAAGGAAGATGCAGCCTGAGTTAGCATCTGCTGCCAATCCTCCTCTTTTTTTTTTTTGTTTTTTTGTTGCTTGAGGAAGATTAGCCCTGAGCTAACATCTGTGCCAGTCTTCCTCTGTTTTGTATGTGGGTCACTGCCACAGCATGGCTGATGAGTAGTGTAGGTCCACGCCCAGGATCTGAACCCGTGAACCTGGGCCACCAAAGCAGAGCACGCTGAACTTAACCACTATGCCACAAGCCAGCCACTGGCTGCTATTTTTATTAAGAGCTATGAATATTTCAAAAGATTATATGTTCTGCCAGGAAAAACAATGAACCATGTTTCTTTATTTCTCAAAAGTATTTTCTTTTATTCTTTTGTGTACAATTATAGAACAGTCAACTAAAACCTACTATTTTACAGATAAGGAATGAGAGACACAGCTAAGTTAAATTATTTTCCAACGTTCATCTGACTAATTAGTGGTTGCTATTTAGAAATGCTGATAAAGACAGCAGAAGAATTATTCCCTTAACTTTATCATAATTTACTGTTTTACTGATTATTCATATGCATCAATTGTTTATGGATATTTGATATAACATGTGAGCTGCCATCTTATTTTGAATGGTGTCTAATTTTTACAATAGAGAAGAGCAGCTGGAAAATTTCATAAATGAGATCATATGAAACATTCCATTGTGAAATGTCATCATTATTACTATGACTCTGCCTTTATTATAAGTATGAATGTGGGAAACCATTGATGGCATCTAAGTCCAAGCTTTAAAATTCCAGTCATGAAATTCAGAAATACTTGTGAAAACCCAAATGTATTATTTCCTGGTAGAAATATTAAAAGGCAGAAAATTTTAGTTCAAGTGTATGATTGGAATTTTTAAAAATATTATTTTTTATAATATTTTATAAATATTTTATAATTTTATAAAAATATTATGTTTTATAAAAATATAAATAATTATTGCTGTAAATTAGCCACTCATTCCTGTGTGCCTAAACAGACACTTAATAGAAAATAAATTATCAATTTGACTGAACCAAGATACTCATATCTTTGGTCTATGTTTGTATTTTGTTGTATTTTAAACTCAATGGTATTAAATTACATACATTTCTGAAGACATAATATGAACATTCTCCTTGCCTTCCCAAAGCTGTCTCTTTTCACACTAATTCTCCTGGCTCACTTTATCAGCCTTATTTTCACTTTTAACCATTTCTACCTGAAAGAAGCCTATTGCTCCTAACAATCAACAATACCCCCAAATTTTAAAGTACTTCCATTTAAGGCAGTCACTGATTTTTAAAATAGATACTTTAAAATATTGATAATATACCAATAAACAGTAGGATGTAAAACTTCTTTTCTCCACCAGTTTTTGTTGGGTAACTAAGTTGTTCTCCAAAGGTTTACCCCAAATTTGAAGGAGACTAGATCAAAAGCTGTGGGACAGACTGCAGAGTAACTTGCAAATGTCCTGGGTAAGAGGGGGATGGTAGCCCTTGCATTTATGTCTTGAGTATGTTACAGAAATAAGGAAGGTTCCAAAGTAAGTGTAATATGCAGTAAGGGGAGAGGCTTTTAGGATAGTTTCAAGAAATTAAACACATTCCACACTAATGCCTGTAACAAGAACATTTATAATGAAGAAAAATTAAACTAGAAAGAGTTGTAGATATGAGAGATTTTCAATTTAGCCAGAATTCAAAATTAATTTTGTGTTTTTTTTTATAACAGATATGCCAAATTGGAAGATATAGACAATTGGATCTCTCTGGATTCTGTCACATCTGAACTTAGATTTGCAAAAATTCCTGATTTTGATTCCAGATATGTCCACAATGGTACATACACAGTAAAGATTTTGGCTATATCAGAAGGTAAGTTATTAAATAGATATTTTTCTTGGTTATATGTATTTAGATTTTCTTTTCCAACGCCAGATACCTTTGTTTTGATCCAAATCTCTCCAATGAATAAAACTGGCCATTTCTCCTTAGTAGATTAAAAGACATTACTTGATCTGAATTTGAAAACATATCTAGCATAGGGAGTGTCCTAATTTGTTAGTACCTTCTCTTTACCAAATTGGCAGGAGGATTCAAACTATTTCCTTTTTCAGCAATATAACCAGAATATACATATTTTTTCTTTCTTATTTTTAAGATTATCCCAGAAAAACGATCACTGGCACCGTTAGTATCATGGTTGAAGACGTCAATGACAATTGCCCCACACTGATCAACCCAGTGCAGACTGTCTGTGACGATGTGCAGCATGTGAACGTGACTGCAGAGGACCTGGATGGATACCCATACAGTGGGCCTTTCAGTTTCTCCATCATTGACAAACCAGCTGGAATGGCAGAAAGATGGAAAATAGTACACCAAGAAAGTAAGCAAAATCATTGGACTATGTATTTAAATATTAAAAATGATAGGGGCCGGCCCCGTGGTGTAGCGGTTAAGTGCGCACGCTGCACTGCTGGCGGCTGGGGTTCGGATCCCAGGCACACACTGACGCACCACTTGTCAGGCCATGCTTTGGGGGCATCCCATATAAAGTGGAGGAAGATGGGCACAGATGTTAGCTCAGGGCCAGTCTTCCTCAGCAAAAAGAGGAGGATTGGCTTGGATGTTAGCTCAGGGCTGATCTTCCTCACAAAAAAAATACAATAAACATGATAGAAATGTAAAGTCTTCATAATATAGGCTGTGTTTTTCTTCATAAATTATACAATACAATTTTTTAAAGGAGTTTATAAAATGAGGTTCTGAACCTCAGGCATACTGTCTTTTATCTGCCTATAATAAATACCCCATTTGGAGTAACAAGAGGGAGAGAAGAAAAATGACCTAATGTCTTGAAGATATGTAGGTATTCTCTAAATTGTCCTTAAAGTAGTTGTTTTGTCTCGTAAGCTGAGGGGTACCTTACTTGTCTAAGCATAGCAATCAGAGTAGGTGCCTTCAAAAATCTTGACTTATGGTAACAATTCCATTAAAAATAACATTTCTTGATCACTCACCATGTGCCAGGTACTCGGCTGGCCCTTCATATGCATTATCTCATTTAATCCTTACCCCATAACATCTTCTCATTACAGCTGAGGAAATCTTGGCTTAACTAGAGTTAAGTAGCTTGTTCAAAGTCACAAAGCTAGTAAGTGATGGGCACAATATGAAGAAGGTTCTGTGATTCCCCCATGCCAGATGGCCTTGTACATATATCCATATCGTGGACATATCCCTCTTATTGACATGAGCTTTTGAGTGCCCTTTAGGGTGGTTTTGAATGCAGAAAAACCTATCCAGAAGACTGTTCTGTTCTAAACAATTAGTGTTCATTTTAGAAAAGTTACAAATATAATACCCAAGTTTTTCTTAATTTACAAGTTTATTGTTATTTTAAGTTTAACAAATTTTTGCAGAGGTTTTAACAAAACCTCTGTTTTGATCAGAGGTTTTTGATCAAAACCTCTCATTTCAGAGGTTTTTGATCAAAACCTCTCATTTTAGAGGTTTTGAATGATGTTTGGTCCAATTTACAAATTAAACACCTTCAACATTTCAATGATCTGAATTAACAAATAAAACCTTCCCATGATCCTTGTATGCTAAAATTCCAGTAAGTTTAACTTATAAATACACTGAACATGAAATTCTCCTCAGTGGTCCAATACTGAACAAACTAGTGACATTTCAACCTAAAACCACATATTTCACTTTACTGCGCTTTGCAAATAATTGCGTTTTTTACAAATGTAAGGTTTGTGGTAACCCTGCGTCGAGCAAGTCTATCAGTGCTATTTTTCCAAGAGCATTTGCTCACATCGTGTCTCTGTGTCACATTTTGGTAATTCTCACGATATTTCAGACTTTTTCATTATTACTATGTTTGTTATGGTGATCTGTGATCAGTGATCTTTGATGTTACTATTGTATTTGTTTTGGGGAGCCATGAACTGCGCCCGTAAAAGATGGTGAACTTAATCGGTAAATGTTGTGTGTGTTCTGACTGCTCCACTGACTGGCCATTCCCCCGTCTCTCTCCCTCTCCTCGGGTCTC
Source organism: Ceratotherium simum simum (assembly GCF_057802395.1). Lineage (NCBI taxonomy): Eukaryota > Metazoa > Chordata > Mammalia > Perissodactyla > Rhinocerotidae > Ceratotherium > Ceratotherium simum. The sequence continues at coordinate 22,450,892 of NC_141913.1, forward strand.
CCTATTCCCTGAGACACAACAGTATTGAAATTAGGTCAATTAGTAGTCTTACAGCAGACTCTCTCTAAGTGTTCAAGTGAAAAGAAGAGTCACGCTTCTCTCACTTTAAATGAAAAGGTAGAAATGATTCAACTGAGTGAGGATTAAGCATGTTGAAAGCTGAGACAGGCCAAAAGCTAGGCCTCTTGCACCAGTTAGCCAAGTGGTGAATGCAAAGGAAAAGTTCTTGGAAATTAAAAGTGCTACTCCAGTGAACACATGAGTGATAAGAAGGCAAAACAGCCTTATTGCTGATATGGAGGAAGTTTTAGTGGTCTGGATAGAAGATCAAACCAGCCACAACATTCCCTTAAGCCAAAACCTAATCCAGAGCAAGGCCCTAACTCTCTTCAATTCTCTGAGGGCTGAGAGAGGTGAGGAAGCTGCAGAAGAAAAGTTTGAAGTAGCAGAGGTTGGTTCGTGATGTTTAAGGAAAGAAGCTGTCTCTGTAACGTAAAAGTGCAGGTGAAGCAGCAAGTGCTGATGTAGAAGCTGGAGCAAGTTATCCAGAAGATCTAAGATAATTACTGAAGGTGATGACACTAAACAATGAATTTTCAATGTAGAAGAAACAGCCTTACATTGAAAGAAGCCATCTAGAATTTTCCCGCTAGAGAAGTCAATGCCTGGCTTCAAAGCTTCAAACGACAGACTAACTCTCTTGTTAGGGGCCAATGCAGCTTGCGACTTTAAGTTGAAGCCAATCTAAATCTACTCTGCCTGTGCTCTATATGTGGAACAACAAAGCCTGGATGACAGCATATCTGTTTACAACATGGTTGACTGAATATTTTAAGCCCACTGTTGAGACCTACTGCTCAGAAAAAAAATTCCTTTCAAAATATTACTGCTCATGGACAATGCACCTGGTCACCCAAGAGCTCTGATGGAGATGTACAACGAGATTAATGTTGTTTTCATGCCTGTTAACCCAGCATCCATTCTGCAGCCCATGAATCAAGTAGTAATTTCAACTTTCAAGTCTTATTATTTAAGAAACACAATTCATAAGGATACAGCTGCCATAGATAGTGATTCCTCTGATGGATCTGGGCAAAGTCAATTGAAAATGTAGGAAGGATTCACCATTCTAGATGCCATTAAGAACATTTGTGATTCCTGGGAAGAGGTCAAAATATCAACATTAATAGGAGTTTCAAAGAAGTTGACTTCCAACCCTCATGGATGACTTTGAGGGGTTCAAGACTTCAGTGGAGGAAGTAACTGCAGGTGTAGTGGAAATAGCAAGAGAGCTGAAATTAGAAATGGAGCCTGAAGATGTGACTGAATTGCTGCATTCTCATGGTAAAACTTGAACAGGTGAGGAGTTGCTTCTTATGGATGAGCAAAGAAAGTGGTTTCTTGAGATGGAATCTGCTCCTGGTGAAGATGCTGGGCAGAGTGTTGAAATGACAACAAAGGGTTTAGAGTATGACATAAACGTAGTTGATAAAGCAGCAACAGGGTTTGAGAGGATTGGCTCCAATCTTGAAAGAAGCTCCACTATGAGTAAAACGCCATTAGACAGCATTGCATGCTCCAGAGAAATCGTTCGTGAAAGGAGGAGTCAATCGATGCGGCAAACTTCATTGTTGTGTTATTTTAAGAAATTGTCACAGCACCCCAAACTTCAGCAACCACCGCCCTGATCAGTCAGCAGCCATCAATATCAAGGCAAGACCTTCCACCAGCAAAAAGATTACAATGCACTGAAGGCTCAGATGATGATTAGCATTTTTTAGCAATAAAGTGTTTTTTAATTAAGATGTGTACATTGTTTTTTAGACATAATGCTGTTGCACACTTAATAGACTACAGTAGAGTGTAAACATAACTTTTATATGCACTGGGAAACCAAAAAATTTGTGTGACTCACTTTATGGCAGTGTTCACTTTATTGTGGTGATCTGGAACCAAGCCTGCAATATCTCCGAGGCTTGCCTATACACATTTTAAATTGGAGTTACAAAGCTGTCACATTAATAGGGCTAATTTTCCTAAAAATATTACAAATATATTAACACAATAACAAATACAAATAAATTCTTACAACCCAAAAATATTAAAACTATGTCTTTAATTTGCTTAAATATTTCTATACCTAATTCAGAATCTTCTTAGGGTTTATGTACTCGCTTGAAGAAGACAGCTACGCCCTCGGTTAACTCAAGTTTTCTCTCCACTAGGGATGACAGTCAGCATCCTCATTAATTGAGGTTACTCCAGATCAAGTTTTCAGCTAGCATGAGCCCTGGGTGGCAGACATCCAGATGATTCTTCCTATGGCAGTTAAGTCATAGGCCTCAAAACTTGAAGTCTTTGGTCTCCTGGCTCACAGTATCTCACTCTGTGCTCACAGGAATCTGGGACTCCTGCCTCAGCTGAATGCTTGGTTGGAGTTTGCCTTTCGTTGACTAAGATATGTAAAGGTGTTCTGCATTGAACTTGTTGGAATTCCAAGACTTTTTTATTTTATCTGAGAAATACGTGAGTTTGGGAGATGCCAGGCACTGTTCTCCACACTTTACTAATATTAACAACCCTAGAAGTTTGGCACTACTGTGGTCAACATTTTATAGATGAGGAAACAGAGTTTTGCTAATATTCTCAATGTCGCAGCTGGTTAAGAGCTAGGGCTAGGATTTGGACTCGAGCAGTCTGGCCCTGGAGTCTCTACCCTACCTTGATGCTTTGCTGCCTCTCCAGATGCATAAATGGATTTCCTATCTAAAGATAAAGATGTTTTAATTTGATGGGTTCTTGAATTTTTTCATAGTCTTAGGAACATAAAACTCTTAAGGATATACAGTTTGGAGTGTTAGGAAGTCCCTGAGATTATACTTCATTTATCTTGGTAATTGCAAGGGAAGCTTCTGTAAGCCAGGCTTTTTTCTCCTTGGTTGCATAATAAGGTGATTGGCCAGCTGTCATGATAATAAATAGTTCCTATCTGTTTTTATTTATTTGAGAAAATTTTAAAATACAGAAAATTCCAGAGACTAATAAAGTAGATATCCTTGCACCTACTACCTAGAATTAAAAGAATATTAACAAAAGAATATTTGTTATATTTGAGTCAGCCTCTTTTTTTATGATAATTGATAAAATACAAATCCCATGTGTCCCTCCTCCCCTCCCCAGTGACCCCCTCAGAGCCAATCATGAATTTAGTCATGTTCTTCCAGGCCATGCTTGGAAAAAAATCTCCTGGATTTTTTTCAGGAGCTCATATTCCTTAAGTGAATGATTAGGTTCTTTCCTCACTTCTGCAAAGCTTTGGGGATGATTTAATAAGTGTATTTCTATGCAGATCAAATTCCATAAAATTTGGACCTTAAAATGAGAAGGGGCTGGCCCCATGGCCTAGTGATTGGGTTTGGCGTGCTCCACTTCGGCGGCCCAGGTTCGCAGATTCGGATCCCGGGCATGGACCTACGCCATTTGTCAGCCATGCTGTGGTGGTGAACCACATACAAAATAGAGGAAGATTGGCACAGATGTTAGCTCAGGGCGAATCTTCCTCAGCCAAAAAAAAAAAAAAAGAAGAAGAGGCTGTTTCTTACCTCCAAAAAAGTAAAAATAAAACCAAAAAATCCAAAACACTTCATTTTTATCTTTGTATTCATTCATCTTTACATGTCTTGCAAGCACGTTATTTTTTAATAAATGTTATACATATATCAGAAAATGTTTTAACTATTCTAAGTGATTGTTTTTACTCATATGAAAACTGGTCATTGTTTTTATTCACGTGAAAGAAAAATTTAAAAATAATCATCACATTAAATCGTCACATTAAAAAAAAATAAGATGAAAGGTCATTCACACAACACTTCCTGTGTAATATTCTTGCCAAAAATGTATAACCTGAATCCAGTCATGAGGAAACAATCAGACAAATTCAAACTGTGGAGCATTCTTTGAAATAAATGGCCTTCAAAAATGTCAAGGTCTTGAAAGGTCAAAAAAGAGAGTGAGACTGTTCTAGATTATTAATAGAAACTAGAGTGACAACTAAATGCAATTGCCTAATCCTTGATTGGATCCAGGATCGGAAAAAGAAAACACACACAGAGAGAGAAAGATAGAGAACTATATAGGACATTATTACAACAATTGAAAAGTTTGAATATGGGTTATATATTAGATAGTTGTATTATATCAATAATAAATTTCTAGAGAGGGCTAATGTCTTTTGGTCTTAGAAGGTATATGCTGAAGCATGTCATGATATCTGCAACTTGGAAGAGTTCAGGGGAAAAAAAGTATGTGCAGAGAGAGAGAGAAAGTATTGTAAAATGTAAACAATTTGTAAAGGGTATATCAGTATTCATTGTAATATTCTTTCAACTTCTCTGTAGATTTGAAATTTTTCAAAATTTTGAATATACAATGTTGAGAACAAAAAGGAGGGGACTAGATGAAACAAGATTGGCCCATTGTTGAAAATTATTAAAGCTGGAGATGGATACCATGGGGTTTAGTTATGCTCTTCTCGCTGTTATTGTCTGTTTGAAAATTGCCTTAATAAAGTTTTTTTGAGAAATGGTAAAATAAAGACCATTTGATGGAAATGTCATTTAACTCCCCACTTGTTTGTCTCTCTATTCCCAGTACATAGAACAGTTCCTAGCATTTGGTAGACCACATATATTTGTTAAAATTAATCATCTTAAAAGTAAGCCGTGTCCAAATCCTTTCTTTTGCTATTAACCTGCCTATTTGGAGTGTCTGGACTAATTTTATCAAGCACACAGTGTGAATTCCAGAGAGAAGTTAAGGAAGAGTAAAGCTTCTAACTGGAGCTAAATATTATTAGCAATTAAAGAATTTTCTGTCATTTAATCTCAGCCCTTCCTTAGTAATCACTCATTTTTATTTCCTTTTGCGTCCTACCCTTATAGGTACCAGTGTGCTACTACAGCAAAGTGAACGAAAGCTTGGGAGAAGTGAAATTGAGTTCCTGATTGCAGATAATCAAGGCTTCAGCTGCCCTGAAAATCAAATCCTTCACCTCACAGTTTGCGACTGTGTGGATGGCAGTGGTTGTGTAGAAGCGCTGCGTGACTCCTATGTTGGCCTGGGACCCGCAGCAATAGCGCTAATAATTTTTGCCCTTCTGCTCTTGCTACGTAAGTATCTTAAAAGCCTCTCTTTAGCTCTTTTAATAACTTAAGTGCACTACTCATGCTATGTTACTATAGTGGTGATTGATTTCTTTACAGTTATTCTTTAAGCACACAAACACTTTTGAGAGTGGGTAGGGAAACAATCACTAATCATTGATAAATTCACCAAAAGTTATTGTATCACTCTTCAGAATTTTGTTTTATAAAAACGTATCATTTTCTGATTTAAATCACCAGGGTTATTTTGCACGCTCTTCAACAACCTTTTAACATAAACCTTATTGGTGTCCCCATTTTGATAGCTCTGTGAGGGAGGGATGTTGTCTGTTCTTCACTGCCCAATGCCTAGAACAGTGCCTTGCACATAGGAGGCTCCCAGAAAAGATGTGTTGCATGAATTTGGATTATGGATACAAGGTTATTTTACAAACTCAGTTTATTCCCATAGATCTTTGCTTTGCACATTCACCGGGTCAAGAGCTCTGCCTCCCAATACCCTCTGCTTGACTTGTCCCTTCACCAGTGCCAACAGTAGACAGACCCGAGCACTTCTATGACAACTACCTGCCTTCTTTGCATGCCCTCCAAAGACCTGGGGCTTCCTTTCATGAAAGAACAAAGAATGCAGCCTGGGGTCATGTGGAATACCACTCCACTTGACCACTGGACATGGGCAGAGGACCACCCCCCAGGCAGCATAGGCTATTTCAGTGACAAAGGAGGAGCTTGTCAAAGCCATTAGTAGATGCACCATTGAAGGCACAGCACTCAGCAATTTACAGTGTACTTGTATGCCATCAACTCTGTTTTATGGGTAAAAATACAGACACATAATGGTAAATGACTTGTCTCAGCTTACTGTGTTTGTAGGTGGGTAGGTCCTGGAGCTGGGACTACATCTTTTACTCAGGGATTCCTTGCGCTGCCTTCTCATCTCAGATTCCCCGGGACCTAATATGGCTCCTGGCACATGCAGACATGTGATAACTATTTGTTGAATTTGTTGAAATTGTTGAATTGCCCTGGGTTTATTTGAATCTCTTTATTACTCACAGTAGCTACAGTTACTGTGCTGTCAACTATTTTACATAAAAAGGAATCTAGGGAGTAGTCAGTTCATCATTGGAAGCTGCCAAATGGGAGTAGCAATAAAAGCTAATTTGGCGTGGACGGCTACAGGTGTAGTTAATTCTTTACTACACTGACCAAGGGGCCAGCATTGGGCTTCCCTTCCTCCTGGAGGTAGAATAAAATTTAAGGAAGGAGTTCTGATATTTTATTGAATTCTACATGAAATGTTATATATATATATTCTAAGGGCTTTTAATACAGAATCGTTTTAGAAAATAGTACTTAGGTAATTCATAGGTTAATTGGAACCTTAGTGAGTTGCACCCTGTGCTAAATTCTACTCTAGGGTAAAGTGGTGAAGTATTATAGAAGTTCCAATGTGCTAGAATATTTGACTATATTAAAATTTTTCTACCCTTAGGAGCTTTTGATCTTTTCAACACATATATGTATATTTTTAGAGAGTGAATTTTCTCATATTAAAAATTAAAGTGATTTAAAAAAATTTAAGTCTTTAAGTTGGTTTTGATGATTTGGCTACTATCGAATCCAGTCTTAGTTTTCCACTCAGTAACTAGAGACAGCCTCCGTGGTGAACGTGGCCTCTGGATCTGTAAGACTCCCTCATCCTGCCTTCAGGCTTTTGTAGAAGTCACCCAGAACAAGCTTTTTGAGGTTGAATCAGGAGAAGAAAAGAAAAACAGAAAAATAGGTCTGTAAATAAGTGAAGACTGAACTCCAGGAAGTGATATGTGCATTCCAAAATTATGCAATATAAATTTAGAAACATGTCACGACTAACCTTCTCTGCACCCAATTTGTCTCTGTCCAGTGGTACCGCTTTTACTGCTGATGTGCCATTGTGGAGAGGGCGCCAAAGGCTTTACCCCCATTCCCGGCACCATAGAGATGCTGCATCCTTGGAATAATGAAGGGGCACCACCTGAAGACAAGGTCAGATAATCAAATATCCATGGAACTTGTCTTCTTTTCTGGTTTAAAGGGGGCTTGGGAAGTGTTTCTAACATTTTACATCGTGAGAGAGCAAAGTGGTCATTACAGATTTCATTCACATGCCTTTACTAAACAAAGGGTTCGAATGACAACATATTTTGTGTTTGTTGTCAGGGCAGAGCTGAGGTGGTTTTGCTCTACTGTGACAGGTCTCGTGTTACAGATAATGTAGGAAAAAGGTCAGGTAGTGACGCAGAGAATGCACAACAGAGGTTAGAGAGAGCAAGAGTGTGTAGGGATTTAGGGTAGGAATTTTGGTCCCAATATTAAATGGGCAGTCTTTCTCAACCAGGTGCTCCTCCATTTCCATTCTCCTTGATACACGGGGTTGGCAGAGGTATGCCCACAACCCCCGTAACAGTTGTAAAATGTTGCAAAATCCCCTTTTACCTACTTAGTAGCCATCACCCATTGTCTTTCTATTGCATCTCCACCCTGGGTCTCTCATGGGCATCTGCAGTGAGCATCATGTCTAATAGGATATGATTCAGCATCAAGTGTCAGAGAACTGAGAATAACAGTGGCTTAAATATAAACCTGGGCCGACCGGGACCAACATGAGGATGCCTCCACAACATGGCTCCAGGTTCCTCCCTTCTTGTTAGTCCCCCATGGCTCAGTTCCATTCCCATGCTGTCGTCATGGTCCAGACACTAGCTACTATCCCCACCTTCCAACTGGCAGAGAAGAGAAAAGTAGAGAACTGCTTTTGAAGAACACTTCTCAGAAGTTGCATACACCATTTCTGCTTGAAATTGCATTAACCAGAACTTAGTCAGGTGGCTATACCAAGTAGTAATGGAGGCTTGGAAATATAGTCTTTATTTGGCGCAGCCATGTGTCTAGCTATAAAAACAAAATAAAGATTTTAGAACTGCAGAAGATGCATCGAACTCTAGAGGAAAGTTGAAGCGCCATTGGTGCCAATAGAGCAAATGAGCTGAGACCATATTTAAATAATTTTTGTTTTCTCCTTGTGTTATAATCAGCTAACAAAACAAGAAGGTAGGAGGGGGATCTTCAGAATACTCAAATAGAAGTTATTCAACCCAAAATATTTTTCCTAATTTGCCCCCATGTAAATAGCTTATTCCCTTCATATGCCCACTTAGCTCACATCCTTCTACCAGCCATACTGACCCTCCATCCTTCTGACTCACTTCTCAACTGCATTTGCTCTCTTAGGTGGTACCCTCGATTGTGACAGCAGATTGCAGAGAGCTTGTAGGAGTAGGCAATGGAGTAGGAGGTGTAACAACCAAGGAGGCCACCACCAAAGGAAGTAGCTCTGCTTCCTTTACCAAAGGGCAGCATGAGATGCCTGAGATGGACGGAAGATGGGAAGAATACAGAAGCCTTATTTCTGGTGGGACTACCCAGGTTGTTAACCAGGCTGCAGGGACAACAGGAGCCATCACAGGCGCTCAAACCATAAGGACTGTAAGAGCCACGGGGGCTTCCAGAGACCTGACCGGAGCTCAGGCAACTGCTGTTGCAGTGAGCGATGAATTCTTAAGAAATTATTTCACCGAGGTAAGGATTGGTGTTTATGTACAGGAGAAAAGAAGCGGGGCCGGCCCGGTGGCGTCACGGTTAAGTGCGCGCCCTCCGCTTTGGCAGCCCAGGGCTGACCTACGCACTGCTCATCAAGCCATGCTGAGGCAGCATCTCATATAAAGTAGAGGAAGGTGGGCATGGATGTTAGCCCAGGGCCAATCTTCCTTGGCAAAAAAGAGGAGAATTGGCAACAGATGTTAGCTCAGGGCTAATCTTCCTCAAAAAAAAAAAAAAGCATTTATATATGAATGTATTATTAGGGTAATCATTGCCTTGGATCTAAATGGGACTTTGTTATTTTTTTCAAGAGAATGCTTACAGGCAATGAGGAAAGAGAGACATGACCCCCGGAATCAGTCAGTTAGCTTTAATTATGCAGAAATAGTAAATGACCCCCCCAATCTTACTTCTCGCAACAGCTTATTTCTCACTTCCATTCACATTTTTGCCAGTTGATGCAGCCTGCTCTGCTCCATGTTGTCTTCATTCCAAGACACATGCCAAGAGAGCACATTGTGCCTGGAAAGCTGCCTCTTTGGGGCACAGGGAACAGAGCAATGCAGAACCAGGCAATGTCTCCTTCGAGTGCCTTTCTGCACTCACATTTCATTGGCCAGGGCGAGTCACATGACTAAGCCGGATGTCAGTGGGTCAGAAAGTGCAATCCCTCTGCAGGAGCAGACTTGATCAGGATGGGCCTGAGGAGGGGAGAGAATATGTGACCTGAAAAACACAGTCTATTAAGTCCATTGAAATTTTCTCTTCTGAATGAGAGTACAGGGCTTCACTATTGAGGTGGTTCACAAAAATTGTGAGGGAGCTTGCAGGAAAGGTGATCAGATGCCGTCATGAAGTTCTTGCCTGGAATTAGGAATTAGAAGCAGACTGAGTGACTTTCTTGAGAACAAGGCCCCTGTGTCCCGCCTGGGGATGGGCAGAGTCGGAGTGTCGGGCACTTGCAGGACACTGGAGAGGAGTAGGGGGTGGGCTTCCATGGGAGGCCAATTTATTTCTGTCCTCTCTCTTCTAAATGGTTGCACATAGCTGGAGTGCTTCCCCAGTGTCTGCTCCCAGCCACCCTCCCTTCTTGCATACCATCTTCCGCCCACCCACCCCTGGTATTAGCTTGACAGGGAGATGGTGAGGTCAGTGTCAAGGAACACCACTTCTCATCTCTTTTCTCTCTCACTGCCAAGCTCCATTCTGGTGCCCTGTTTCTTTAATTTTGAAATATGTTTTCCCTCCAGTCAGTCTTGGTTACATATGTGTGCACAGTTTAATTTGGAAATCATTTAAAACTTATCGGAAAATTTACAAGAATAATGGAATTTTTAAACTTATGTATACTCTTTACCCAGATTACCCAATTATTATTATTATTTTGCCACATTTGCTATTTGCTTTCCCATTCTTTCCCTCATACATGCACACACACACACATTCTCTTGCATTACCACAGTTACAGTGAACAAATTTAGAGATTTAACAATGACACATACATTCCATACTTTTGTTTAGCCAATTATCACAATAATGTCTTTTATAGCCATTGTTTTTCCCGTCCAGGACCCACTTAAGGGTCCTGCTTTCCATTTAGTTGTCTTGACACTGTAGTCTCCTTTAATCCGAAACAGTCTCCTCTGCCTTTCTTTGTTTTTTATGATATTAATATTTTTTAAGAATACAGGCCAGTTATGTTGTAGGATGGCCTTCAGTTTGTGTTCCTCTGATGTATCCTTGTAATTAGATGCAGGTTATGCATTTTGGGTAGGAATATAGAGTCTTGTTTTTAAGTGAAGTTGTGTCACTAATTACATGTCTGTTTTTATTTCGGTTTTAGAAAGCAGCCTCTTACATTGAGGAAGATGACGTTCACATGGCCAAAGATTGCCTTCTGGTTTATTCTCAGGAGGAAACTGAATCTCTACATGGTTCCATTGGCTGTTGCAGTTTTATTGAAGGAGAGCTGGATGACCGCTTCTTAGATGATTTAGGATTTAAATTCAAGACACTAGCTGAAGTTTGTGTGGGTCGAAAAATAAATATAGATATGGAAATTGAGCAGAAGCAAAAGCCTGTGAGAGAAACAGGTGTGAAGACAGCTTCACATTCACTCTATGAGCAAACTAAGGTTAATTCAGAGAATGCCTACTCCTCTGGTAGTAGCTTTCAAGTTCCAGAACCCTTGCATGAAGCAAATGCAGAGAAAGTAACTCAGGAAATAGTTACTCAGGAAAGGTCTGTATCTTCTCGGCAGGGTCAAAAGGTGGTTACACCGCTTCCTGACCCATTGGTTTCTGGTAATGTTATAGTGACAGAAACTTCCTATGCCACAGGCTCCACCATGCCACCAAGTACTGTGATCCTGGGTCCTAGCCAGCCACAGGGCCTGATTGTGACGGAGCGGGTATACGCACCAGCTTCTACCTTGGTAGATCAGCGTTATGCTAGTGAGGGTAATGTCATGGTTACCGAGAGAGTAATGCAGCAGAACAAGGGAGTCTCTGGTCCTCTGGAAGGCACTCAGCACCTGCCAAATGCACAGTATGTCATGGTGAGCGAAAGAGAGAGCTTCCTTGCCCCCAGCTCGGGTGTGCAGCCCACTCTGACCGTGCCCAGTGTAGCAGTAGGACAGAACGTGGCAGTGACAGAAAGGGTGCTAATGCCTGCTTCCACTCTGCAATCCAGTTACCAAATTCCTGCTGAAACCTCTGTGACGGCCAGAAAGACTGTGGTTTCCAGAGCTGGAGTCCCTGGCCCTCCGCCAAATTCCAGTTTAGAGGAGTCTGGTCGTTCTCA